>NC_060267.1:78592054-78897355 GCF_021613505.1 Equus quagga | reverse complement strand
AGGGACTCCTAAGGCATGGGGGCTGAGGGACTCCTAAGGCATGGGGGTAAGGGGATGTTTGGTGTTGAACCATCACCTCTTAATTCTGGTAACTGCTTTCTCATCCAGCCCTTGTTCATCACTCTCTTTCCTTTCTGGTATATGCCAGGACCTCTCTCTTCCCACCTGATTTACAAGTGTGTTGTCTATCTTGGCACCTGTCTTGCACCATTTATCCTTACCACAGGGTCATTTGAGGCCAGCTGGTTCTATCCATTGGGTAGCTTTCCCACCCTACTCAGGGGATGAGGAATGTCCAACAGCTCTTTTATACCACCCTGAGGCCATGAGGATCTGAGGGGGGCTGGCTCACACCCTCTTGATCTAGACATATCATGAATGCTTTTGCTTCCTTGCCAAGGAGGAGCACTTGGCCATGCTTGCCGTCCACCAGACGGTATCTGGAAAGTGAAGCAGAGACCCTCTTTGCCTTCAGATCCCTCAAGCCCACCTGATCTTCTGTAGCCCCTCATCCTTTTCAACCACACCATGCAATTAACCTGATGGGAATAGAGCACAGGATCTCTTTTGAGGACTTTCCTTAGCATTAGCAAGGCCATCTTGTTACATTTCCAACATCCCTCTTTTCCAGAGCTCAAATGATCTTTACTTCCTTGTGGGTTGGAGGGAGGTTAATTTTCTAAAAGATCACAGATTCTTCCACTGTTTATTATTATTGTTATTATCATTAGTATTATTTTACCTTCTATCCAGACCTCAACTTCTGAAACCCAAAGTAAAATTTTGACTTCATTTTGCTTGGTTTTCTGGTTCTCCTCTGGTAATCTTCCCCTGGGATAATATAGTCCTCAGGAATGTGGTTGCCTATAGTGGGGACGGTCATAGGGTGTGTCGTAGGCAGAATATTGCCTCCCCCCCACCCAAGGATGACAACAGGAGAATTAAATTCACATATGGAATTAAGGTTGTAATAAACTGACTTTTAAAGAGAGTGATTATCCTGAATTATCTGAGTCAGCCCAATGAAATCAGAGTCCTTAAGGCTGCAAGAGGGAGGCAGCAGAGGAATTCAGAGTGAGGCAGCAGTGCCAGCTTTGAAGATGGAGGAAGGGGGTGTCAAGCTAAGGAAAATCTCTAGAAGTTGGAAAGGGCAGGGGAATGGATTCACCCATGGAGCCTGCAAAAAAGAAGGCAGCCCTGCGGGCACCTTGAATTAAGCCCAGTGGGACCTTTGTTGGACTTCTAACCCGTAGAATTATAAGACAATAAATTCATGTTGTCTTAACCCACCAAGGTCGTGGTCATTTGTTACAACGGAATGGAAAACTAATACAAGGTGAACAATAATATGGAGAGGGCGGGTGATCCAGGAGATGCTGTGGCAAGAATTATCCTGTAATTTTGATTTTTAATTATTTCCAAGGAAACCCTCACCTCATGACCAGGGCTGGAGGAAGTAACAATGAACGAAGCATCAGAAGAGAGAAGGAGCCTCAGGTTCCCCTTCACTGTGCTGGAGAGTAAAATAATTGTTATCTATTAGAAATGGTATAAATCTGGTGAACATAATTATGTCAGCAAGGCACAGTTTGAAAAGTAAGCTATGGCTCCATTTATTCTGTGTGGCAGCATAAACATTGCAACATTTTAATCAAGATAGAGGACAAAACCAAAGAAATCTGTAGGCACTTAATCATGATATTGTATGGAGGACACTTCCGCCATCTCTGAGTCACTGCTGCCCCCTGAAGCATTTCCCTCCTGCTGGTCCTTTGTGTCATCCTGGGTTTCCCAGCACGGGAAGGGGTCCTTTGATGGACTCAACCCTAGACAATCTATGATCAAAATCCTTCCTCTCAGTCCCTTTTGAAATGTCAATTCACCTTTATTTTTGAAATGACCTAATATTGCATAACAAACTGCCCACAACTCAGGAGCTTGGAACAACTGTTTTGTTTTGCTCCTAATTTTGCGGGTCAGGAATATGGGAAGGGCTCACTGGGTGATTTGTCTCTGATCCATGACAGGTGAGGTTTCTGGTCCTGGAAGATTCACTTTCAATAGGACCCCTTCACTTACCTATCTGGTGCTGGGGTTGGAATAGCTGGCAGTTGATCCTGGCTATGTTGGACCTCAGCTGGGACTGTCAACTAGGGCATTTGACCATGGCCTCTCCATTTAGCTTGGGCTTTTCAGACCATGAAGGCTGGATTTACAAAGGGAACATCCCAAGATCAAACATTCCAAGAGCATAGGCAAGAAGCCACAGGCTCCTTAGCATCTAGGCTCAGAAGTCCCAAACATCATTTCTATCACATTCTGTGTGTCAAGCAGGTCATTAAGGTCAGTGCAGATTCAAGGGGAGGGAACTTCACCTGTCACTGAGAGGAGCAGCAAAGAATGTGTGGCCACTTTACCCATTTACCTACAACCTGAACTTGCAGACCAGGGCTAGCAGGACAGGAAGGGACCCTGGAAATCTTCTAACCAGGCCAGCACCTCTCCCATTATACAGACAGAAAAATAAAGGCCTAGAAATGTGCAGGAATCGCTCAAGTTCATGTAGGGAAGCAGTGATAGAATCAAGATTTGATTCCCAACTCCTTCCTCCCAGTTGCATCTTCCTGCAATAATGACCTTGTGGCATCAGCTCTGCCACTGTGGCAGTCCAAATACGTATTTAGCATCACTCCTGTAGCCAGCACTGTGAGTGGAACAGGAGATCTGAAACAAGAACCCCACTTTGTTTTTATAGGCTAGTTCAGAAGACAAGTTGGGCTTCAGAGGGGCTGCAGTGTGACCTTGAACAAGTCACTTTGTATCTTTACACGAGAATATCTAACAGGGCTGATGTGAGTACTGGAGAGAAGGGAGGTGGTGCTTGGAGAGACCTGACACTCACAAATCACCTACTGTGTGCTGGTGCATGGCAGTTAATGCTTATAGTATCCCCCTAGATGGGTATTATTATGACCATTTTAAGAAAGAAAAAAGCTCATAATAGAAGAGCAGCCATCCACACAGTGACTGTGTGGTGGGCATGATTCTAAGTGCTTTGCTTATTTTAACCAATTTAATTCTCACAGTCATGCTGTGGGCTAGGTTGTATGATGATCTCCGCTTTACACTTGAGAAAAATGGAACTGTCTGGTGGGAAACAGGCATATGTGGAGAAGCATAGACGGAGGAGGGTGGGAAGTAGGGAAGTAGAAAGTTGGGACTGAGGGATCTGCATGCTCGCTGGATCCTAGCCAGTGATGCTATTTTTTAGGAGGTGTGTCTAGTGTCTGTTCCCAGCCCTGCCTCTGAATTCCAGACCAATCCCAAACCAATCCCACTCAGCCCCACCCCCTACAAATCTCCAGCCACATTCTCACCTCCTCTTCTCTCTCTTTTTCTTTTTCCATTTTGACCTAAAATGTCATCTGGGCTCCCCGGTATCAGGAAAGACGATTGGACCCCTGATTGCCCTGAGATGCTGAGAGGCAACAAAAAAGGCTGCCTTTTTAAAAGTCAGGATGAATGGAGATACAAATTTTCATTTATCACAAGTCAGGTACCTCTTTGGCACCACTCAGAGGGAGGCAAAAACTGGACTCTGGTTTAGTTAGGGAAAGAGAGGCTGTTTCTCTCCGTTCCTCATCCTGTCTCCCATAAATGACTCAATTGGACTGTAATTAAAGGAAACAACACTCAAGAAGGGCGGGGAAGATATGCAGGGAGAATCAGCAGAGTGAGAAATCACTTTGGAGCACGGCCCAGGCACTGCTGACCAGGGAAGCCTGACCCCTGTCTGTCTGCCTGGCGACCGGGCGTCCCGCCCTCCTGGACCATTGGAGCAGGGCTGAGCCTCAGTGGGGTCTGGCCCTTTGGAAGTGGTTCTTCCTCCCCAGAAATGGACTCTCGAGGCTTAGTCTATCCCTGCAGATCAGTGATGGGGGCCAGAGTCCAAAATAGAAGGAATGATGCTTGCCACATTTTTCTTCTTAAAAATCTTTAGAAAGATGCGAAGTCAGGAGGCAAAGCATCTTTATGGAAACTCTTTCAGAGACTCTTGGTTAGCAAACAGTATTTAAAGGGTGGAGCATCTTCTATATGGTGTCTTCATCAAAGTGCCCTCTCATCAGACAGGTACATAGACAGAGAATTCTCTATCTGTACCTTCATCAGTATTGTTATTGATAGCATTAATTAGTTGATACTATTGATAAACAAATTAAGGCTGTCAATGACTTCAGTGCAGTAATAGTTTTCCTGATTGAAATACACATAGAGAGTTTCTGAATGCTGGTTGTGTGCCAGATCCTGGGATGAATGCTTGAAATACATCATCACATTGAATCCTCACAGCTACTGTATGAGGTGGCCACCATTATTGCTCCTATTTTGTCCATAAGGAAACAGATTCAGAAAGCACGAGAAACTTACCCAAGTCCAACCAACCAGGTAAAGGCAGAGCAGAAATTCAAAGCCATCTGTCTAACTCTAAAGCTGGTTCTTTTAACTTATCAGATGGCAACTTCCAGAGGCTGAGGATAGTTTTCCAGGGATAAAGTGAATGTCCCCAAAATCACAGAGCATAAAGGGAGGGGCATGTCCTTCTCCCCACCCTCCTTCAATGTCCAGAGTTCCTTCTTCCTCCTCTGCATCCAAGAGATCTGGAGGAAGATGAAAGAGAATGAGTATTGAGAAGGGCTGGGAATGATCAGAAAAGAAGGAAATTAGCACTGTGCTTATTGACTCAACGCCTGCCCACAAGGCTCAAACTTTGGGGGGTGAAAAGGAAGGAATTGCCCCCATTTGAGATCTGTGCAGTTGCACCTTTCCTTGGTGAATTTCCAGTAGAGTAGAGCCCTCCTCCCTCTAGATGGGGGTCAGTGAGGTATGGAGTTTCCAAGGTTATAATGTGTGGCATTCTCATAAAACCTATGCACCCTTTTATGACATTAAATATTTTATTCTTCCCGTGACATTTGAAGGCTTCTCTGTTCTTTCCCCTCATTTTATTTCTTTGGGACCAGGATTTGCTAGGTCTGATGGTATTTCTGGTAAGCTGGTTTTATTGTGTGGAAGTTATTATCTGTTCAAGTCAGGAAACAGCCTCCACCCTTCCAGAGTGATGGGTTTTACCTTTGATTCCTGGAAGAGTGGCGTGGGGGAAAGGAGCCCCAAGCTGGAGGCAGGGATGAGGAGCTGCAGCCCTGGTTCTGCCACCTGTTGGCTGCAAGCATGGAATAAATCACTTCAGGGAAGGCAATGAGCATTTGCTTAGACTGTACCATGGAACCTGGAGAGGGAGCTTGGGACTAGCCTGTGGAGGGCCCAATGAATTGCTAAGATTCATTTCAATTGCCAAAATCTATGACCTTATGATATATGTTTTCAGAGGGCAGTGGTTCTAACATTGGAAGGACCTGAGGGTAGAAAAAGCAGCATGGGTGGAAGGCGGGGCTTAATTCGTTGGTTACTGGAAAAGTAAATATACAGGGGGAAAATCTCCATCGCTTTGCCTCCCTTTTGTGAGCATCTCTGGAGTGATTGATGACATTTTAATTGTGTGTTTCATGCACCTGCCTCAAATACCTTTTCGGCTTCGGAAGGGTGCCCCTGTGAGAGAATGTATTTTCTCCGACCATCACCCCCACCTTCAGGAGTTCAGTATAGTGCTTAAGAGCACAGTTTCTGGCATCAGAGAAACCAGGCCGAAAACTCGCTCTGTCTCTGACTAGCCATGTGACCTTGGGACAAATCACTTAAGGCCTCTGAGTCTCAGGTTCCTGTTGAGTAAAATGGGGATAATAATACCTCACAAAGCTGTTCTGAGGACTCACTGAGATAATGCACACACAATGGGCCAGCACCTGGCTCTAAGCAGGCAGGAAACACGGTCGCTGTTATTACAATGATGTTTCATGCAGGGATGATGGTGGTGGCGGAGGTGGTGATGATGAGAGCTAAAATTGTCTGAGTGCCTGCTATGTTCCTAAGCCTCTGAGATGGTCTCATTATTATCCCTTTTCTTACAGATGGGAAAACTGAGTCAGAGAGCACTTAAGTAACTGACTCAGGTTCACAAAGCTCTTGAGTTCTAGATCAGGGAATGTCAGCCAAGCAGCCTTATGCCAGAATCTTCATCCTTAACCAGGTCAAAGTCTTCATAAGCATCATTTGTACTGATTGTCTGATATTCCATGGAGGGGAATATACCATCATTGACTTTGTCTTGTTGGGGGACATTTTGAGTGTTTCCAACTTTAGTCTATTATAAACAACGTTGCCGTGAGCATCTTTGGGCAGAAGCCTCCTTCTGTGCCTTGAGTTATTTCTTTAGAATAGATTCCCAGGAATCTGTAAGTACAGTTTTCAAATTGCATTAGTGTTCCATGGTTTGGGTGAAGGCATGGGATGGATTAAAATTAAAAAAAAAAAAAATGCAACACTTCTGGTTTTCTGGACTCTCCCTGTTTAGGGGGCTGGTTTTCTCTCAGGATGCAGTTCAAGGGCAGGCTGGGGTGTTTGGCTAAAGGGTCTCTGAGCAGGGGAGTGATAAAACAAAACTAGTACTTTAGGGAGTAGAGCCTGGTGCCCTGTGCAAGATGCGTGTGGGAGAGAGTCCAAATGCAGAGGAATGTGCAGAGAAAGGCAACTGAGGCAGTCGGGCTGTGGTCTCCTTGAGGACATGAGGGGGTCAGAGGCAGTGGCTGGAAAGTTCTTAGTGGCTATGCTGAGTGCCTGTGAAGACAGACTCCATAGCTGTTGGGATCCTGATAATTAGACCGCTTTTTCTTAGCTCTGAAATGAAAACCTGGAATAGCTGTGTTCATCTTAATTATAGTAAGAGAATTTTTGCATTTATAAGGTACTTTCCCCATCCAGTCTTCCATCTTCTTTTTCCTTAGTGTCTTTTTTTAAGTAGCTCATGCTCGTTGTAAAATAAAATAAAACAAATTCAAACACTGCAGAAATGTATAAAGAAAAAAAAATCAATGTCCTCTTTCTCTATCACTCATTCACTTTAGAGACAACTGTACCACAATTTGGTCTCTCTATATATATCTATCTTTCTATACATATTTTCCCTATGCATATGCAAATATAAATTAAGAATTAAATGGAAGCATCAAAAAGCACAGAGTTGTGCTTCTTTGGGGCAACTTTCTATGTCAGAACTACGTGTCTTTACACACGCTTTTCAAAGAGCATTTTCCTTTTCTTCTTTTTAAGACAACTGGCTCCTTGAGTTGATCCTAACCATACGTTAACCTTTTTCTTTACGTCAAAAACAAAGATAAGCAAATTGAGGCCCAAAAGCACAAGAGCTCTGCTTAGCTTGAGCCCCGGTGTCCTAAATTGCAACCTAGGACTCTCTCTTCCCTACAGTGTAGCCTCTTTCTTTTATCCTCTGTCACGGGTTTTGAGGCTAAGTGGATGAGAAATGACATCATCATTATTATTGTGATTCATTTTAAAAGTTATCGTTTTCCCTGTATTCTCTAGCTTCTCATGGAACCCTGCCTTAAGAAGCCTTCACCCACCAGCCTAGATATTCTTGAAGACCCTGGAAGTTGTCCAGGAGTTTGGAGCACAGGGAAAAGAATAACGGGGCTCCCACCACCAGCCACAATCTTGAAACTTTAAAAGCTTTGAGGTAGCAAACCTTGAGAAGGTTTCATGAAACACTCCTTAGCCTTTCTCCTCACTGAGAAGATAGTACCTGGAGAGAGTCATATGCGTTCCTAGGGAGGAGAGCTAATTAATCAGAATTCTGGGCCAGTGGAAAGAGCAGACTTGGCTGTGATAGAGTTGGGGTCAAATCCCACCCGTCTCCTTGGAAAGCTGTGTGGCTTTGGGCAAATTGCTGAATGTATCAGAGCCTCTGTTATGTTGTCCATAAACTGGGAACGATCCCTGCACCTTATAATGCTGTTGGCCCAGCCCAGTGTGAATAGCCAGGTGCCAGCTGGACTCAGTTCCATAACCTCCCTTTCCAGGGCCAGTTCCTATTGGATAGAAAGGAGCTTGGTGACCTAGGAAACAACCTACATTTTTTTCTCAACACCATCAAGCAATTCTCAGTAAACGGTGACTGTGTGTCCTATTAGCCAACTCAATTCTGACACTATTCACTTGCAGATAGTGTCAGGTTACACAAGTTAAGGGCTCAGTCCTACAAGACTTCATCCACCCTGCAAGGTGCTGATCACAAGTTCAAGACTCCAGTGCTATAGATCAGAAGTTCCCATGACTCCCTTCTTGGGTTCCATTCATTTCCTAGAACGGCTCACAGAGCACAGGGAAACATTTACTTTTGTTGACCAGTTTATTATAAAGGTTATAGAAAGGATACAGATGAGCAGCCAGATGAAGAGGCACATACAGTGAGGTCTGGGGAAAGGAGCACACAGCTTCCATGCCGTCTCCACTCCTCCATGTGTTCACCAACCCACAACTCTCCAAATCCCATCTTTTGGGGTGTTTATGGAGGCTTCATTACATAGGCATGATTGGTTAAATCATTGGCCGTTTGTGACTGATTCAACTTCCAGCTCCTCTCCTCTTCCTAGAGGTCAGGGGATGGGACTGGAAGTTCCAGCCCTCGAATCATGAGGTTCCCCTGGCAGCCAACCTCCATCCTCCGGTGCCTTCCAAAAGTCACCTCATTAACGTAAACTCAGGTGTGGTTGAAAGGGGTTTGTTATAAATATCAAGACACGTTATTTGCTCTTATCACTTAGGAAACTCCAAGAGTTTTAGGAGCTCTATCTGGAAATGAGGATGAAGACAGAATATCTATTTCTTATTAGAAATCACAATATCACACATGGGATGCTTTTCTAGCTTTCATTGATCTTTAAGAATTTTTCTATCATTGAAAGGAAAGATGATTTTGGAAGACCACTGTCAGGGGGATGATATAGACCTGGGTAGTAAAATAACCCTGTTTCCCAACATGGCTCTTTTTTTTTTTTTTTTTTTTTTGTGGAAGATTAGCCCTGAGCTAACATCTGCTGCCAAGCCTCCTCTTTTTGCTGAGGAAGCCTGGCCCTGAGCTCACATCCATGCCCATCTTCCTCTACTTTATATGTGGGACACCTACCACAGCATGGCTTACCAAGCAGTGCCATGTCCACACCTGGGATCCGAACCGGTGAATCCTGGGCTGCCGAAGCGGAACATGTACACTTAACTGCTGCACCAGTAGGCCAGCCCCTACATGGCTCTTCTTATTGTGCATCCTTAGCTAAGCCCCTTATCCTTTCTAAAAATTCAGAGAGTTGAACTTGATTCTCTCTGGGGCTCCTTCCTTCCTTCTAATAGTCCATAAGTCAAAGCTGTACCTGGGTCTGTAGAAGGAAGACCCTAAAGATCAGCTTATATGAAAGCCAGCGGGACTTGTCCCATCCCCTCCCAAATTCCCTGGAGAGCTGTCCTTTCATGCACAGTAAACCTTAGGGAGAAGACAGGGGTCTCCATATGGTGGAATTTCAGGCAGGAGTATTGTAACCAGCCTCCAAGATTTTGTTGTCGCTTTGTTTAGATAATGAGGCGTTTCTACTAAAAACTTATTTGTTTCAACTATAAAATTATGACATGCACATATGAGAATGTTTAGAGACGAGAGAGAAGAATGAAGAAAAATATCACCCACAACTATACCACCTCCAGTAACCACCGTTAACATTTTGATATCTCATTTTAGTAGTTTTTATACATGATATAGATTTAGCAGTTTTGTTGTGAAATATAATGTACATATTGAAAAAGGTATAAAACATTACATACAGTTTCATCAATAGTAATTAAGCGATACCCATCTAGCCATGACCCAAGTCAAGAATTAGAATATTGCCTGCATTCTGGAAGCTTCCCCCAACACAGCCACCGTGCCTCCATTTGCCATTTTAGCCCTTTCTTCCCCTGTAGAAGCAGCCACGGCCCTGACTTTTATGCTAATCTTGTCTCTTATCTTTTCTTTATGATTTCCCTACCTCTGCATACATAGAACAATCTTATTTTTTTGATTGTTGGTGATGGGTTTCCAGAATTCAGCCCATCTCACTAAGCTGGGTAAAACTGATCTCCTCCTTTGGTTGAAGTAAAAATTGGTTATCGGCCAGTCCACAGTTTGATTCCAATTGTAGCTGCATTCAGAATGCAACCCTTAAGTACCTACTATTTGTCAGACATTCTGCTAGGTCCCAGAGTCAGAGCAATGCATTGTGTCCTGGCTAGTGTAGGGGAGCAGAATTTGCCACCCCAAAGTGTATGTGTTTGACTTGATTATTTTTAAGAACAAAAGACTCAGAAAGAAACTTTGACCTTCCCCTTAACTGCCTAAAAGACATTAAGATAGTGGGGCTGACCCCGTGGCCAAGTGGTTAAGTTCTCACGCTGTGCTTCAGTGGCCCAGGGTTTCGCTGGTTCGGATCCTGGGCGTGGACATGGCACTGCTCATCAGGCCATGTTGAGGCAGCATCCCACATGCCACAACTGGAAGGACCCATAACTGAAATATATAAGTATGTACTGGGGGGATTTGGGGAGGAAAAGTGGGAGAAAAAAAAGATTGGCAACCGTTGTTAGCTCAGGTGCCAACCTTTAAAAATAAAAAAGTTAAGATAGAAGGCCCATTCCAGGAAGGAGCTGTCACCATAGGTAACTATAGTATAATGTGAACCAGGTGTGGTAGATAAGGGGGAACCTGGCAAGGGCCATTTGATCAGAGTCCCCTCGGTGACTCATTGTCTCTGTAAGGCATGGCAAACATTTCTTCACCAAACGTTTGCTTTTCCTTCTCTGTGTAAATTGCCTTCCTCCTTTTTAAAGTCCCAAACCACTATCCCCAACATCCTTCTTTGTCTTTAGCTAAAGATGATATTTAAGGTGGTGGCTTCAGCCATTTTGGCGAGTTACTCGGTTTTCCTGGGTTTCTCCCGTATATACATGCTATTAAATTTGTTTGATTTTCTCCCGTTGTTCTGTCTCATGTCAATTTAACTCTTAGACTAGCCAGAAGAAACTAGAAGTGTAAAGTAAAATTTATTTCTCCCCTACATCAGCAAAAAGTCTATTTACCTAACCAAAAACCGATGCTTCAACCTACCACCATGAATCACATGCAGATGCCCCCTTTCAGCACATAACCTGGATAAACTTTCTCCTCTCCTAATGATTCCCTCTGGTCTAGACTCTGGCCTGGGACACTGCTTCCTGTCCTTTGACTCTTTGGCACCCACACGAGAGTATTATTATTTTTTTTTCCCAGCTGGTCCAAAACCTTGTGGGCTTTTTCTAAGGCATATTTTTAAATGTTACATCCTGAGTTCATCCTGGGTGAGCGGAAAACCTTTTCGACAGGGGGTGGGAGTAGAGAGAGAAAGAGAACAAATGTCTCTTGGGCTGCTTTTAAGTATAACTTTGGATCTTAGAATCCTCACCGTACCCCAGCCAAATGGAGTCTGTATCCCCATTCTGCGAGTGTGAAGGGAAGTGGTGTGCCCAAGTGTCACTCAGATTGGGATTGGCAGCATCAGCACCAGAACCCAAATCTGAAGGACTCCAGTAACCTTGATGGTAAAGTTGAGAGCAATCATATTGGGGCAGGCTCTCTGTTGCACTCCTTGATGGCATTGGGCAGCGATGAATCAGTGTTCTCGTGTGCACAAGAGCACCTCGACCCGGGGTTGCTTTGACAGTTAAGTGGGATGGTGGCACTTAGCCCAGGGTTTGGCCAATAGTTAGTACCCAGTAAATAGCAGCTAGAGGACAGAGTCAGATAGGCTGATGGGAGGGAGCCTTGAAGATAAAGACTTGCACCCTGCCCTGGGGCTGGATGATTAGTGCCCTCCTGTGGTGGCAGCAATGTGAGTATCAGAGCTGGTGCTTGATTCCCAGTGCTTGTGAATTTCCTTCTGCCCACCTCTATTCCTAAAACACTGGACTTGGGGACCCTCAGGGTCCAACATATATGAAATCTGTCTCCATTCGGGGGTGGATTTTTTTTTTCTTTTTCTTCTTTCTCTTAAATTGCTCTCTGTGACAAAAAATAAAATATGCAAACCGCCCAAAATTACACTCAACATACGCTGAATAAATATATACCCACAGAAGCATATGTTCAATGGCTGCTGCTCCACGCTTTTCAAAGCCAACTAGCTTATAAAATCATTTCTCACGCAGAGTCCGGGTGATCAATGAGAAGGTGCGGCGTGAGGACGCAGCTTCGAGCTGCAAGTTGAGTTTTTAGTTACAAAGGATGGGGAGGGGACACCAGCCAGTGAAACCCAGCAGGCACTGAAAAGTCTGCTTCTTCAGCCTGTCCTGATAAAGGCCTGCCTCTGCTCCCTGGAGGTCTAGCTCCTGACTGGGAACAGTAGTAGATGAGGGGGGGTCCTTTGGAATCAAGCAGTGTCGATTCAAATCCTGGCTCTGCCACTTACTATGGAATATCGGCGCAGGTTGCCTTCAATCACTTTGTGTCTTAGTCTCCCAGTATCAAAAAGGGGATAAAATAATAGTACCCACCTTACATCATTGGTGTGTGAAGAAGCATAGATGAAGGATTAAGGAAACAGACTCCGGCTCTGCCGCTTACTGGCTGTGTGACTCTGGGCATGTTCATGAACTGCTCTGTGCCTCAGATTCCCCATTGTTAAGTGGGCATGAAAATAGTACCTGCCACCTAGGGCTGCTGTGAGGAAGGGGTGAGTGAATGCACGTTCAGTGCTTAGAATGGGACCTGGCTTCGTAGTAAGTGCTTGGATAATGTCAGAAAGCCATGTTCCCCGACCGCTTCCTGGCACACAGGTCCACATGCAGGCCGTGTCAAAATGCCCGTGGCCCTGTGCCACTCACAGAGGGAGTAGGGACACGAGGCTTCTGAAAACTCTAAGAAATCCAAGCATCTGTAGTGTTGACCTGAAGCAAGTCATCTCCCCTTTCCAAGCCTCAGTTGCCCATCTATAAATGGTGAAAATAATAGTACCCCCTTTGCTGAGCAGTTGGGAGGATCGAATTCAATAATGTAGCCTAGCAATGGGTCTGGTATACACACAGCCAAAGTTTATTTCCCTCCTAGCACCCTGAAAACCGCGAAGTTCCTGAACCCAGGGGGAAGGTGGTTAGACCCCCTTGGCAGCAGAGGGCTCCTTCGTTGAGTCTTGCCGGCAGCCCAGAGGGCACAGCTTCGGGGCGATACAGACCTGAGCTGAGCCTCAGCTCCACCCGACCCCTACTTGCTGTGTGACTTTGGGAAGTCCCCTCACATCTCTGCACCTCAGGGTCCTCTTCTTCCAACTGGGATCCGAGTCTCTATCTTGCAGTCACGTGAAGCTGGAATAACAGAATGGATGGAGAAGTCCTTTGGAAGCCTTAACACACAAGTGAAAGGCAGCATAGCATGACTTGATGGCCCAGCTCTGCCCCTTACCCTGTGGCCTTGGGCCAAGTCACTAAAGCTGTCTATGCCTCAGTTTCCTTCTCCGAAAAATGAAGAGAATAGTCATGCCTATGTCATCACGCTGTGGATAATATTGAGTTAATATTCATAATGCATTTAGAACAGTGCCTGGCACACGGTAAGCACTATTAAGTGTTAGCTATTATTATTATTAATGAGCTATACAAAGGCTATTTATTATCATCACCAGACAGTTATTGAATAGACATTCTTCAGGGCTCCTGGCAGCTTTTCAAAGACTTTTTTTTTTTTTTTTTTTTAAAGATTTTATTTTTTCCTTTTTCTCCCCAAAGCCCCCCGGTACATAGTTGTGTATTCTTCGTTGTGGGTTCCTCTAGTTGTGGCATGTGGGACGCTGCCTCAGCGTGGTTTGATGAGCAGTGCCATGTCCGCGCCCAGGATTCGAACCGACGAAACACTGGGCCGCCTGCAGCGGAGCGCGCGAACTTAACCACTCGGCCACGGGGCCAGCCCCCTGGCAGCTTTTCTTGGGAAAGTGTTCCCTGGCCTCCCTTTTCCCAGCCCTCGGTGCTTATTTGTACCATATAAAAAACCTCAAGGACTACAAGAATGTGCGTACTTATTTTTCTCCCCACGCAACCCCCCGTTGGGAATAGATGCCCCTTGAAGGCTGGGGCTAAGTCTTCAGATACTTGGTGGCCTGGAGGATGGTAAGCAAGGCAATTGCTGACTAACACCCACTCCATGCAGGGCCCTGGGGAGCTCCAGAGAGAGTTGTGGAAGGCTTGATGACTCCCACCAGAAGGGTGACCAGCCATCTGAAGAGGCTGTGGGGGTGAGCTGCAAGCCATGTTCTCAGGCCACTCCCACTCGAACAACCCTTCTCCATGGTTCCCCAGCTTGGGTGACACCTGCCACCAGAACCTCCCACCTGACCTCCCTTGGAATTCCTGTCAGCCCCTTGCAGAGAACCATAGGATGTCTAAGCTGGAAGCCCCTTGGACACCAGCTGCCACCTTTCTCATTGAACAGATGGGAAGACAGAGGACTAGAGAAGGGAAGGAAGTGCCCAACGCAGGGATGGTAACCGGTGTCTCCTAATGGGACACTTCCTGGTCCTCTAATGGGAAGCACAGGCCACCATATGTTCAGATAGCTAGTGGTGATCGACATGTGTGCGAGCAGACCCAGCCACACACTTCAGCACTGTTGCCATTTCAGCACGATTCTTGAGCATAAGCCATCTTGAACCATGACCTACTTCCCTCTCAGGGTTTACCCAGCCCCTCCACTTGCTCTAGATTCTCCCGGAGGTCAGGAAGCACCACACCTTCTACTTCTTTGTGTCTCCATAGCAAAGGGGCAGTGTGGTGCGGTGGCGAGAGCACGGGTTTGGAGTCAGACATGCCTGTGTTTGCATCGGGCTCTCCTCCTCGAAAGCCGAGTAACACAGAAAGACACTTCCGGCCTCAAAGACTTCTTCCTCTTCTGCAAAATCGGACGAATCCTAGCAAGCTCAGAGAATGATGGGCCTTCAGCAGCAGAGCATAAGGAAGACACCTAGTTTATGCCTGGCCCGCTGTGGGTGCTGAGAGCATTTGAATTTCCCTTCTCGTGTCTTCAGTAGGTGTGTGTTGAAGGCTGCGCAGATGGCTGGCATGTATGCAGAATGGCCTGTTGGTATTTCACTGGAACTCAAGCCAAAGCGAAGCAACGTAACCAGATACTACATTACATTTCAAAAATCTTGATCAAGCATCAACTGTTGAGTAATAATAATCCTAGTAACTGAACTTTTATAAGAGTTCACATTTTGCCATGTATGGGGCACTATGCTAGTGACATCAAATATCTAACTTTCTTTTTCCTTCCCACAGCAATTCTACTCAGTAGGCAAAATTTGGCTCATTTTACACTGGAAAATTTGAGGCTCAAAGTATTAATGGAGTGATGGGCTCACGTTACACAACTAGTAAGTGGCAAAGCCAGGTGGCATTCAAACCCAGGCCTGCTTGACCCCAAAGGCCACACTGGGTGTCTCCCTCCCCTGTGCTGGGCACTAGGATGTGCTGAGAAGAGAAAGCTGTGTGTGCTACACTCTCTTTCCTCCAGTAGCCTATGGACTCATGAGGAGACAGCTGTGAACATGAAACATCTGCCTGGCAGAACAAAGTTTGTGCTAGAAGAATAATTAACATGGGAGAGAAGGAAAAATTATTCTTGCTGATTCCTGGCCTCAAAAGGGAAATTGGAACTTTCACACAAGGATTCTTTGCCTATGATGCCACAGAATGTTCCCAACAACCCCAGGAGGCGGTTATTTATTATCAAGTTCATTTTAAAATGGGGAAACCAAGATCAGAAAGGTGTGGTGACTTGCCCAAAGTCACACAGCTAGGAAGTAGCAGCATCTGGATTAGACCTCTTTTCTTTCTGTCTCCTCAGCATCCCTCTGGTTCTGGAGGTGAGGAGGGGATCCATGGAGGGGGCTGTTCAACCTATGACTTATAGGATACATAAGATTCCTTAGGAAGAGGAGGGCAGGGCTGGCTGAGGGCAGAGCATGAACAAAGGTACTGAGGTTAGAGCCTGGTGCTGAGTGTTTGCCTAGGTGGTTTCCGGACCCAGGTGGAAGGACAGATAAGCAGAGTGGTTTGGGCTGGGAGCATGGGACCCCTCCTAGGGGCTGTGGACAGGCCCTGCGGTCTCCACTCTGAGGTCCAAGGCCCTGTGGTGGTGCCTGCAGCTACAGTCCTACATTGCCCGCCACTATTGATCCCCGTAATCCTTTTTTGCATGCCCACCCCTCCCCTCCCTGTCAGCGTCGCAGCCCAGCACAAATTGAGCAGCAGCTGAATTGGCAGGAGTTGATTAAAACTCCCAGTAATTATGGACTCTTGACTGGCCTGGTTGTCCAAATCAATGTTGGCAGTAATAGACGAGCTAGCTGGCCTTGTTGACAGATTGAGGCTGAGGAGCGAGAGTGGTGGGGGATGGGGGGCTGGCAGGGCCTTCCCCACTCACTCATATTATAGGCAGAACTCACTCCAGAGGCCTCCTGGGACAAGGAGGGCCAGGCCCACTCAGCAACCAAAGTAATGTTCATACTGAAGGACTCCACAGCCCTCACTTAGCTTGTGTGATCTTCAATAACCTTGCCTACAAAATGGATGTATCTTAGAGGTGCCTTTAAGTTTTGCTGTCAGAATTCAAAGAGAAAGCATATGGGAAAATGTCCAGCACATAGTAGGTACTCAAGAAATACCCGTTTCATTTCCTTCCTTTCTTCCTTCTCTCCCTCTTCTCCCCAGGATGCTGTACATCCAAGACTATGCTGGCAGCACCCTCTCTGAGTCTCCTCATTACCAATCATAGTGACCTTGCCACGAGTTTCTCAGAATCCTTGTATAGCCCTAGCCAGTCTGAGCCACTTGTGACATCACAGACAGGCCACCTCCATGTGGATCAGGAAAAAGATCACCTCATTTGCTATCAGGGTACCTTCGATGGTGGGCACAATCTGTCTCTCACGTGCTGTGTGACCTCAATCAAGTCACTTGGCCTCTCTGGACTTTAGTTCCTCATCTGCAAAGTGAGCAGAATGATGCTGGTCCTGCCTTAGCATTGCTAGGCAGAGCAAAGCTGCCTGGGGCGGTATTCTGCCTACCTTCTACATGTATGCAGTCTCCTTTCATTGTTCCCTTAATGTATTTCCTATTGGGGGCGAAAGGAACAAGGTATCCATAATCGCAAGGGCTGTTTTTTGAGCACCTGCCATTGTGGCAGGCATGTGTAGGGACATGATCTGGTTGGGTTCTCTCATAAGCCGAGGGAGATAGGAATTACTCTCTCTAGTGTAGAGATGTGGAAACAGACTCAGAGGAGCAGGGACACACAAGAGAGCAAGTGGGCAGACTTCACTCATGGTTGTGGGATCCTCTGTGGCTGACAGTGTGCTTGGTCTTTGATTTACGATTGATCTCATTGTTGCTGCGTTGTGTCACAAATCTTTACCATGTTCGGAGGCAGTTCTTTTCCTAGGGAGGAGTGCTACTATTAATATGCTGGCAGTGGACGTGGGAGAGAAATCCGATACTTGCTGAGCCCTTGGAGGAAGACAAGGCTTTGCCCATAGTTAGCTGGGTTTGGCAGCATCCTTGTGATTTCTCAAGACTTGCTCAGTCCATTCAAAGGAAAGTCTCCCGTTTCTTCTGAAATACTATAGAGCTAGTTCTGCCTCTTGCACATTTCATAGTTGTTTTGATAAAACCCAGGCAGCTCAGAGCTAAAAGACTTCTCCAATTTCCTGTTGTCCAATTCCTTCCTTTTATAGTAGAGGAAACACACTCAGAAGTGGGATGTGCTGGCCCAAAGCAACCCAGCCAGTTAGAGAAGAGGCCAGCCAAACTGGAGCTTGGCTCTCTGGAGAGCCATTCATGTGCATTTTATCGAGGGCTTCCCAGGATCTGGCTTCTATCTCCAGCATCCCATTTACCTCCCACACCTTCTGGGAGGATGGTTTCATCATTATCAGAGTCTTCCAGATGAAGAAACTGAGTCTCCCAGAGAAGCATGATTAGCTCAGGGGAGAGCCAGCAGGAGGCTGGTTCCATTACCTGACCTGCCCCTCAGGCCCAAGGTGGTAGAAAAGAAGGCAGGGGCCACACTAATGTCTTCCAGGGCCTGAGGGAGGGCCAGCACCACCAGGAAATCCCCCCAGGCTTATTTACTATGTGAGTCACTCAGGCCTCAGGGGAAGTTATTCTGTTTTGTAAGTTGGTTGTTTTTCCTTCTGCTCAGAACAGCTGGTCTACCTTCTAGACCTGGGGGTGGGGTGGTGGAGCTGCTCATTACAAATTTTGCACTCGGAGCAATTTGCATTCCATAATTAATGAACATTAAAATGCGTAATTACACACAGAAACAAATGCCTTGGTGCTGATGAAAAGTCAGCCTGGGAAGGAGCAAGAGCAGGCACAGGGGTTGGAGGAGGAGGCTGGGAGCAGCAGGGCAGGGCCAGCCTGTGATGGGAAAAGCTGGGAAGCGCCCAGGGGCCCCCCTCCCCCACTCAGATCCTCAAGGCCTTAAGGCTCAGGGACCCAGGCCCAGGGTCTTCCTGTGGGTTCTTGTCTGAGGCGGAGCAGACTGGAGGCGGGAAGCTGTGGAGCGCAGCTGACCTGGGCAGACCCCCAGCTCTCTCATCTACTTTCTGTAAAACCTCAGGCAAAGGAGTAGCCCTCCAAGGAACGGGGTCTTCATCAAATGGATCTGCCTCCTTTCTCCTGCCCACTCCTAGTCCCACAGAGCCTGCCTCCCAAGGCTCTCTTCGGGAGCTCTAAGAAAGTGCTTACAGCTCACTGAATTCACTAACTTCAGTAATCTCTTCAAAGTGGCAAATCAGATCACTCCACTCCTCTGCCAGCAACAGTCTAATGACTTCCCCTTGGACTTAGAATCACCTCCGCTTGCCTTCCCATGGCTGAACTCAGGGATCAGCAGCTCTTTTGTATAAAAGACCATGTAATAAATATTTTAGGCTTTGCAAGTCACATGTGATCTTTTTTCTTTTCTTTTTTCTTTTTGGTCTTATAGACTTCATTAAAAAACAAAACAAAACAAAAACAACAAAAAAATACAACCCTTTAAAAATGTAAAACACATTCTTATCTCTAGACTGTACAAAAACAGGCTGTGGGGGAGTAGATGTCTTTTCTCTATTCTTCCCACTAAATACAACTAAAACCCGTGGTGGTTATATATAAAACAAACATAGGACTGAAAGGTGGAAGAAAGGCAGATGAGCTAGGGACTTTGGGACCCAAGGAAAGACATGGTGGTCATTTCCCTGGGCTTTCTTTTCTTTTGCTTTTTTTTTATGAGCAATAGTCACCCTGAGATAATAACATCTGTTGCCAATTTCCTCTTTTTTCACTTGAGGAAGATTAGCCCCTAGCATCTGTGCCTATCTTCCTCTACTTTGTATGTGTGATGCCTCCACAGCATGACTGATGAGTGGAGTAGGTCCACACCCAGGATCCAAACCCGTGAACCCCAGGCCACTGGAGCAGAGTGCACAGAACTTTAACCACTCGACCATGGGGCCGGCCCCATCATGGGCTTTCTTTCTGCCTCATATGTCCCAAGCTTGGAGCTCAAGGAGCCAGCCACTCCAAAACTCCAATAGGCAACGACCAAAACCAAATCCCCCAAAACCCCCAAAGCCTGCTCTCTTCAGCGAAAATACCAGGAGAAGGGAAGCTTAATAAGACAGAAGATTTTAGACACTAACCATTCTATTCCAGCCAAACTTAAAAAAAAAAAAAACCATAGCCACCCCTCCCCCACCTATGCTAACCAAGGCCGAGTAGGGAGCTAGACTTCTATGCTTTCTAGGCCATAATGAGACAATCTGACAGTCCACTCCTCCCCTCTGCCTGTTGGAGTGGTGTCAGGGAAGCCCAAGCAAGGAGCCAGGACTTAAATCTCCACTGAGAGATAATGAATAACCCTCCCAACTTCTCTCCAGGCCCAGCAATACATTGAAAAGATCATATACCATGATCAAGTGGGATTTATATCAGGGACACAGGGATGGTTCAACATCTGAAAATCAATCAATGTGATACACCACATGAACAAAAGGAGGAATAAAAACTATGTGACCATGTCAATAGATGGAGAGAAAGCATTTGACAAGATCCAATAGCCATTTCTGATAAAAATTCTTAACAAAATGGGGATAGAAGGAAATTACCTCAACGTAATAAAGGCCATATATGACAAAGCCACAGCCAACATCATACTCAATGGGCAAAAACTGAACGCTACCCCTCTGAGAACAGGAACAAGGCAAGGATGCCCTCTATCACCACTCTTATTAAACATAGTACTGGAGGTTTTAGCCAGAGCAATTAGGCAAGAGAAAGGAATAAAAGGAATCCAAATAGGGAGGGAAGAAGTGAAACTCTCGCTGTTTGCAGATGACGTGATCTTATGTATAGAAAACGCTAAAGAATCCATCGGAAAAGCTATTAGAAACAATTACCAACTACAGCACAGTTGCAGGCAACAAAATCAACTTACAAAAATCGGTTGCATTTCTATACTCTAATAACAAACTTACAGAAAGAGAATACAATTCCATTTACAATTGCATCAAAAAAAAAAGAATAAAGTGCCTAGGAATAAATCTAACCAAGGAGGTGAAGGACTTATACAATGAAAAATATTAGGCATTATTGAAAGAAAGAGATGATGACATAAAGAAATGGAAAGAGATTCCGTGCTCGTGGATGGGAAGAATAAACATAGTTAAAATGTCCATACTACCCAAAGCAATCTACAGATTCAATGCAATCCCAATCAGAATCCCAATGACATTCTTCACGGAAATAGAACAAAGAATCCTAAAATTCATGTGGGGCAACCAAAGACCCCGAATTGCTAAAGCAATACTGAGAAAAAAGAACAAAGCTGGAGGCATCACAATCCCTGACTTCAAAATGTACTACAAAGCCATAGTGATCAAAACAGCATGGTACTGGGACAAAAACAGACACACAGATCAATGGAACAGAACTGAAAGCCCAGAAATCAAACTGCACATCTACAGACAGCTAATCTTCGACAAAGGTGCCAAGAACATACAATGGAGAAAGGATAGTCTCTTCAATAAACGGTGTTGAGAAAACTGGACAGCCACATGCAAAAGAATGAAAGTAGACCATTATCTCACGCCATACACAAATATACACTCAAAATGGATCAAAGACTTGAAGATAAGTCCTGAAACATAAAACTCCTGGAAGATAATATAGATAGTACACTCTTTGACATCGAACATAAAAGGATCTTTTCAAATACCATGTCTTCTCAGGCAAGGGGAACAAAAGAAAAAATAAACAAGTGGGGCTTCATGAGACTAAAGAGCTTCTGCAAGGCAAAAGAAGCTAGGATCAAAACAAAAAGACAACCCACCAACTGGGAGAAAATATTTGCAAATCATATATCCACCAAGGGGTTAATCTCTGTAATATATAAGGAATTCACACAATTGAACAACAAAAAAACAAACAGCCCAAGCAAAAATGGGCAGAGGATATGAAGAGACATTTTTCCAAAGAAGATATACAGATGGCCAATAAACACAAGAAAAGATGTTCAATATCACTAATTATCAGGGAACTGCAAATCAAAACTACACTAAAATACCACCTTACACCTGTCAAAATGGCTATAATCACTAAGACTAAAAATAACAAGTGTTGGAGAACGTGTGAAGAAAAGTGAACCATCATACACTGCTGGTGGGAATGCAAACTGGTGCATTCCCACTATGGGAAACAGTATGGAGATTCCTCAAAAAACTAAAAATAGAAATACTATATGACCCAGCTATCCCAGTACTGGGTATCTACCCAGACAACTTGAAATCAACAATCCAAAGTAGCATATGCACCCTTATGTTCATTGCAGCACTATTCACTATAGCCAAGACATGGAAGCAACCCAAGCGTCCATTGACTGATGATTGGATAAAGAAGATGTGGTATATATATACCATGGAATACTATTCAGCCACAAAAAAGACAAATTCATCCCATTTGCAACAACATGGATAGACCTGGAGGGAATTATGCTAAGTGAAATAAGCCAGTCTGAGAAAGACAAATACCATATGATTTCACTCATATGTGGAATAAAACAAACACATGGACAAAGAAATCAGTTTAGTGGTTACCAGGCGAAGGGGAATGGGGGTGGGCACAAGGGGTGAAAGGGAACACTTATGCGGTGACAGGCAAGAAATAATGTACAACTAAAATTTCATAATGATGTAAACTATTTATGAACTCAATTTAAAAAAGAAGCATAAAAAAATTAAAGAAACTGTTTTCTTACAAAAAAAGAAAAAAGAAAAAGAACCAGGGACATCTCAAACAGAATGGAAAAAGACAACCAATAAATGTCACCACCAAGATAGGAGAGAGATTAGAATTATCTGCCAAATATGTTAAAGTAGCCGTCGTAAAGATGCTTCAATAAGCGATTATAAGCACAAATGAAAAGATAGAAAACCTCAGCACAGAAGTAGAAGATATAAAGAAGAAACAAATGGAAATTTCAGAACTGAAAGATGCGATAATTGAAATTAAAAAACAAACCTCAGTGGATTGACTCAAAGCAGAATGGAGAGGACAGAGGAAATAATCAGTGAACTTAAACACAGAACGATAAAAATTACCCGCTCTGAACATCAAGAGCAAATGGACTGAAAAAGCAAATGAACACAGTTTCAAGATCCTATGGAACTGTAAAAAAAAGACCTAGTATTTGTGTCACTGGAGTCCAAGAAGGAGAGAAGAAAGAGAGTGGGACTCAGAAAGTACTCAAAGAAATAATGGCTAAAAACTTCTCAAATTTGGCAAAATGCGTAAACCTACAGATTCAAAAAGCAGGGTAAATCCCAACCAGGATAATCGTGAAGAAATACACACCAATATATCATAGTCAAATTTCTGAAACTAGTTTTTCATGAAAAAAATCTTGAAAGCAAGGAGAGAGAAATGACATCTTATCTACAGGGGGAACACAATTTGAATGATGGTGGAATTATCATGAGAAACCATGGAGGCAAGAAGGAAGTGGCACCACATTTTTCAACTATTGAATAAAAAAGAACTGTCAACCCAGAATCCTGTGTCCAATGAAATATTTATTGTTGGAATGAAGGAGAAATCAACACTCTCATATGAAGGAAAACTAAGAGAATTTGGCACCAGCAAACTTACTCTTAAAAAAACAAAAACAAACAAAAACCTTAAAAGAGTTCTCCAAACAGAAAAGAAATAATATTTTGGAACATTTGGAAGAAAGAAGAAATACAGTAAAAATATAGGGAAATGCAATGAACCTTTCTTCTCCTCTTGCGTTTTCTACATTATGTTTGATGGTTAAAACCAAAATGATTGCACTGTCTGATGTGATTGTAAATGTATTTCGAGGATTATTTAAGAAAATTATATAAACGGGAGAAGATAAAGGGACATAAACAGAAATAAGGTTTCTATACATCACTTAAACTGGGAAAATGATGATACCAGTGGACTGTGATAAGTTATACATACCTAGAGAAACCACTGAAAACTATATAAAGAGATGTACTCAAAAACGCTATAGATAAGTCAAAATGTAATTCTAAAAACTGTTCGACTAACCCACAGGAAGACAAACAAAAAGAAAGCAGAAAAATGAAAAACAGAGATCAGAAAATAAAACAGCAGACTTAAGCTCCAAAATATCAATAATCACATTAGGGTAAATGATCTAAATACAAAAATTAAAAGACAGAAATTGGCAGAGTGGATTAAAAGCATGACCTAATTATTTGCTGTCTATAAGAAATTCACTTAGCATATAATCATTTAGGCAAGTTGAAAGTAAACACAGCAAAAGACATATGCAAATCAAACAAAAGCAAGAGTAGCTATATTAATATTGGATCAAGTAGGCCTTTGAGAAAAGAAAATTTCGAGAGAGTGACGTCATATAATAATGAAAGGGTCATCCACCAAAAAGACGTAGCAATTCTAAATATTTATGCATCAAACAATAGAGCTGCAAAGTGAGTGAAGCAAAAATTAATAGAACTGAAAGGAAAAATAGACAAATCCATAATTATAGTTGGATAGGTTAACACTTCTCCTTCAACAACTGATAGAGCAATTAGACAAAAAATAGCAATGTTATAGAATAACTCAATAACCTTATCAACCAAAAAGATCTAGTTAATGTTTATAGAACACACTGGCCAGCAACAACACAATATGTATTCTTTTAAAGAACTTATGGAACACATACCAAGATAGACCATATCCTGGGCCATGAAAAAAGTCTTAACAAATTTAAAGAATTTAAACCATACAGAGTGTGTTCTCCTGACACAACAGAATCAAACAAGAAAGCAATAAGAGGTAAGAGAAAAATCTGTAAATACTTGGAAACTATACAATACACTTCTAAATAATCCATGGGTCAAAGAGGAAGTCTCAAGGGAAATAAAAAAATACACTGAACTGGCGCCAGCCCAGTGGCATAGTAGTTAAGTTCGTGCACTCTGCTTTGGCAGCCCAGGGTTTGCAGGCTTGGATCCTGGGCGTGGACCTGCACACAGCTCATCAAGCCCAAGCCATGCTGTGGTGCATCCCACATGCAAAATAGAGGAGGACTGCCACAGATGTTAGCCCAAGGCCAATCTTCCCCACAAAAAAAGAGAAAAAAACCCCACCAAACTGAATGAAATAAAATTCCAGTATTTCCAAATTTGTGGGACACAGCTAGCACAGTGATGTATCTTTTTATTTGTAATTTATCTGTCTTTACGTTTAATGAGAAGAAAATTTATATCCATAAATGCATCCCTTCAAAAAGAAAATGTTTCAAATCGATAACATAAGCTCCCACCTTAAAAACCCAAGAAAAAAGAGCAAAATGAACCCAAAGCAAGCAGAAGAAAAGAAATTAATGCAATTGAAAACAGAAAAACAATAGACAAAAATCAACGAAACAAAAGACTGATTCTTTGACAACTTCAAGAAAGTTGAAAAAAAAAAAAAGACTCTAGCAAGACTGATAAAGAAAAAAGGAGAGAAGACACAAGTAACCAATATCAGGCATGAAACAGGTCATATCACTACAGGCCCTGGACATATAAACGATTAATAAAGGGCTGTTACAAGTAACTCCACACACATATATTTGACAACCTAGATGAAGTGGACCAATTCCTTGAAAAATGCAAAATACCACAACTCTTTCAAAATGCAATAGATATTTGAATAGCCCTATAACCATTATGGAAATTGAAATTGTAACCTTAAAACTCTCCCCAAAGAAATCTAGAGGCCTGGATAGTTTCACTGGAGAAGTATATCAAATGTTTAATGAAGATTTAACACCAATTCTACAAAATATCTTCCAGAAAATCAAAGAGGAGGAAATACTTCCCAATTCATTTTATGACGGTAGCATTACCCTGCTACCCAAACGAGACAAAGAGAGTAAAAAACCAGAAAACTACAGAGTAAGACCAATAACCCTCATGTATATAGTTACAAAAATCCTTAACAAAATATTAGCAGACAGAATTCAACAAAATATAAAAAAGAACCACGAGGGGCCGGCCCCAGGGCCTAGTGGGTAAGTTCGGTGCACTCTGCTT
The DNA here is from genome assembly GCF_021613505.1 of Equus quagga. NCBI lineage: Eukaryota > Metazoa > Chordata > Mammalia > Perissodactyla > Equidae > Equus > Equus quagga. The sequence goes on along the minus strand of NC_060267.1, from coordinate 78,871,715 downwards.
CATTGGCCTGAGTTCAGTTCCTGGGCACAGACCTACACCACTCGGCATCAGCCAGGCTGTGGCAGTGACCCACATACAAACTAGGGGAGGACTGGCACAGATGTTACCTCAGGGACAGTCTTCATCAATGACAACAACAAAAAGAACTATAACCAAGTCAAGTTTATTCCAGGGATGCAAGACCGGTTCAGTAGTTGAAAATCTATCAATGTATTAACAGGCAGAAGAAGAAAAATCACACGATCATATCAATTGATACAGGAAAAGGATTTGACAAAATTCAGCGCTCATTAATGATAAAAACTCTCAGAAAAATTGGAATAGAAGAGAACTTTCCCAACTTGATGAAGAACATCAATAAAAAATCTACAGTGAATGTAATTATGGAGAAAGACTGAATGGTTTCTCCCTACAATCAGGAATAAGGCAGGATGTCCATTCTCATCACTCTTGTTCAACATAGTGCTGGCAGTTCTAGCCAGTGCAATAAGGCAAGAAAAGGAAATACAAGGCATACAGATGAGAAATGGAGAAATAAAACTGCACCTATTGGCAGATCACATGATTCTCTACTTAGACAATCCCAAAGAATTTACATAAAAACTCCTAGAAGTAGTGAGTGAGTTCAGCAAGGTCTCAGAATACAAGAAAAATATGCAATATCAATTGTATTCCTATATACCAGCAATGAACATGGGGACACTGAAATAAATCATACAATTCCATTTGCAGTCCCTGAAAGATAATGAAATATTTAGAAGTAAATCTAACAAAACATGTACAGGACAAGTATGCTGGAAACTACAAAATGCCGGTGAGAGAAATCAATAAAGATCTAAATAAATGGAGAGACATACTGTATTCATGGATTGCAAGACTCAACATAGTGAAGATCTCCGTTCTCTTCAAACTGGTATAAAGGTTTAATATAATTCCTATCAAAACCACAGTGTGTTTTTTTATAGATGTAGACAAGATTTTCTGAAATTTATATGGAAGGGCAAAGAAACTAGAATAAGCCATACTTCTTTTGACAAAGAAGAACAAAATGGAAGAAGTCAGTCTACCCTATTTCTAGACTTATAAAGCTCCAGTAATCAAGACTCTGTGCTGTCAGTGTAAAGACAGACATATAGATTAATGGAACAGAATAGAAAACCCAGAAATGACCCACACAAATAAGCTCAATTTGTTTTTTGTTTTTTGGGGTTTTGTTGGTGAGGAAGATTGGCCCTGAGCTAAAATCTGTTGCCAAATCTTCCTCTTTTTGCTTGAGGAAGATTAGCCCTGAGCTAATATCTGTGCCAGTCTTCCTCTACTTTGTATATGGGACACTGCCACAGCATGGCTTGATGAGTGGTGTGTAGGTCTGCACCCGGGGTCCAAACCTGTGAACCTAGGCCCACTGAAGTGGAGTGTGCAAACTTAGCCGCTGTGCCACTGGGCCAGCCCCTCAATTTGTTCTATTACAAAGGAACAAAAGGAGTTTAATGGAGGAAAGGGAGCCTTTTCAACAAAGGGTGCTATAGTAATTGCACATTCACAGTCAAAAAAACCAAACCCCGATATAAGTCTCACACCTTATACAAAAATTAACTCGAAATGTATCCCAGAATTAATTGTAAAACATAAAGCTGTAACACTTGTAGAAAACACACACAAGGAGAAAATCTTTGAGATTTGGGCTTGGCACAGAGTTCTTAGATTCCAAAAGTCTAATCTATAAAAGAGAAAATGATAACTTGGATTTCATCAAAATTAAAAACATTTGCTCTGTGAAAGCTCATTTGAAGATGAGAAGACAAATTACAGAGTAAGAGAGAAAATATTTGCAAACCATATATCTGACAAAAGTCTAGAGTCTAGAATATATAAAGAACTCTCAAACCTTAACAGTAAAAAACCCAAACAATCCAGTTAGAAAATGGGCAAAAGACATCAAGAGATATCGCACTGAAAAGCATATACAGATGGAAAATAAACACAAAAGATGTTCAGCATCATTAACTATTAGGTAAATGCAAATTAAAACCACAGCGAGATATTATGACATACCCATCAGCTAAAATAAAAAATACTGACAACTTCAAACACTGATGAGGATGTGAAGAAGCTGGACCACTCATATATTGCTGGTGGAGATGTAGAGTAGTACAACCAGGCTGGAAAAGTTTGGCAGCTTCCTAAAAAAAGTTAAGCATGCAACTACCATAGGACCCAGAAATTGCACTCCTTGGCATTTTTCCCAGAGAAATGAAAACTTACATTCATGCAAAAACGCGTAAACAAATAGCAGCTTTATTCATAATAGCCAAGTACTGGAAGCCACCCACATGCCCTCAACAGGCGAATGGTTAAATAAACTATGGTACATCCATACCAGGGAATATTACTCTGCAATAAAAAAGGAACTAAATATGGTTACCTGTAGTGACCTGGATGAATATAAGAATTATGCTGAGTGGGGGAAAAGAAAGCCAGTCCCCTAAAGGTCACAACTCTATGATTTTATTTATGGAACATTCTTGGAATGACAAACCTTATAGAAATGGAGAATGTATTAGTGGTTGCCAGGCATTAAGGAAGGGAGTCAGGTGGGGAATGGTGTGGCTTAAAAAAGGCCACAGGAGGAATCTTTGTCGTGGTGGAAATGTTCTACATCTTGATTATCCATGTATATATCCTGGTTGTGATATTTTTACTATAGTTTTGCAAGGCATTACCATTGGGGGAAGCTGGTCATAGGGTACACAGGATCTCTCTGAATTTATTATTTCTTACAAATGCATATGAATCTATAATTATATCAAAATTTAAAAAATAATTTAAAAAAAACAGGCCTTGGACTGGATTTGGCCTGCAGACCATAGTGTGCCAACTCCTGGCTTAAGTGGTTTCGTCCCTTCTCCCTCTCACATCTTGCCTTATGCTAACCTTGTTTTCCCGTGTCTCATGGAGCTTCAACTGCATTGGCCTCCTCTGTTCCATGGATAGGCCAACACTGTTCCTTCCTCAGGACTTTCATACTTGCTGTTCCCCCTTGGATAACCCTTCCCACTCATATTCACCCAGGAGAGTCTACTCATCATTCAGGCTTGGCTCAAATGCTCATTTTATGCCTCTTCACTCCATCCCCCTTCACGTTTTATCACATACATTTATTTTTTTCCCTTCATCGCACCTTTTACTCTATGAAATAATCATTTTATTTGTCTACTTCTTAATCATTTGTCTCCTCTCTCAAATTTAAGCTCCACGAGAGCAGGGTCTCATCTGTGTTGTTTACCACCTCATTTCCAGTACCCAGCTCATTTGCTTAGCACTGAGTAGATGTTCAATAAATCTTCGTTAAATGATCCAATGAAGGACTTATCCAATGAAGGACTTATCCAATGAAGGACGGATGAGAAAGAAAAAATAAGCTAATAGTTCCAGTTAGGCTTTACTGGGGTGGAGGCATTCATCTATCAATTTCTCATTTATCCTTCATTTCTTTCTTTTCTTTTTTTTTTTCTTTTTGAGGCAGATTAGCCCTCAGCTAACATTGGCTGCCAATCCTCCTCTTTTTGCTGAGGAAGACTGGCCCTGAGCTACTATTCGTGCTCATATTCCTCTATTTGATATGTGGCACACCACTTCAGTACGGCTTGATGAGCAGTGCTATGTCTGCGCCCAGGATCCAAACCAGTGAACCCTGGGCCACCGAAGCAAGCGCGGGAACTTAACCACTGTGCCACGGGGCCGGCCCCTATCCTTCATTTATTTAGTGCGTATTATGTGGAGGTTCTGAGCCAGGCAGGTTGTTTTCTCGTTGAGTCTCCAGAAATGCCTCCCAGAGAAGCGTTATTATTTCCATTTTACAGATGAGAAAACCGAGGTTCTCTCTGCTGCAAAACCCATGCCTAGAGCTCAGTGTCACAAAGTCTGGATGGAAGCAGGACTGACTTTGGTCCCATATTCTTGTCTCCAAGCTGCCTCCCCCATTTAAAGAAAGGAAACTGAGGCTCAGTTACGTTCAAGGGCTTGCTCACAGTCACAAGGCAGGAGTCATGATCTTCCTTTCTAGTGCACCAGGATGTCTCCCTTTTGCTCCAATGACATCTCCTCCCTCTGAGAAGACTTTCCTGACCAGGGCATTGCTACGCCAGTATTCCCCAGTCGCTCACCTTTGCAGAGTTTTCATTTTCCCGTTCAAGTTATACTGCACTTCTTCGTGTTTTTCTGTAACTAGTTCTCCGTCTGACAGATAGGTATATTTCTTATCTCTCAAATTGGATCCTCAGCTCCTTAAACACACCCATCCCAGCAGCTACCATTTGCTGAGCGCCGTGCTAAACACTCGATAGATTTATCTCACTGTATTAGTTATCTGTTCCTGCGTCACAAATGATCCCCAAATCGAGCGGCTCAAAACAAAAAGCATTTATTATCTCACGCAATTTTTTAAGGGTTAGGAATTCAAGAGCGGCTTAGCTAACCCAGAGGCTTAAGGAAACAGCAATTTATTCCCTCACCGCTCTGGAGGCCAGAAGTCCGAAATCAAGATGTTAGCAGGTCCGGGCTCCAATCAAGGCCTCTCGAGAGGAATCCGTCCTTGTCCCTACAGCTTCTGGTGGCTGTAGCATTTGTGGGCTTGTGGCCACATCGCTCCAGTCTTTGCTGCACCTCCATGTGGCCTTCTCTGGGTGTAATCTCTCTGTGCCTCTCTCTTTTGAGGACATTTGTGACAGCATTTAAACCTACCTGGATAATGCAGGCTAGTCTCCGTGTCTCAAGAGCTTCAATTTAGTCAATCTGCAAAAACTTTTCCTATAGAAGGTGACACTTACAGGTTCCAAGGGTTAGGATGGGGACATATTTCTGGGAGCCATTCTCAGCCTACAACACTATCTCCTCGGTTTGCTGGACGGATTAACTAAGTAAAAACAAGTAAAGTGTTTAGATTCTGCCTGGATCATAGAACATACTCTTGTAAAGAGCAAAAGTGGGGAGCCAGCCCGGTGGCGCAGTGGTTAAGTTCGCATGTTCCGCTTCTCAGAGGCCCAGGGTTCGCCGGTTCCGATCCCGGGTGCGGACATGGCACCGCTTGGCAAAAGCCATGCTGTGGTAGGCATCCTACATATAACGTAGAGGAAGATGGACATGGATGTTAGCTCAGGGCCAGTCTTCATCAGGAAAAAGAGGAGGATTGGCAGTAGTTAGCTCAGGGCTAATCTTCCTCAAAAAAAACCAAAAAGAACAACAGTGGTAAGGAATCAGCAGGTGATAGAAAGAACTGTGAGTAACCCCCTGGCCCAGATATCTACAGTTTCCTGATGAAAAGGTCAGGCGTTCTTTTTAAGGCTCCTCCCTGAGGCTCTGCAGATGGGCAGACCAGCCCCCACGACCAGCAAATGGCTCCAAATCACCCCATGACCAGGGGTCCTCTTGTCTGACAGTGAATGTTCAGAGACAAGCAGGGGCCTCCTCTGAGCTTGTATTAATATGTACAACACTTCACTCACATGGAAAATTGATTTTTCTTTTTAAGCACAAAATGTAGCCAGTTTTATAACCTTTCTGCCGCTTGACAAAGGCCATTTATAACCTACTTTCTCCGTCACCCTTCCTGGCGCCAGTCTCCAATGTCTCGAAGAACTCTCTCATACATTTGTAATTATGAATTCTTCTGAGGCAAAATTTAATTTCTAAGAGGGCTGACCTTTTTTTTCTTGTTATTGTGGTTTTTTTGTAAATTAATTTTTTTGTGTGTGTTTTGTTATTGATGTTGTTTTGGATGACGGCTTGGCGAGGGGACCAGGGAGCTGGTTGGGAGGGGAGGTACACTGGGAGGGCATTTTAATCAGTGATGTCCTATGATGGATGAGGAAGGCTGAGCTCTGGGTGTTAATCTTTGTGGATAGCAAATGCCAGCAGGGCGACCGGAATTAAAACCTAGTACCTCATTTTCTCTCTGGAACGAAGGAGAGTTGGAACTGCTTCTCCATCTGCTGGACTGGAGAAGATGAGCTCAGCCTCATCAAATGGAGGAAAACTAAATTAGATAAATAGTCATTCGCCCCTGCCGTAGATCTTCCGCTCACGGAGCACTTAGCAGGTGCCAGGCACACTCACAAGAGTGTTTGGCTGAGGTCACTGGAGGTTGGAATCGTTGGGGTTTTTGGGGAGCCAGAGGCATCCCATTGGGTTCCTGGAGGGAGGTGCACATGGCTGGGCAGAGGATTTGAAATTATCTGTGGAAGACCTTGACTATCAGCTTAAGGAAGATTCAAGGTGTTGCTGTTAAAAATGCATTTATTTATTTAAGCCGGGGAAGTGAATTTAGAAGTATCGCTCTGGTGGCCATTAGGAGGATGGGTAGAGGAGGCCAGACTGGAGGCCAGCAGACAGGTCGTGGGATGCAGGAATCTTCTTCACGACTCCAGGCACAAGGATGGGGAAGAAGAGACAAATTCAAGACAGGAAGGAAGAGCACTCACCTTGATGAGTACCAAATTGTATGCTGAATTCTGAAGGAAAGGATGCACCCCCATGATCCAACTGAAGCTTCACAACAAATCCATAGGTGTAGGTGCTAGGCCTGTTTAACAGATAAGGAAGTTGAGGCTCAGAGAGGGTGAGTAACTTTCCCCGGATCGCACCGTAAGAAGAGCTTGTATTTAACTCAAATTGGTAGAGCTCTTCACCATATATCTGGCTGCCTCCCAAAGTGACCTTTATAGCAGCAGACCCTATTGGACAATAATAATAAACACAATAATGGTGATGATCCCAGCAATGTCAATATTAATAGCAGCTAACATTTGCTGTGTGATGCTGTATGAGCCACAATGTTCTCAGCACATTGAGTCATCATTTCCCTTCGTTCTCACAACTCTGCAAGGTAGATACTGACAAAAGTCCCATTTTACAGATGGGCACACTGACGTTCAGAGAGGTAAAGGCACTTGTCCAAGGCCACACAGCTATTGGTTGGCCAAAGGAAACTTTGAACCTGTTTCATCGGTACCCGACACATGCACCTTTTCAGAAGGTGGGAGGAGAGGGCTTGGTGGGACCCGCCACCTCCTCAGCCATAACTCCCCTCTTGCTCTCTCTCCGAGCAGTGCCCCGAGGAGCTGAGGCCCATGAAGGACGGCTCTGGCTGCTACGACCACTCCAAAGGCATCGACTGCTCGGACGGCTTCAACGGCGGCTGTGAGCAGCTCTGCCTGCAGCAGACACTGCCGCTGCCCTACGACGCCACCTCCAGCACCATCTTCATGTTCTGCGGGTGAGTCTCTGTCCCCGAGAAAGCCCAGCCACTCCCTTCACGGCAGCGGGGGATGCAGAAAAACGGTCAGGAGCTACAGCCCGGCCAGGCTGGGCCTGACTTTGGACAAAATGGCCTTTCTGCCTCCACTTTGTCAGCCCAAGAGGCAAAAAGGCAAGATTATAACCTTCTCTTGGGTATTGGGAAGAAGAATGGAAGAAGAGAAACAAATAACTGATTAATAATTATAATAATGGAATCCATGCTCAGGCTGCGTCCGGGTCAGGATTTTTTCCACATAAGCCTCCTGTCCCTTCTGCATCTTCCCTGCCGTCCTGGTCAGTGCCATTTGGAGGCAAAAGCAGACACCTTGAAGGTGTCACCAAGAAACCAGCAGATGTGATGCTTAAGAACGCAGACTTAGCCCAGGCTTTTGCCCCTGTTTCTGCAGGAATTTAGCAGTGCAAATTCAGAGGCTAGCCCCTCTAAGTCCTAATGCCCTTATTTGTGAGGATAATTCACTGGGAGAGGGGAGGTGTAAAGAAAACCACACAGGCCAAGCTCAAAGGGCTCACTCATGCTAAGAACTCAACCGAGTTTTACAATTAGTCTGAGACTGAAGAAGGGGCACACATTGGGTCCAACTTGCTGAGTGGCCTAGGACAAGTCACTTTCCCTCTCTGGGCTGCAGTTGGACCACCTGTGAAATAAGATCTTTGGACAACAATGCCTAACGTATCTCCAAGTTTCCTTGTTTTCCATGTTAAGGACCGCATCAGGAGTTCCCTCTGTCATAGAGAGCATCTAGCATAGTGTTTGGGCCTCAGCACTAAAAAAAGTGGCAGCCGTTTTTCTTCTCTTCTTCATTCCCTGTCTGATGACGTCTTCGTATTAGAAAATGTGCTCATCTTTTGACATTCTGCGACTTGGAAAAATCATCCTGTGCTTGTGTAAGAATGTCAGTCGCTGAAGTGTGCTCAGTGCTTTCCTAAGAGAGACAAGCAGAATAAGGCATTTAACAACCTTTTCAGTCCTACGTATTATGAAAAAGGGGGCAGGGGAATGTAAGTGGGTTCAATCTCAGTTTAACCGAAAATTAATTTTACCTGCCTGGCTCTAGTCCGTGGGGTCCAGTGTTCCTTCTGGGGCTTATTTCAGGGTCTCCGCCTTCCCCAGTGATACTTGGGGCTGCAGGTGCCTCTGAGCAGATGTTGGAGCAGCTCCTGGAAGCCCTAGATGTGTGTCTGTAAAATAAATAAGACATAAATTAGCGTATGCAGACCTGAATTTATAGGTCTCTCCTCAGCTTAAGCAACTGCAGGGCCGTGTTGAGTAAATTATGCATGGGCTGAGATCTGAGGCTTGAATACAGAATCAGCTGTGTTCTTATCATTGTTATTTTTCTCCCCGTGTACGGGAGCGGGGGAGGGGGTCCTTCTCTTGCAAATAACCACAGTGACAGCAGCAGCAACGGCAGTAATGGATTTTGACATAGAAACTATCACCACTTTCCTTTCCTTCCATCAAGGGGCATCGATAGACGTGGGTTCTAATCCTAGCTCCCCCTCTGACTCTCTCTTAGACGTCAGGCAAGCCTCTTGGGACCCTTGACCTTCAGTTTCCTCATCTCCAAAATTTTAATAATATCGACCTCAATATCATGATGTTTGTGAAGAGTACAAAGAACTTAATGTGTATTCCTCCATTAAAGTTAAGTAATGTGCCCAAGGTCATATGGCTGGTAGTGCAACTCACTGCTTCCTTGCTGTGTGACCTTGAGCAAGTTACTTAACATCTCTGTGCCTCAGTTTCTTCATCTGTAAAATAGGGATAATAATAGTATCTCTCTGTGGAGTTGTTATGAGGGCTAAATGCATTACATTAGTTACATCAAAATATGCTTTAATAATTGTAAAATGCTTGGAACAGTGCCTTGCACAAGAATTACCACTATATGTATTTCTTAAAGAAAATAACTAAAGTGAAGCATAGTAGTGACAATGGCCCCTCCATTGCTCAGTGCCCTGAGGTGCTCAGCCTTTTGGTTTTGGGTCTATGAGACAGGACAGCAACCTTCCCCTACTGGAATAGGTCTCTGAAAGTCCTCAATAAGACTGAAAGGGCGGCAATGTGCTGGGGGCTGTTGAAGCGCATGCGACTGCTGATAAACAGGCCAAAAAAGAAAAGAAAACCCGGTCTCCTAAAACCAACTGCAGCGTCCACACGCTTTGAAAATTGTCTATTAAGGATGCAAATAAGAAATTACCCACACTTGTTGGAAGCTCTATAAACAAAACAATAACAGCCATTAGCAGGTAGAGAAGTGGCAAGCCATTGAATTAAGCAAACCCGTGCTCAGGGGGACCTTCCCGACTGGCTCAAAGCTCTGTGGCCTTTCTAAGAGTTTTCTGGGTAGGTGTGGGTTTAATAACCCATTTCCTGCCAGGTTAATAATAGCAGCTCACATGTATTAAGCACTTCCTATATGCCATGATGGTGATAAATGCTTTGTGCATATTAGCCCATCGACTTCTCATGACAACGCTACAAGGAAGATACTCTTGTGATCCCCATTTACTGTTGAGAAAACCAGGCACAGAGTGGCTCAGTGACTTGCCCAAGGTCACCCAGCTGGTTAAGTGGGGGCATCAGGACTCAAACCCATGCCATGGGGCTCTAGTCTCAGTTCAGACAGATCTGATGTCACTCCTGGCCTCTGGCCACTTCTAGCTATGTGGTTTTGGGGAGTCATTAAACTTCACTAAGCCTCTTCTTTCCCATAGAATCAGGTGTGACTGTAGCACCATTATGGGGGTTAAATAAAATTATACATGCACAGCGGCTGGCACTCAGTAAATGGGAGTTAAGTTAGTCTAACAGGTATAAAGCCGTCTCATTTACTCATTCAATGACTAAATTGTAGGTCTTGTTTACAGCTCTATCCTTAGCACCTAAGACAGCACCTAGGTGCTCAATTAATAATTGTTAAATGAAGTTCCTCTGTTAACTTGGTTAAGGAAGTTGGTCCCAGTCCAGCCTTTCCGCTGCATTTCCAGCTACATCTCTCTTCCTGAATTAGGCCCCTTGGCTTCAGCCTCTGGAGCTTTGACGGCATTGTTTTGTCTGCCTCTTCATTCCTCCTCTGCTGTACCCCCGCCACCCTCCACTTGCCGGTGGCTCTTTAGCTGGGACAGCTCCGTTTCATGCTCAAGTCTTGGTGCTGACATTATCTTCTCCAGCAAGTCTTCTCTGAGCCCCACAGGGGTGCAGGAGTGGGATGTGCAGTTACCACGGAGCTGGGTAATATAATACCTCATCCTTTCAAGCGGATACTATTTGCATATTGGCTCAATATTTATCTAGTGGGGATAGGACGTGCATAGAAAGGACTCTTTTCGTGTCTTATTTTGATTTGTATTTTTTCTACCCTAAGATCTTCTTACAAGGAAGACGGCCATTTACAGTTAGCCTCAGATTCTAATTTATCCCAGTGAAATCTTGACACCTCTTGCAGACGGGACCTCTGGCTGGCTGCCCTGGTTGTCACCCCTTAGTCAGGTCAAGTTCCCCAAAACTGAGTAAAGCATCCTTTCGCTGGGGAAACACAGCCCCCTGGTGTTTCTTCCTGTGGTGGCCCCATAGCTCTGTTGACTTACCTGCTTTTCTGTCTTGTCACCGTATGAACAACGGGGACTGGGGTCTTAGTCATCTGTGTGTCCCTACTGTCATTCCCCACTGCTTGCTCCAAAGACTTCCTCAAAATCATAATTGTTGAATTAAGGGATTCAGCTACCTAAAATTTGTGGTGCCTACTGTGTGCCTGGTCTTTTGTAGGATGCTGAGCATGCAAAGAGCATTGAGTAAAAGTCCTTTCTCATCATGGGCAAAAGAGGACACTGAGGACGGGTGGCTGAGCCTCGGTGGGTCCTGATTGACATTGCTAGAACTCAGGTACCAGTAGGGTAGAGAGAAGCAGGTAAATTGGAGATAGGCTGAGAAGGTCACCTGATACTAAGATGAAGCATTTAGAATGAAGCTTATAGATGAGGGAGCATTGCCTCCCTGGAAGACCTTGGCACGTTACCTAGCAACCAAGTTTGTTTCATTTCTGTGCATGTGTGTTTACAATCTGTACTGTGCATTCTTCCAAGAGAACTTAATATTATCCACATAAATCCAGCCCATAAAAAAATGGATAATATAAAGATAGGACCGATCAGAGCCATTTGTAAGAACAGAAAGGGAAAACATGGTTTCTGGAGCCTGAAATGGAAGAGTTACTCAACACGAGATAAATTTAAAGCTCTGTGCTTCTTATCAACAAAAGAAACAGAAAAAAACATAAGAGGTTATAGAGTTGTCCTTCTTTGAGAAAAGGAAGGCTGTAGTTTTGGGAGTCTTTTTTGCTTTGTTCTGTTTTCTAGAGGATATACACTTTTTCCTGACATAATTCACTAAGAGAGGTGGTTCCTATATAAGAAATAATGAGCAGTGTCATCAACGTTTTTGAAGTTTTGGTATTTCTCAGATTATGTAGAGGAGGAAACTGAATCCCAAAAGGATCTCACAGCCAGTCAGGAGGTGAAATTGGGAGAGGAGAAACCCCAAGCTTCTCTCTCCTAATTTGAATATATTTAAATATAATTTAATTTAAAATGCACTGGAAATGTGTTTAAAAATATGGGCTCAAAGAGCACATCCAGCCTCAAATAGTCCTTACTAGCCTATCTGTTTAATGTCATTTTAATGTGATTTTAGGAGGGAGAGGAGAGAAATACATGTGTTTAATATCTGTCGTTAACTGGAAGCCTCTTGTTTGCGTCGTTGAAGCTGAAATCTGCTCCAGCAGTAGAAAACACTGACCCAGAGAATGCAGACGGAGGTGTTAATTTTGACTGTCAGTAAATACGAAGAGGTATCGGGCAGGGGACATTCATTCAAGCACTTGTTTTGTTACAATTTCCAACTTTTAGGCTGGGCCTGAGCTCTCCCCGCTCTGACTTCTGATGGAAGGAAGTGGAATTTATGTGTCGTAGTTAACATAGGACATTCACACGCCAGCTTCTTGTCAAACATCACACCTTGTGCTCTCTGCTGTTTGAAACATTTGAAAAAGCTCAGGTGTAAGACATATTCACAGACAACTGATGGAAGCACACAAAGTCCATCCATTTGTTCAGGTAGATATTTTCAGGTTCCGTGTTTTCTATCGAACACAAGTTCTATGAGATTCTCATAGACAAAAGAGGGAAGCTCTTTGGTCAAGCCCACATGGGAAATTCTGCACTCAACTGCCTTTGAAGGTCATGGGACACCTGGGGTTAGTAAAGGCTCTGATAAGTCCTGCAGTGGTGAAACATATCATATTTCATTGGTTCCAAAGTGCCCATATTTTCCATACTTTAATATCCCTGAATTTAGGATGCATTTCACTATCAATGGTTTGACAGAGTTTAATTCTTTTTTCTTAATGTTAGGTGAAATGATAGTCTTTCTTACAAGTATTGGGGGTCTTAGAGTAGATACAATATGTTATATCATTAAGCCCAGAGTTCCCCATGGAATTCTGTTTCCTTTCCTTTTCTTCCTTCCTCCGTTTTCTTTTGGTGAGGAAGACTGGCCCTGAGCTAACATCTGTTGCCAATCTTCCTCATTTTGCTTGAGGAAGATTGTCCCTGAGCTAACATACATGCACATCTTTCTCTATTTTTTTGAGTGTGGGATGCAACCACAGCATGGCTTGATGTTCAATGTATAGGTCTGCACCCAGGATCCAAATCTGCAAACCCCAGGCTGCCAAAGCGGAGTGCACGAACTTAATCACTATGCCACAGGGCCGGCCCCTTCCTTCCTTCCTTTCTAAAGAATATCCTTGAGTATCTTACCTTCAAAATGGCTTTTCTAGAAACACTCCTTTCTCCCCTTGAGTGAAACCTTCAGATGGAGAGCACTCTGAGAGTAGTTTTACCAGTCTTCATTTTGGTTAATGTTGGGATAATTCTGAGGACCTTCACGAGAAAGACTCCCATGACATTGGTTAGTGGGGTCATGCGGCCGAGAGCCTTTGCTGCTAGGTCACTGTGGGTTCCGCCCCGATGACCCCAGGGTGGGAGTTCCTGCAGGTGTCAGGATCAGGAAAGCTGAGCCAGCACCTGTTTCTCTCTCGCCTTGGAGCAGGATGCTCAGCTTCATCCCTGACATTGGTCCAAGCCTATATGATGTGCAGGTCCTTGAGTTCTTCTTCTCCTTAACTTTTCTCTATTCTTAAGTTTTTTCTAGGATTTGAGTCCCATTCCTATTTTAAAAAATAGTTTCTAGGGGCCAGCTCCATGGCACAGCGGTTAATTTTGCACATTCCGCTTCAGCAGCCTGGGGTTCGCTGGTCGAGATCCTGGGTACAGACCTATGCAGCGCTTGTCAAGCCATGCTGTGGCAGGCGTCCTACATATAAAGTAGAGGAAGATGGGCATGGAGGTTAGCTCAGGGCCAGTCTTCCTCAGCAAAAAAAGAGATTTGGTGGCTGATGTTAGCTCAGGGCTAATCTTCCTCAAAAAAAAAGAAAACTAGTTTCTAGTCTCCGCATTTCAATAAATAATTTTATTGATTCCATAAACCATTCAGGAACGCATGAATGACTGCGAGAATAAATACGTGAATAAATAAGTAAGTACTCTGCTTGGAAAATTTGTATACATGCCATTTCTCTTAGGTCCCAGTTTCCTCTTTTGAAAAGCAAGCAGGTTGGAAGAAGTCAGTGTGCTCGACTGGAATGAGCACTAGATTTAGAGCAAGAAGGTCAAGGTCAAGGTCCTGGCTTTTCCAAAGTGCTTGTGGGATCTTGGTCAAGGAATTTAAAATGCAAACCTCAAGGTCCTCGGTGGCAGTGGTGGAATGAAAGTACCCATCTCCTAATGTTGCTATAACAACTAAATAGAATATGCTCTTGGCTAAACGCATATAAGGTTTTATGGCACGATCTCCTAAGTTCCATCTAGTTCTAGTATTCTCTAGAATGTGATGGGTGTGTTAAGGGTAACACATTTCTTGCCTTCAGCTAAAACGCCCAGTTTGTATCTTTGTACTTATTTTGTTTTTCATTTTGGCATATGTATAAATATAGTTTCATGCAGATCTTGGCTGCTTTCCTGTGAGCCTACACTCTTTAGAATTTCTGTAAGAAAATCTCCCAGACGACAGAATGTTCTAAAGGAGCTGTATAATTATGTCGCATGGTACAAAAATAAAATTTTTTTAAAAAAAGAAACCAACAACTAAACAGACCTTTGCATAAATCATCCTGTGCCCTGAGGTGGCTTGGGGGAGAGAGTTGCTCACGTTTCGAAACTCAAAGGACCATTTGCCTTCATGAGTCCTTATCTCTTGTTTTCTCCCTGGGTCTCTAAGGGTCTCACTAATCATACCCAGGCCTTTTATCTCCCTTTCTTCCTCTCCTGCTAAGCCTCAATCCTTTGCCACCCCCAGGCAAAAGAAAATCGCCATGAACCTGCAGCTGTAATATGGCTAAAATCACGCACACACAGAGTTGCACACACTCGTGTACACGCTCCTTGAAATATGACCTCCTAGGTTTATTTCCTGGCACCACTATTGACAAGGTGTATCTCCATGAGCAAGTCGCTTAACTTCTTTAAACCTCAGTTTTCTCATCTGAAAGTGGGAGCAATACCTCCCTGTGAGGGTTATGCGTTTGTTTCAAGTGCTTCTGTAATGAAGTACCCAAACTTAGTGGCTTAAAACAACACAGATTTATTATTTTACAGTTGTGGACATCAGAATCTCTGAAATCGAGGCACTGGCAAGACTTAAGGCCAGAAGCACAGCCTCTCTCTGTCTCTGTCTCTGTCTCTGTCTCTTTCTCTCACCAATCTGTTTCTAAGTTGTATCTCCTTCTCTGACTCTGATACTCTTGTCTACCTCTTAGACTCTTATAAGGACCCTTATGATTACATTGAGCCCACCTAGATGATCCAGAATAATCTCCCCATCTCCAAATTCTCCATTTAATCACATCTGCAAAGTCCCTTTTGCCATGTAAGGTAAACACGTTCACAGGTCCTAGGGATGAGGATGTGAACATTTGGGGCTGGGGGAGGACATTATTGTACCTACTACAGGTTGTAATAAGGAGTGAATTAGGTCATATATAGAAAAAAAAGCTCCAGTAGACTGTGGAATCTTGAATGCAGGATTGAGCTTTGCATATATGTGTCTATGTGTGTGTATACAACATATATGCATTACGTACATAAATGCGTGTGTACATACATATATGCATCACATACATATATATGTAATGTATATATTTAACTTATATGTTATAATTACATATGTATAAATAGATACATTTACATATTTAAAATATATGCATAATGTACAAATGCATAATTTATTTCCAATGAACGGCACATAGAAGTTCCCAGTTATGTGTACTTTGAAGCAAAAAAAAAAGAGTCAAAGAAGTGCAATTTTGTTGACGTTAAGAAATCTAGATCTAGAAAGAAGCCAGCAACTAAGATCTGAGAACCACTGAAGTATATTTACATTCCCTGGGAAGAGCAAATGGGCTAATAGATCAAATAGCAATCATAGATAATAATAGCATAGTCATAATAACATTAATAATCATTATAACAATAGCTGACGCAGTAATTGGTTACTACATAATAGATACTCTTTTGTCCTTTATGTAAATTATCTCTAATTCTCACATCAGCCCTATGATGAGGATTATTATTATCCCATTTAATAGATTAGGACACTGAGGCCTAGGGAAGTTAACAGACTTGATAAGGGTCATGTAGCTGGTAGATGATACAGCGTCTATTTGAATCAGGTTAAATTAGATCCAAAATCTGAACTTGCCACCTTGTGTCTCCTTTAAGTAGGAGGGTATGAAATCTCAATAAATTCCCCAAAGTAGAAATTATACAAGCTACATTCTCAGAGTAGAATGCAATAATATTAGATATTAACAACAATCTGTCTAGCAAATGAATCTATCTACTTGAGAATTACAAACAAAAAAACAACCTAAGTAACTCTTGGGTAGGAAAAAATCAAACTCAAATCACCACCTCTTTAGAAATGATCAGGAGCAGGAAGGCTGCGTGTCCAACTCATGGAATATGGGCAAAGCAGGAGTCAGAACTCCATGGCATTGATTCAAAAACAAGAGAGATCGAAAATAAACAAATGAAGCATTCAACTCAAGAAGCCAGAAAAAGAATTATGAAACAAAGTCAAAGAAAGCAGCAAGAAGGAATTAATCCAAATAAAAGCTGAAATAAACGAAATAGGAAAAAAAAGGGAACCCCATCAATAAAATGCAAAACGCTCTTCAAAGGAGAGAGAGAGAAAACACAAATAAATACATTAGGAATGAGCTAGAGACATAACCACAGAAGCACAGAAGATAAAACAAATTTAATGAGAATACTGTGTACAACTTTATACCAATAAATTCACAAGTCTTGATAAAATGCATTATTTTCTTAGAAAATATAAATGACCAAGTTTGAGTCATGATGCTGTAGAAAAATCTAAAGAGGCAGATAACATAAAATCAAATGATAAGAGAGCTAAATATCTACCATTGAAAAGACATCAAGACTCGGGGATTTATAGCTAGGCCCTATCAAATTATCAGGGAATGGATAACCTCTATCTTATGTAAACCAACCCAGAGAAAGAAAATACAAGGACAGTTCTCTAATTTATTCCATAATCCTAGCATATCCCTAATACTCAAACTAGGCAAATATATTCTCATCCGTCTAGAAAAATCTGGTAGACGTATTAGAACTGATGAGCTCCTTATGTGGTAGGATGAAAAACCAACTTACAAAAATCCATAATAGCTTTCCTCAATATCAGCAATAGCTAACTAGAAAAATATAAGGGAAAACATAAGTGGAAAATTGATCCTATTCCTGAAATGGAAAAGACTAATAATAGAAGCTATCACTTTCCTGTATGTCTGGGCATCCTATATTCGAGTCATAACTCATTTAATCCTCACAGTGGCTCCATGAGGTGGGAACGTCTATAGATAAGCAAAGGAAGTGCAGAGAGGTTAAGCATTTTGTGCAAGGTCACACAGCTAGTAAGAGGTGAAATCTGGATTTGGACTTTGGTGATCTGGATCCAAAACTCATGCCTGTATCCTCTAGAATGTAGTGTACCCCGTAAATACCTATGAATATACCCCCACAAGATACAAGCAGACTTTTGTGACCAAAAGTCTAAAGTCTCAGGGAAGGTTTTAAAACAACATTTGATAAATGGAGATGCAAACTATATTTCTGAGTTAGAGGACTCCCAGCTGTAAAGATGCTGTATCAGTCAGCCAGGATGAGATCATCTGTGTTGCTGTAACAAAGGAAGCCTCCCAAATCAAAAGCTGGCACACAGATGTTTATTTCTTGATCATGTAAGGTCCACTGTGATCGAGGCAGTCCTCTTCCATCCTGCAGTATGCTTCTGGAACAGGTGGTCCCCAAGCTTGCCATAGCAAGAGAAGAGAGGGCTTAAGAATCACAGGATGTTTGGAATGGCTGGGTGTGGCAGTGACTTATATCAGGTCAATACAGATTCCATCCTTCAGAATCCCGTCATGTGGTCCTTCTAACCCAGCTGCAAGGGAAGCTTGGACCCATCATCCACAGTGTGTGTCCAGAAAGAGGACCCAGTGTGATGAGCAGAAGACATCATCTGCCACAGTTCCAGCAGTGCCCAGCACAGCATTGACTCTCAATCCATATTTCTTAAAGGGAAAAAAAAGTTAAACTTCCCCCCAATTTAATCTACAAATTCAATGCCATACCACCCAAAGTTTCACTAGGGTTTTGCATGAAATTCCAACTCTAAAATTCATCTGAAGGGAAAAATGACTAAGAATAGTGAGGGATCTTTGAAAGAAAATTAGCATTCATGATGGGGAGGAGACTTACTTTATATCTGAAATATGGTATAAACCTTTAGTAATTAAGGTAGTACAGAATTACTGCAGGAATATACAGATAACTAAATAAAAACTCCAACCATATGTACATGGTATACATAGGGATTTAGTATATGACAAAATGGCATTTTGAATTAGTTAGTGAAAGGATGGACCCTTCATATAATTGTCCACCCATTTTAAAAATAATTAAGTTAAAATAAACACTCCCAATATGCACAAAAATAAATTCCATACTGATTAAATAATCAACGATAAAAAACTAAAAAAAATCTAGAATAATATACAGAAATATGTTTTATCATCTTGTGACTTCCTAAACATCCCACGAAATTCAGAAGCAATGAAGGACCAAGATAGAGAGGTTATAAGACATCAAAAGCAAGATTAAATACAAGTACAGACGAGAAGAAAATGTTAGTATATAGGGAAAGTGAAGGACAACTCTTCAGAAAATATGCAAAGCACGTACAAGCCAGTAAAGAAAGAGATAACCATAGAAAAATGGTCAAAGAACACGGCTAGACCATCTGCAGAAGGAGAAACACAAATGACCACAACGTGACAAGATGGCGAACACCACCAGGCATCAGGGAAATGCAGATTCCAACAAAAATAAGGTATTTTTTCCCATCCAGATTGGCAATAATGAAAATGAAAGATGTGGGAAATGGGCTCTCTCATTCGTCAATGACAGGACTGTAAACTGGTAAAGGCTCTACAGACAGCCATTTAGTAGATCTATCAAGATTTAAAAATTCATAAAACATTGACCCAGCAATCCCTCTTCTAAGAATCGGTTTTATAGGAACACACATGCGCACAGTGATATATGTACAAAGATCTTCATTATGGCACCATTTGTAATCACAAACAGCTATAAACAACCAAAAGGCTCATCAATAAAGATTAGCTAAAAGCATTATGGTGCATTTATACTGTGTGATACCAAATAACCATTAAAAAGATAGAGCTATATGAATACTGATTTGAAAAGATCTCTAAGAAATAATATTAGGTACAAATGCATATTTCACAACAATGTATAGTGTAATTCTGTTTATAAGTTTATTATGGAAAAAATATATATACATAATAGTTAGCAGTGACGACCACTAGAACAGGAAGTAAGAATATGTGTGGAGTGGGAAATGAGGAATGTCCACATTTTACTCTATAGACTTTGATGATGTTAAAAATGTTTAATGATTTATAACAAAAATGTGTTTATTCACAGGAGCGTGTGTGTGTGTGTGTGTGTGTGTGGAGAGAGCAAGAGTGAGAAAGAGAGCACAAGCAAGTGCTCTACTCAATAATAAATTCTTTGTCCATATATTCTGGGAAACTCCTGATAGATGGATGGAACTAGCCTTCATCAAGTACTTACCACATACGCTGCACATTCATCTGCTCACTTCATCTGGACTGCAACTTTATTAAGGCAGAGTTACTTCTATTTAGCAGATGCGAAAAGAAAGGGGAATAGATTTGACCAAGGCTGCATGACAGGCCTCCTTCTGAGAAACTTTCCACCGTACTTTGGGCAGAAACATGTAAATATTAGAAAGACAAGCAGTGCATCAGCTCCGGACACTGGGGGTTGGAGGAAGAGTGACAGCTTGCTTCATGCAGGATACGTTCTTAGCCTTTCAGTGGAGTAATCTTGGATCAAGTTTTAAGCTCTGCCTGTCTACTTCCTGCCTGTAGGTGGATTCTATATCTCTAGCATCAACTACTGGTTCCTGCAACCTGGGTACATTTTTCTTCCCAAACCATCTCACAATCTTTGTCCTTCTCCCATATGAGTCTCTGAGTCTCTTTGTGGTCAGATTCAACAAATTTTCACTCCACCCCATGGAGGAAAGGCAAATAAGAGACTGCCTGATTTCTACTGCCTCCAACTGGCACAGCCTAACCAGGGTCATATCATGCAAAAAGCAACAACTGGATTTGGAGGAGACAAGAGTAGAAAAAGATGCCTTTGTTGCCAAATAGACCTGAATTTGAATGCCAGCTTTGCCGTTTATTCACAGGGTGACATGCTTTATTTCTTGGCTCCTCATTTTGCTTCTGTATCAAGCAGGAATGATGAAGATATTACCTTTTATTCGTGGTTAGAAAATAAATATACGAAGTGCCCACTGGATGGTTATATGCTCAATAAATAGAAACACCACCGTTACTACCATTAATATAGTTATTTTGTTAAGTACCTTGCAATTCCTGGTTCACAGCCAATGTATCATGGGACCACATAGCAGCCTAGTGAATTAAGGTAGAATAGGAGCATCTACCCCATTTTACAGATGAGGAAACTGGAGATCAAAGAAGTGAAATGACTTCACATAGGTCCAAAGGAGCAAAGATGACATTTATACACGTCCCTCCAATTGTGCAGCCTATTCTTTTGTCTGTCCTATTTATCATGTGCACCCTATCCCCAGTGCCTAGCAATGGACCATGAACAGGTAGACCCTCAAAAAATTCAGTTTCTTTGATTGATTTTTCAGGAGCTGAGACCTCTGCTTCCACCCACCATGCCTCTCTGTGAGATTCCTTTCCCACTGCTAACATCCCCAAACTGCAAATATTATTTCCACAACCCCTTGTATACTTGTTTGGTCCATAGAGGAGCCCGTTCCTGCCTCAAAGGCATATCAAGGGCCCTTCTGCTGTCAGGATTAGGTACTTAGAGGCCAATCGAGGCTGCTAACATTGCTAATTGAATAGAAGCAGTGGCTGCTGCTCCATGCGTTGTCCGTGGTTCTGGAAGCATCACCTCTGAGCTACAAGGGCAATAAAAACCTTGTTTTGCTACCGTCTTCAACCTGAGTCGACAGATACACTGGGAATAGATTCTGGTTTGAGGAACTATTTGATAATTCCCTGTGAATTGGTCTGTCATGCTTTTTAAAGTCTGTGTGTTCACAGAAAACACTTTTTAAATTTGCTTTGTTCGTGGATGTGCACTCTGGTTTCCCCCTCGATTCCTCCAAAATGTCACAAATGACTTTCCTTGAATTTACCAATTTTCAGGATTAATGTGCTTCTCTCTAGACACCTGTGCCCTAGATAGATTCCAGCCAGAATAGCTGTCTCCCTTCCTAAACTCTGACCTGTTTTGCAGGCAAAGGAGGCCTTGGTTTTAGGTCACCCCCAGTGGGGGCATCCAGCATGCGGAGCTAACTCTCGGCTCTGTTTTATCATGCAGTTGTGTGGAGGAGTACAAGCTGGCTCCTGATGGAAAATCCTGCCTAATGCTCTCAGATGTCTGCGAGGGCCCCAAGTGCCTCAAACCTGACTCCAAATTCAACGACACCCTCTTTGGAGAGATGCTACATGGTTACAACAACCGGACCCAGCATGTCAACCAAGGCCAAGTCTTCCAGATGACCTTTAGGTATGGGGCAGACCCTTGCACTTCACTGACTGAGTCACTTACCAAAAATCTGGACATGGGGAGGAAGCCATGGGCACCATGGAATAGAGCCTGTTATATTGGCCAGCGTTTCTCTAAGGTCACTGATGCCTATCCATGAAGTGTTCCAAGTCAGTGAAATTCGTTCCCTGAGGTTCCTTTTCCACTAACCTAGCCCTTATTTATCCTGCTTTCCCATTTTCTAAACTCTATCCACATATTTTAAATTCAATCTTTTAAATCATCCTGTAAGTACAGTTAATGGAATTTTAAAAATTTTTAATTAATCTTTCAGTCTATTAAAAAATAAGTAGCTATGTAGGCTATTCAGGCAGTTCAAAAATAAAGACATTTAATGAAGTAGAAAATAAAATTCCCACCACCCAGAAATAGCCAGAATTAACATTTTCTTGAACATTCTTAAAACACCTCTCTCTCTCCATCTATCTATCTGCACGCACACACACACACACACACCCCTCCACATCTCAGTAAAGCTGTTTAGAAATTGCTTTTTTGCTCAACACTATGTCAAAGACTTCTTTCTCTGTTTATAAATACAGAGGTACATGAGAAATTAAAAGATGAGACTACTTGTATATGAGAGCGGAAAGAACAGGAACTGGGTTGGCCAAATTATATAAAGATTAGACATGCAGTCTAATTGTGAAAGGCTGCCTGGGAGAGTTGAAGGAATGAGGGCTATTCTATCTGGAGAAGAGAGGCCTTGGGTGGGATTTATTCATGCCTCAAAATCTGTATAACCCTAAGATGGTGTAGTGAGAAGAATTCTTCCATGTATAGTAATAATTATCTTTGAGAACACAAAACTATACTTTTAGACAGTTTTGCATGAAAATGTAATAGGATATTATCACAAAACAGGGTTCGCCCGTTTGAGGTCATGTCAACAAAAGTCAGAACTGGTAAGAAACATCATTGTTATAATCATCATCATCCCCATCCCATCGTCTAATTAATAATAGTGGTGATTGTAGTAGGAGTGGTAATAATGGCTACTATTTATTAAGAACTACTCTATGTCATGTTCTTTACTAAGTATTTTTAATAATAATAATAATAATAGCCACTAACATTAATTCAGCACATGCTGAGGGCATGCTAACTACTTTCCATCCATTAGTTTATGTAATCCCCTCAATGGCCATGTGAAGCAGGGACTATTATGAGAAATGGAAATGTTAAATGACTTTCCCAAATCCCCCTTCCAGGAATTGAGAGAGCCAGGATAGTGCCATTTTATCTTCATTGTTAAAAGTCTTTGAGAGGCCAGCCCAGTGGCATAGTAGTTAAGTTTGCACACTCCGCTTCAGTGGTCCAGGGTTCACCGGTTCAGATCCTGGGCACTGACCTAAACACTGCTCATCAAGCCATGCTGTGGTGGTATCCCACAAACAAAATAGAGGAAGATTAGCACAGATGTTAGCTCAGCAACAATCTTCCTCAAGCAAAAAGGGGAAGATTGGCAACAGATGTTACCTTGGGGCCAATCTTCCTCACTAAAAAAATGAAAAGAAAAAAACCCTTCAAGGCAGCATGGCTTCCATTTTACAATTGGAAAAGTCAACACCAGAGAGGTAAAGTGACTTCCCCAAGATCACCGTCTAGTGAGAGGGAGAGTGAGAATTCAGATGTAAGTCTGGCTGGCTCCAAATCCTTGCTCTTGTCTTCTAATCCAACATACCTCATCACTTCCCATTTTATAGAACGAGAATTGAAATGTGAATTTGCTAAAACCATTCACCTATGTAGTTATCACATGCTCTTTGAGCACCTGCTATGTCCCAGGTGCTTTGATGGTTAGTAGGGATACAATGGAAAATGAGATAAAAATGGCCCCAGACCCTGTGGTGCTTAGGTATTGTGTGTGTAATCTTATGTATTTACTAAATTTGTGGTAGGTATTATGAATTAAAGATACAGGGCTCCAGGAAAGCAATTAACAGTGGGATCTAATTTAGTCGGAGCAGAGTGGTGGGGGTGCGTCTGTTAGATCGGAAAGCAATAATAAGTCTGCGGAGTTGACTTTTCAGATGAAGTGTTATTTAATACCTGAAAGATGAGTGGGAGTTAGCATTGGAAAAGGTTTCAAGCAGAGACAGATGTTCTAAGAAGGAGAAGAACTTGGTTGGCTTCAGGAAATGAAGAAGTCTAGTGTGGCTGAAGTTGAATAAGTAAGGGAAGAATGGGGACAGTAAGCAGTGGCAGATCATGGGGGTCTTGAAGGTCAAGGCTTTTATTTTTTACTGCTTGCCTTCCCAATGCCAACAGACTGGTCTGTAGGAGAGAACATGGTGCCTTAAAGGCTGGCCTGGGAGACTCCAGACTCAGACATAATTTTAACTCCATCAGGAATCCTCATTCTGCCTCAAACCCTCTATTCGTTCTTCCCAACCCTTAAATCTTGGGTTGTCTCTAAATAGCCAGGATCTGTGTCTGCCCTGATTTGCTTGTGGAGGGGAGTGTAGTGAACAGACCACACTTTCTCATTTGACAACAGCCTCAAGATTTGGGAAACTCCCCAGACTGCCGTTATATCAGAGTAGCCCGTTTCACTTAAACTCTCTCATCCTTGGCTTCAGTTAAACTTTCTTTGAAATTATTTCCATCCCCAGACCATGTCACCTCTTGAAGCCACATGTTAAGGCAGTTGACTTCCCACTGAGGGAAGGAGAGCATCTTCTGATGAGTCTAAATTTATCTCTTTCAAGTCTCCCTGCCTGGGCCTCAGACAGGAGAGAGGCTGTGGCTCCTTTGTCCTCTAAGTTCCAGAAGGCAGGCCTGCAAATTTTTCAGCATCAAAAGCAGTTGTCATTTCTCGCCTCCTCCTCCTTCCTTCCCTCCCTCCTCCAAGTAATTTCCAGTCCAGCCTTCCAGAGTAGCCAGCAGGCACCCCACCAGCCATCCTGCCACATGCCTCATTTCCTGACAACTGCCTGGCCTGGGATTTCAAACGCTCTACCAGCTACACTCTCCTGTGTGACAGCTGCGACTCTGCTTTGTTCTCTTTGCTGCCCCTGCCCAGATCCCCACACCTAGCACCTGCTGATAGAAGACAGGTCTGAATTCTCAAGTTCTCTCTTGAATCTCTAAAAGATAAACCTGGATTTCTGCTTTACAAAGCACTTCCCATTTCAAGTCTCTGAACCGGACAAGCTCTTAATGATTAAGTAGTGCAGACGTCACCCTTGCTGTAAAGGTGGAGAAACCGAGGACCAGGAAAAGATATAATTTGCCCAGTGCTCACCATGATTTGGGACCCTTCTGAGACTGAAAGTTAGAGTTTGTGACTCGCAAACCAGTGATCTCCTGGCTTCTGGTTCTGTTGCAAGGGACATAGGTAACTTCTGTGTATCCCCTACTAGCATGTAGTGAGAAGAGCTGCCTGTCCCATCCCTGCTCTCAGCAGAGAGGGAAGACCTGGTGCCATAGGAGGATGCCAAATTCATAAGTAAGAAGAGATCTGAGGCATAAAAGTACCCCTGTGTGCATGATTCTGCAGGAGCTTGATCCCATTCCTGGCCGCCTCTGCAGGTTGCCACATGTAGGCTGCAGCCTGTCTCTGGGAGATGAGCATGTGGTGATGCTTAGGACTCCTGACAAGTCCAAGAGTTATCTACCATGTGTGAAGATTAAGTATGGCACACACTGAGACTCACGTAGAAAGATAGAGACAGGATGGGAGTGATAGAGGGAAGCGGTCAGAGAGACAAAGAAGAGACGTGGAGAGAGAGACAAAGATGGAGGGGACATTAAGGAGAGTCTAAATGACAGAAGGAGGGAAGGACAGCATGGAAAGAATTAAAGAGATGTAGAGCAGTGACAAGGGTTAAAGAGATAAGGAGACAGATGGCGAAAGGCGGGGGAGTTGAGAAGGAGTGAAAGGTGGAGAACTACAGTGATAGAGAAAGAAGGACACAGAGTTCATCCTAAAGTCACCATAGAATTTACTCCCAGGAGGGAATAAGGGTTGTTTTAAGAGACTGAGTGGTACCCAGAGAGGGCTCTGGATTAGGAATCAGGTTCGGATGGACATGAATGGACATAAAAACCTTTGGTAAAGTCCCAAGTTTTATGGAAACATGGAGTCAAAGATCTCACTTCTAAATTGCCCCAGAACCCAGTAAATGATGTCAAGCTTTCCTGTTTCTTTTTTTTTTTATGCTTTTTGGTGAGGAAGATTGGCCCTGAGCTAACATCTGTCACCAATCTCCTTCTTTTTGTTTTCTCTTTTTTTTCTCTCCCCAAAGCCCCAGTACCTAGTTGTATATCCTAGCTGTGAGTCATTCTAGTTCTTCTATGTGGGACGCCACCACAGCATGGCTTGATGAGTGGTACATAGGTGTACACCTGGGATCCAAACCAGCGAACCCCGGGCCGTCCAAGTGGAGCGTGCAGACTTAACCACTAGGCCATGGGGCCGGCCCCAAGCTTTGCTATTTCTAATCCTTTTCAGTGAACTGTGTTGGTTTTAATGACCCAAGCAGGGTCACTATCTGAATTCCTTCCCTTAGCTCTCGATCAGTGAGGGAATTGGCAAAGACTGCTGGAGTGAGATAAACTCATCGAAGGTTGCTGGTATTTGATGGTTCCTTTCTTTGTATTTTACTTCCCTTCCTCTCCCATCCTCATCCATCCTGCCTCATTCTTATAAGAAAGAAAGGTCAACCTTGGTTATAGATTGCAGGGATTTAGATAAACATCAGTCAAGAACTATTAGAGAGCCTGGAGTCTCAGAAATTGCAGCGAGGAGAAGTTGCTTGAGAATGGAGGCTGAGCAAATTACAATGGTCGATTTTGCAAAAGTCTCATAAAAAATAAGATAGTTCTGCCAGCAGCAGACATTTGCTCAGAGGCCTTCAAGAATGACCTACAAAGAGAGTGAGGAGCTTATGAGAGAGTTGCTAGAAAGGCACTGATTTTCAATCTGGTCTGCTTATCAGATATGCATACTGTACAGCATAAGAGGACAGTTTGGGGTCAGATGTGGGATTTCAGAGTGAGGCGGCACCAACCCACGCCTGGCAAGACAGAGGTAGTCTCTTTAGAGATTTCAGAAGCTAGGGGTTTTCCTAGTGCCTTCCTACGAGATGGTTAATTGCGCATGCTGCTTCTGGATCCTTCATTTTCCTCTTCCTCCTCTTTCCCTTTTTCCCCCTTTAACCACGTGTGTATTTTTTTATGTGCTAGGTCCTGTACTACATACTGCATGTATTTTCTCATTTAATCTTTCCAATGCCTATTGCAACGTAGCCCTTAACAACTTGGTTTTACAAAAAAGAAAATGACTGTATCAAGGGGATGCATTAGGTTGTATCCTGATAAAAAACAACTTCAAAACCTCAGTGGCTTCACAGGAAATGTGAGTATGGGTTGCTCATACCACATGCCCCACACAGAATTGCAGTGGTCTGCTCATTCTGGTTTTTGGGAATCAGGGCTGAGAGAAGAATCATCTTTATGTGCTTCCATGAATGCTCTATGGGAAAGAAGCTTGGCTCTCATTACTTCCTCCTAGAGCTGAAAGTCTGCTCACATTCCATTGGCCAAATCAAGCCCCATGGTCATGGCACCCCCTCAAAAGGCTGAGCAGGAACATGCAACCCTGTTATGTGCTGAGAATCAGAGACCCAGAAATACGTGTGACATCAATACTGTTTACTACACGGAGGCACAGAGATGTTAGACTAACCAGCCTCACAGTCATACAGCTAAAAACTGATAGCACGTAGCCCAAGAACAAAGCCCATTTAGCAATAGTGACCCCCAGGCTTCTAGCATTCTCCCACTTCATATCCCCACCTCTGACAACTGAAATAGACCTTCTATTCTCTTCTTGTCAATTTTCTTCATTCATTTCCCAAAGAACCATAGACTTTATAGATGGAAGAACCTTGAAGCACACTTTGTACAACACCCTCCCCTCCATTTTGTAGATGAGAGGCCTAAGACTCACAGTGTTTAAGTGAATTCCTAAAATCATATAACTCATAAATGAATAAGCCAGGATTCAAACCTTCAGTCTGTTGAGCTGCACCAATACCCACTCTGAAGGCTCAAAGACATAGGATCCAACCCCCACACTGTAAAGATGGTAACACCAAGGCCAAGGTTCCATAAGGAATTAACAGCGGAGCCAGGCCTGGAAGCTGTTTTTCTGCATTTTCAGGCCTGAATGTTTTGTAATATACCATGATCTTATGGTAATGAGAGAAATCAAGAGAGATTGTTAGAGATTGATGGGGAGATTATTAATTGAAAGTGGCATTAGCTTTTGATTTTCAAGGCAATTCCCAATTCTTCCTATGCAGAAATATTCCCGATCTTGGCAAAATCCTCAGCTTGCTACCCAGAGACAAAGCTGCGTGCTACCTTTTGTGGGGATCATTGGTGAGATCTTGGAAGTAGACTGAGGACAGAAATGGGAGGCTGGATCACAAGAGTTAAGGGGTAACTTTCCCTGAGGTCCTGACTCTTGGGCTGGCTACAGAGGAATCTCTCTTCTGGGTCTCTGTTTTTCCGAGGTTTCCTGACATCTTCTGCAGGAAGGCGGATGGGTCCAGTAGGCCCTGGAAACAGAAAGCTGAGTTTACCTTCTTGTTCTGCCACTTCCTACTGTATCATCCCTGGTCATTCTCTGCCTTTGGGTATCTGTTGCCTTTTCCGTAAATTACGGTTAGGGCAGAACTCAGATGAAGACTGAGGGCTTCTACCCAGGATGCCACACTCTTTCTACTCAACCCCATGTCCAGGGGCTTAGTAGAAGCCCTTTCTACTTACGTGATCATAAGAATCACCTAAGGCTGCCCCAAGACCTACCAATCATTTTTTCTAAGATAAGGGGCCTGGGAAAGTGAATTTTCACTGCATCCCCAGATGGTTCAAATATCCAGCCATTTGGGGATATATTGGCCTGATGTCTAAGATGGCAGACTCCATAATCTGAGTCCTAACTTGCCACTTGTCAATTGTGTGACCTTAGGCACTTGCATTCATTAAGCCTCAGTTTCCTCCTCTCTAAATTAGGAATAATAACAACAATACCCAATTCCTGGTGGTGTTGTGATGATTAAATGAGATTGGCGCCTATTCTATCCCTGTTCTCAGCAGATAGGAAGGACCCAGGTGCCACAGAGGGCTGCCAAATCAATAACTAAGGAGGAATCTTAGGCAAAACCCATCCCCCTGTGCACGATTCTGCAAGAACTTGATCCCTTTCCTGGCTGGGACCCAGCTCAGGGTGTCAGGATGCTGCCGTGAGAAGTTATAGGGTCCAAGTCCCACACCTGCCATTTCCTAGCTGTGTGGCTTTGGACAAATCTCTTCACCTCTATGAACCTCAAGATCTTCAACTGTAAAATGGGGTTTTACCTCAAAATATCCTCAACAGTCTGTGGTGAAAATTTAACAGGCTAATAAGCAAAGGTCCTAGACACAGTAGGCTCTCAGTAAACATTGTTTTCTCTTCCTTCAATTGTCTTTCTTTCCTCCCCATCCGGAAGCCATAAAGCAGATGAACATGGTTTTTGTTGCAGTCCCCCAAATCTCATCTCTGGACTGGAGCCATGGTCATTCTCCCAATTTCCTCCAAGCAACACATGTTTTGGTGAACCTATGGCTTTGGTGAAATGCCCAGGGTTGGGGCAGAAATGCAGCCCTTCATGCGCTGTGGGTGTGTGGGAGGTAGAGAGCCCAGCCAGCAGTGTGGGATGGGCAGCAGCCCAGGGTCACCTTCTTGTGGGGTGTTTATCCCAGCCTTTGGAAAGACATAATCTCAATGAAGTGTTGCATCACCTGTGTCCTAAAGGATAGCCCCCTTGTTTCTGTCTGCAAAGCCTATAGTGAAATACATCTAATAGGAATGTGGGATTTAGATGCTCATGTGTGCTGTGTGGAATTTGATAGTGGGCCTGGGTCCATGTCCAAAAGTTCCGGAAGTGTGTTAATTTCGCACCTCTGTGATGATATTCAAAACATTTAAGCATTGGCTTAGAAGTGGCGTCAACCCATCAGAAAGGATGCCCATCCAAACGGACAGAGTGAAGGTTAACCAGTAAGCCCTACGGATCTGCATGTCAGTCTTGCTCACCTCCTACTTTTCTCTCTTAGCGACTTATCACATCCTCTGGTGCATTTCTCAATATCCTTATGCATGATAGATGTTGTAAAACTATTTTTTCTTTACTCTTCAAAGCCTGTCTTTGAGGGGCAGAGGCAGGTGTTTCTCCCACGACACGTGGACAGTGCAGGGTGACTATCATACTTTTTACATGAGAAAACTGAAGCTCAGAGAGGTGACATATAGCATCCAAGGTCATACAGCTGGTAAGTAATGGAGCCAGGAGTCAAGGCCTGCCCTCTCCACCACTACAGGTAATGTGTGCACATGCACGTGCGTATGGTCTCAAACCACAGGATCCTCAAAGAGCAGAAAAGCAGATAATAGTTCATCATCATTCTTAGGAGGAAAACCCTATCTAAAGGTAGGAATTTTCCATATGTCTGCTTATAGCCAGAACGCAATATACATGAAATACACCACTGCTTGTTAAACTCTAATGTGCATACAAGTCATAAAGGGATTTAAAATACAGGCTCTGGGTCAGTGGGTTGTGGGCAAGGCCTGAGACTCTGCATTTCAAATAAGCTCCTGGGTCTGAGGATCAGCTTTGAATAGCAAGGTGTTAAAATGAACTGTATGTTAGATGTGAGCCCAGGTTATGCTTGACAATGAAGAATGGCTGTTGTTCTTCCATTTGCCTGTTTGAAAGCAGGAACCAAATCCCAAGGCCAATAGCACTAGACGGCCATGGAGTCCCAAAGGAGTCTCCCTCCAGAGTGACCAAGGGCAGAGACTGTGTTTTGGATTTGCAGCAGCCCAGGCAGAGAGTCCTGTCCTGTAATCCAACAGGCCCTCTGTGCATTACATAGCTCAATTTATTCTCCTCATTCCTCTGACTGTCTGCTCTGCTCACTGATGGGTACGGGGACCCTCTGAGCATCCACTGGAAGGGGCACTTACCTGACCCCAGTGTCCTGAAGCCACTGTTGGGTGCCCAGATAAGAGCCTCCGTAGGTGCCCATGTTGCAGTCTCAGCCATCATGGGATGCAGCAGGAAATACTTTGCAGCAGAGAGCTGGGCTGCAGTCGGCTTCTGGTCAAAGATGGAAGACAGACTCCTGGAAGAGTAGGGAGAAATCCATTTGGGAGGGGTCATTGGCCTGGGGGAAGCTTTGTTATTCTTATGTGCTGAGACAAAAATCTCATACCATCAACACTCATTAGTCTAATTGAGGACAGAAAGAAAGTAATAAAATTAAGACCTAGCAAAACATGCCTTTTCTTTCTTTCTTCCTTTCTGGCTTTCCTTCTTTCTTCCTTCCTTTCTTTCTTTCTTTCTTAGCAGGAAATCACAATCTATTTTAAAACAAGACCTCTCTAAGCTTTCTCCCTAATTATAGTAAGAGAAAAAAGAATAGCCTCTTTATTTTTTGAAAAAATTTATTCTCAATGTTCACATCTCTAAACATACCAAACATGGTCATTTTATAAATTAAACAAATTATACGTAGCATATTTTGAATGTTCTCCCAACTAACCTAAAAATGTGTCTCCAGTCTGCAAAAGGTGCTAAGACAACAGAAGCGACCAGGTCCATTTCACTTCTCTTCCCAGTTCTCCTCCCCTTCTTTGTGGTTTGTTTTTAATTTTCTGGCTTCAAAATCCCTGACAACGTCCTTTTTCTAGGAAGGGGAAGCCTCTCGGAATCACTGAGGCTTCTGAAGCAGACACAGTATTTAAAGAACCACCATTTCATTACACTCAAAGGCAGGCAGTAACTCAGGCTGGTCAAAGCGCTCAGAAGGGAAAGTCTGTAGGGAACCTACCGAACAGATAAGGATAGATTGTAATTAGCACAGTCATTGTAATTAGCAGAGCAATTGTAATTAGCACAGTGATTGTTTGTTCATAATGGGTGCTTCCAAAGTGACTCCAGGCAGTTTGTTCTCTTAAGTATCTTCTGCCATTTCCCCCCTGATCTTGTTTACACTGCTAATGTACTAATGTGCTTAGCAATCTCTTTTATAAATAAACACTCCAAAGGTACAAGCCAGCCCAGCCCCTGGCCAAGTATTATGCATCCTTAATTGATGGAGTCCATAGCGCAGAAATTTTACCATATTTGCATTATGCTAAGTCAACTAAGCATATATTTCCGGTTTATTACTCTCAGAAGAAATCACACCTCAGAAATCATTTGTTATTGTTATCTTTGCTTTGTTAATTACAGGAGAGAGTGGTATGACATCAAAGGGCTGCACTTGAGGTCAGAGATTCCAGTCCCGGCTTTACCACTCGTTCTCATTTGTTATTTAACAGGCTTTTGTTGAGCACCTGTGATGTATGAGGCTGTATTTAGCAATGGGGATGAAAAGATGTAGGAGATAGTCAAGGTCCCCATTCTTATGCACCTGGGCCACTGGCCCTGCTTTTGTGTGGGTGAGCACAGGGAAGACTTCCTGAAAGATGCTGGCTGGAATATGGAGGATATGATTAACAGTGAGCTAGGTGGGAATGCTCCAGGCAAGTGAGAGCACAAAGCATCTGCAAACATGAACATCAAGGTGGATCTTGAAGAGGGTGAGGAGATGGGATTGTAGAGATAAAGCACAGTGAAGGATGGGCATTCAGTCAGGAATGCTATTTAAGCAACAGACCTGGGACCATTACTGGCCATCAGACTTTGCCCATATAACCTTTCTGAGCCCAGTTTGTTCAACCCTAAATCAGGGAACATAATAACACCAACCCCACAAAATTATGGTGAGGAGGGAGAGGTGATGAGAAAGTCAGGTTAAAATGCTTTGTAAAGTGTAAAGACATGTGCAAACGTTAGTGACATTTTCCTAACATGAATCTGAGATCTGTGAGATACCACTTACTCCGAAATTTTGTGCTGGAGTGTACGCATCCTGGCACACTTGGGTTCATGTGAGATGCAAATTCACCAGCATGACTTTCTCTGTATTCCTTCCAGAGAAATGAAAAAGTTAGTCTAGTCTAAGCTCACATTAATAAGCCTACGCATGTGTATCAAGAAAATTAATTTTTAGGGAAATATTTCCATTTCAGGGAGATGCTCTGAATAGAAATGTATTTAGTAACAATTCTAATGAAAGATATGATCCAGTTTATTGGATGTGAATTAATACAGAAAGCTCCAAGGGCAATGGCTGGGGTTTTATGTAACATTGCCACTGAATAATTGCTATTAATGATAATCTAGTGGAATACCTCAAAGGTGGCTTTTAAGAGTCCAAAATGAGCATTTATTTTTATGTCTCATAAGATCCTCAGAGGAGCCCATTAAGTGGGCAGTTAATTAGCAGGTACAAGCCAGGAGCCGAAGCTGCAAGTATTTGAGTAGCCCAGGCCTGGTTAATTCAGTGTATTCCTGACCACTTTGAAAGAACCTTAACCCCTGAATAAGACAACCACCTCTCCATTCTCCATGAGGGCCTTGGTTCTCACTGTGACCTTAAAGTTTCTTCAGCTTGTTTTGGATGCTTTCTAGAGTAGGAAGAAAGAAATAGGATAAAGGGATTGGTCTTCCTTACCATCTCATAGTTCAGCGAACTAAAGTTACACCGAGGGATACCCTCCAAATTTCTGTTAATTTTCAAACTACTTCTAAGGAGTTAATGAGGACCCAGCCAATGGGAATTTTCAAGCCAGAGGCCATAGAAGCATCTTGCACCTGTATTTGCAAGGGAAGTAGAAACCTAGCTTAAAAATTAAACTAAATTGCAATTAAATCATCCTTCAGTCTTGTGATTCAACCAATAAATATACATTCAGTGCTTATTACGTGCCAGGTTCTGGAAATACAAGCTGAATAAGACTCATAGAGTCGAACATTGGTGTAAAGGGGAAAAGAATGACTTCTTTTTGGTATTATCTAAGTCTATGTTTCATAACTTTTTTTCATTATCACCCTCTCCCCCAGGAGAAAATTAAATGAAGGTTTACATCTCCTTAATTAGAGAAATTAAATAATATGGTAGACAATGTTATTGAGAACGGTTAAACTTTGGTGGGCCAAATGCCATTGTAATGTTTAAGACGTTTTCGCCATTGTAATGTCTAATTCTTTTTGGTGGAACGATTTTTGCCGCCAGTGAGAATGCATGATGTAAGTGGATTGACAAGTGTCATTTTATGGATGAGGACATAAGCTCAGAGATGTCCAATGACTTGCCTGCAGTCACACAGCTGGCGTCAGAGCCCTGCTTATCTGGGTCTACCTGACACTTGGATGGCATGTATGTCTGTATGTCACAACAAATGCCCTTTCCACACCTCACTCTGATCCATCAGTTACAAGAAAACACCCTGGCTGAGAACTGTGCTCACATTGGTTCGGTGCTTGAAAGTGTCAACTTAAAAAGCAAATCCACTGGTTATTTTATCTCAAAATGAGTTTATTTGGGAATAGCTAAAAGAATTGCAACTTGGGATGCTCATGCCATGGCAAACCATAGGCACATCCAACAAACAAAGGAGGGGAGTTGCCTTTATAGAGAAAAGGGTGGAATAGGAAGGGCTATTCTAAATGAAAATCCATTGGGGGAAAGTAGCAGTGCAGGGCAGCAACAACTTCTCACTGGCTGAGAGTTTGCTATTTGGAGATTATCTCTAAAACTTTGCAGTGTTTCTCATTGGCTGGGCTGTTGCCAAGTGGGGAGAGAAATCTTCCTTCAGTAGCAAAGTTGTTTTACTTCTGTCCAAGATGCGAGCCATTGTGTCTTCCTGTTTGGGGTAATTGAGGATGTGTGATAAGGCAAGAGAGCTCCCCCTACAGGCCTTCCAAATCCAATTTAGTTGAGATTTATTTTATTAATTTCCACAAAAGTGACAGCAGGTGTTTTCTGGCTGCGGATAAGGACTCATGTGGCCATACATGGTGGGGGAGAGAGAACTGTAGGTAGATACTTATTTGTTCTTTCTCCCTCCCAAGTGGGGCTTCTCTACCTATGATAGGATTATTTGTAAATAATGCTTTTATTTAAAACAGTTTTAGATTTATAAATGAATTGCAAAGATAGTAGAGAGAGTTCCCATATATCCTACCCTCATTTCCCTTAGTATCCTCTTACATGAGTACAGTACATTTGTTATAATTACTGAAGCAATATTGCTACATGATTATTAACTCAAGTTCATATTTTATTCAAATTATATTAGTTTTATCTAATTTTTTTTTTTTTCTGATCCAGGATCTTATCCAGTGCTATGACTGTCAAAGCAAAAATTGCACAAGACAATGTCAAACAGGCAAGGAAGACTTTATTTGAGGCTACTGCAATCGAGGCGAGAGGTCTGAACTCAATGCCATTGAAACACAGGCAGGAGGGTTTTTAAGGCTGGGGTGAGCAAGTGGAAAAGTACCAGAGGACTTCAGGGGGAGGTTGACCGATGGGATATGTCCCTCACACTGTAGTTATTCCTGAGTTTGCAAATGTCTTTCTCTGCTTTCTTCCTTGTTGATTACATTTCAAAGAGATGGTTCCCAGGTCCTTGAGAAAGACATTCCTGGGTTCTAAAACTGGCAGGAAGCTTTTAGAAGGTTTACATTTTAAAGGGGCAGAGAAAGAATGTATAGTGACAAGCTGCCTAAAGGAAATGCTCTAAGAAAAGGGAGGTGAGGGACCAAGAATCTGGAAGAAGCCTGTCTGAGGTTTGGTCAAGCTGAGGGAAGCTTAAGGTCAGCTGGTCAGTGCCTTACATTTAGTGGCCTGTCTCCTTGGGCTCCTCTTGGCTGTGACAGTCTGGTAGGCTTATTTTTTCATTGACATTTTGTAGACATTAAAGTCACAAAGTTCAAGTACAGAAAACAATATAAAAGACATCCAATGAGGAGTGTTATGCCTTTCTCCCACCCCCCGCCACACACACACTTTTATTAGTTTCTTAGATATCTTTCCAGTGTTTATATAATTCCAAAGAAATAAGATTAAATATTATCCCCCCTTTCTTTCACAAAAGGTCCATAAAATATATCGCTTTTCACTTTTTTCTCCAACTTAGTGACATCCTTGCATAGACGATGAACTTTTTAACAATGACACAGAGAACATTCTAATACAGGGATGCCACAGGTGAATACCGTGCCAACATGGAGAACGTAGGGGGCCCAGGGAGGAGAAGAGAGCTGGGTTTGGGAGACTGGTGATTCTGCCTCCTGAGCTGTTGGGCCTCACACAGGTGATTTCACCTTTCTCAGCCTAGTCTCCTCATATG
The DNA here is from genome assembly GCF_021613505.1 of Equus quagga. Classification (NCBI taxonomy): domain Eukaryota; kingdom Metazoa; phylum Chordata; class Mammalia; order Perissodactyla; family Equidae; genus Equus; species Equus quagga. The sequence continues at coordinate 78,835,741 of NC_060267.1, read as the reverse complement.
GAAAATAAGGGTCCTTCCATCTCCTTGTGTTGTCGTGAGAAAACTAAGATAAGAAATATAAGGAGCCTAGTCCCAGTAAAAGTAACAATTGTAGTTGTAGCAACAATAGTAATAATCGCAATGACAAACATGTCGTACTTTATTACCCCCCCACCAGGTACCATTGTATCCTCATTCCATCACAAATATTTATTGAGCACCTATTATACACCACTCACTGTTCTAGGACACCAAGAATACAACAGCAAACAAAACTCATAAAATCCTGCCTTCATGAGTTATAGTCTAGTGTGGGAGACCATCAACCAATAAATATATACTGTGTCAAGTGTACACCATGGAGGAAAGCAGCATAAGGGGGCCAGGGTGTGCTAGGCAGGGGATCCTATTTAATACAGGCTGGACAGGGAAGGCCTCTTTGATAAGGTGAGATTTGTGCAAAGATCTTAACAGGTGGGGCAGTGAGCCTTGCAGAGATCCAAGGAAGAGCTTCCAGGCAGAGGGCACAGCAAGTTCACAGACTCTGGGGATGTTCTATGAACAAAAAGGAGCCCAGGGGGATGGCACCTAGTGAAAGAGGGAGTGAGTGGTAGGAGAAAAGGCTATAAATAAAAAGGTCGTGGATGTTGAGTGGGGCAGTGTGGCAATTTGTGTAGAGTCCTGGGAGTCACATAAGTATAGTCCTTTGGGTTTTACTCTGAGAGAGAAGAGATAGAAGCCAGTGCATGGTTTGAGCAGAAGGGGGCTGTGATCTCACTCGTATTTTTAAAAGACCACTCCATCTGGGGTGTGAAGAAGAGACTTGAGTGGGCAGAGTGGAAGCAGGGAAAGCAATTCCAAAGCTTTTCCAGTGACCCAGGTGAAAGACAATTGAGCCTGGTTGTAGGCATCCACCATGGTGAGAGGTGGGCAGATTCTGGCTTATTCTCAAGGTAAGTCAATAGAATTTACTGATGAGGGAGCAGAAGGAGGGAGGCAAGGCTGGCTCCATGCTTTTAGCCTGAGCAGTTCGACAGATGGAAATGCCATTGACAGACAGGGAAGACCATAGGAGGAGTAGGCATAGGGAGGGGAGTAGAAATAGAAATTCAGTTTTGACCATGTTAAAAAATGAACTTGATTGTGGAAAATTCCAGTCATTTATAAAAGTTGACAATAGTGTAATAAAACGCCAGGTACTCATCACCTTGCTTCAGTAACCATCATCTGGCCATGTCTAAAATATATCTTCATGGAGATGTCAGGAAGCTGGTTGGATATACAATCCAGGAGAGACCAGACTTGAAGTGCAAATTTCAGATTATTTAGCATATAGATGGTATAAGAGAAATGAGAAGAGAGAAACTCACCAGAGAGTGAGAAGAAGAGAGCTCACGCCCCAAGCCCAGGTGCTCCTATACTTATAGGCCAGAGAGATGAACAGCCACCAGCAAAGGAGGCTGAGAAGGAGCTCCCAGGGACATAAGAGGAGAACCCCGGGAGTAGCTCCACCTGTCTGAACCCATTCAACTCTTAAGACAATTTTGATGGAGAGGTGTGATGCTACTTTTCTCAGTGTCATTCAGCTTGTAAATGATGGGGCCAGGACTGGAATGTGGGCAGTCTGGCTGCAAACCCATACTCAAACACCCACCTCCCCTCATCCCTTCTACCACACAACATTCCACTCTGTTCCTACCATGGTGCTAGGCTGAGGGACTTGAGGGTGGTGGCAGTAGGGGAGTGGAGGAATGTTATAAAAATAGCCCACGTTAAAAGTTAACTAACATCACAGGACATTAGGCATATGATGGACCACCAAATTATCTTAGCCAATAATTCAATGCTACCTAATAATATTAATGATGTTAATAATTGCTACTTACTGAGCACGTACGATGGGTCAGGCACTTTGCAAAGTGCTTCAAATGCTGTATGTTCTTTAATCCTCACAACAAGCTTATGGAGATGAGCCAACATTACATCCATTCTGCATATAAAGGTATTGAGATTACTGAGCTCAGAAAGTGGTGGCGAGGGATTTCCTCTGTTCCACAGATGGCTTTATGATCACATTATTCAGAAGGAAAGGAAGGGAAGGAAGAGCAAGGCTTTGGGTTCAACTAGATGTGTGTTGAAATCCTAGCTCTCTACAGTGTGACCTTGATCATTTATCTATCCAGCCTCAACTTCCTTATCTCTGAACATAATGATGAAAAAAAAAAAAAACAAAAACTATGTCTGGTCCTCATACTATTTCTCCTCTGAAATACTTGTAAAAACCTAAATTAAATTAATATCTCTGTGATTCTTTATTGAATGTCTACTTCCCTCCTGGAATGCGACCCGGGACCATCTTTGACTGTGCATTATTGTAAATCCCCAAGACCTAGCAAAGTGTCTACCCTCGATAAATGGGAGCGCTAAGTTAGGCATTGATTTTTGTTTTCAAAGTCTGTGGATAAAGTGTATGAGATTTGTGGGTCTGAGAACCTTTTGTGCCCGCTCACCCGCTGGGCACCCCCCTCAGTCACAGCCTTTACACCCTCTGCTGCTTTATACTCAGTTTCCCTCTGTGAAGGTGAGGCAGCAGCATAGTTTCATGAGACCATGGCTTTGGACTCAGGCAGACTTGGAATTGAATTCAACCTCTGCTGCTATTAGCTGTGTGCCCTTGCTCAAGTCACCTGACCTCTCTGCACTTTATTGTCCTCATTTGTACAAGGTGGATATATTAACTACCTCATTGATGAGGTAGATAAATAGTATGCAGTGTTTAAATCACCTGACCCATGGTAGATGGTCAGCACATGCTACTTATTTCCCCTTCTCACTCTCAAGGCAGAAACTGTGTTTATTTGTATGTCCAGTGATAAAAATAAACAGGGCTTGATGAATAGCAGGTGATTGATAAGTTCAAAGGCAGGAGGAAAGAAATGAAAGGAAGGAAGACAGAGAGAGAGGGAGGGAGGGAGGGACAGCGGAGAGGAAGGAAGGAAGGAAGTCAGAAAAGGTTCTGTGAGCTTGTCTTTAGGACTAGCTAAAAGAAAGAAACTATGTCATTCATTCATTGAACAAACATCCTGCATTTACCAAATTTTGATCATTGCAAAGTGATGGAGATGCAAAGAGAGCCAGACAGTTGCAGGATATGCCACTATTTGCAGAGTGGACCATACATTGCAGTTTGACTAGGACAGTTTTAGTTTATGCCTGTTGTCCCAGAGTCCTGTCTACTTCAGCATTTATCTCAGACAAAAGTTACCTGGATTAGGTGATAAATTATATAGTCACTCCACCTTTTGAGTTCCTAGATAACCAAGAAAGAGGGTTATTCAAGTGAAATTCAATCAAGTGAGCTGTGCGGTGTGACATGTGGAAGTCATGGTGCTCTGGGAGCAAACATCAGGGACCCATATGGGGGTTAGGAGTTCAGGTGGGTGATCCTGAGAAAGTAATCTGTAAGCTATGTGAAGGGTGAGTAAGAGGATATTAGGTGAAGGGAAAGGGTACAGACTATGGTGGGCTGATAAGAGTAGATACAGAGAGCATGTTGCTCCAAATATAAAGACTAAAGGGAGCTCCAGTCAGTTCTCAGAAAGTGACAAGTATATGGGGGTCTCTTTCCTGATCTCCATTCATTCAGTAGGTCCCTAAGGCAGAGAAGCACCTCCCTGATTGACTTTCCCATCCCACCCTGGGTGGCAATCCCCAGGGATGTGGAAGAGGTGCAGAAGTTTATGAAACATGGGTTGGCCCAAAGGGACCTGTCATAGAGGTGCCAAAAAAAGGCAGAGAGAAGAATGCCTGTCTCCCCAAAATTAGCTTCTCTTGAAAAGACAGAGGGGAAGTTTTTGTTCCGACAAAGTTATGTTAATATTGTCAAGTTGGTGCACTGGGTCGCTGAACTGGCACTTGCGGACTGTCACAATATTGATGGGGAGTTTAGCAAGTTAATTTTAAATCTGTCACTTTGCTCTTCTACGACTCTTGCTCCTTAATAAAACTCCACAGTGATCGCAGGCTCAGCTGACAGCTGCAGAGTGATCTTTGAGTCTGAAACTGGTGTGGAATGACTCCTTCTCCTCTCCCTATCTCCTCCTGCCCCCTCTTCTTCTCCCTTCCCCAAATCTTAGGTTGCTACCCTGAAGTGAGAAACCCTTCCTCTTACAAAGTGATCCCATTGTTGGGGCCAGCATGGGATCCTGAAAACAGGGTATAGACTTTTCAGTTAGACCAACTAGGGTTTGCCTGCCGATTCTGCCATTAACTAGCTGTGTGACCTTGTGAAAGCCACTTGAGATATCTGATCCTCTGGTTCCGCTGGTTGCTGTAATGTAAAATAATACATGTCAAAGCACCTGCTACAATTCGCCACCTGCCAGGTTCCTGTCTTCCTTTCAACACTATGTGGACATGAAGTGCAGGTCTCTGGCTCTGGACTCAAACGAGAAGTGAGCCGGAAGCTATTCCTCCCCACACACCTTTAATAGATCTGATGCTCAGACAGCATCAAGAAACCATGGAGGAATCAGAAGAAATATAATTATAAAAAGTATGCAACACTTTTGAGAGCCCCAGTGAGTTTCTAATGAGCTTTTTGCACAACAGACTAATAACCGTTTTAATAAAACCCACACTGCTGAAGCCAAAACCTTCATTTTCTCCACACCCATAAGACTGTTTTCTTTTCTGGGGCTCCTGAACCAGTGCAAATTGCCAGGAAACTGAGCAAATATCCGAACGATATGGGCATGTGACATTTGCTCCCTGGGTCTCTTTTCTATGGCCACTGTCTTGTCTACTCTAAGACAATCTTACACACCTACTTAAGTCCCTAACTTTGACCCTGCCACCTGCTTATGCATGAATTCAATTTTACCCTCTATTTGAATTTATATTTTCCTTATCGACTTTGACTTCACTTATTGTTCTGGCTATCACAGTCACTCCCCCTGTATCACCAGCCTTCAGGATCCAACTGGTTACACTGACTGCTTGGTGGGCAGCCCCATTCAGCTGACCTACTCTCTATAAAAGTGCAATCCTGGGCAATGTGTGAATCCATTTCAGAACATTTGACATTCATTCTACAGGTATTACTTTAGCAACTACTTTATGGCAGGCTCTGTGCTAAGTCCTAGTATCTACAGAAGTAAATAAAACAGCTCACAGTCATGGTGGGGGCGACAGGAATGACGGCACCTAAGGGAAGAGAATGGAAGAACTCTGCAATGATGGACATGCTTGTCCTTACTCATGAAATTCTTCTGATGCCCTGCCTAGGATTCAATCCTAAGACTCTTTTCAGTTACGACCTTCTCTCTCCTCCCCTTGAAGAGCACACTCCTTGACAGAAACTTACAGTTTCCACTTCCTCACTTTCCAATTGCTTCTCACACCTTTATAATTCGATTTCTCCCACATCACTCCCCAGAAGTGCTGGTCTAAACTAAAGTCACCGAATACTACCAGTGTGTATAGCAGAGTGGTTAAGAGCTTAGGGAGTGGAAAGAGAATGCCTGGGCTCAGATCTCAACTGAGTCTATCTACTAAGTAAATTTGGTTTCATCATCGATTAAAAGGAAGGCAGCATTTAAATCAGAGAAGGCATGTAAAGTACTGGGGCACAGTTGGCATTAGTTATTATTACTTACTTTTCAACTTCCTGCCCTCCTCTGTTCCCCACCAACCACAGAGCATTTGCAATTATATGTTTGTTTCTTTGTCTTCTTGACCGGCTTGCGGATTTCTCAAGAGCAGAGGCCACACCTTCCAGGAATCGGCATCTAAGGCAGATCCTCACCAAGTGAGCACCCAGTGAGCAGTGTGGATGTTCACTGAATGAATGAGTGAATGAATGAATATCTAAATGAGAAAACTGATGTGATTAAAAAATGGAATGAATTACTCGGTGGATAAATATATACATGAGTATATATTCATATATGATTAATATATAGATGAATGTATATATGTGAATAAGCGCATGAGTGAAGGAGCCTATGAATGGATTAGTGCAGTGATAAAGGAATGAATGGTGGGCTAGGTGAAGGAATGGCTGAGGGCAGGAATGTTGAGAGAATGAACAAATGACTGAACAAAGAGGTAAATGAATGAACAAACTAATTACTGACCCCAGGTCGACTTGGAAGGAACCTGGACCTGAAGTTGGCCAAGGAGAACCCTAAAAGGCACATGGCTGTGGGGGAAATTTGTGTTACTCGGGGAAAATGGAAAAAACAGGTTGGGAGATAAGGAAAACTAGTGATATCTTTCCTGGAGTTTGAGGAACACTGCGAAATAAATCAATGTTTAGAATTTGCTGTTGTTAGGCACCCTGGTCAGGGGATGCTGGAGGAATCATAAGAAGTATGCAGGGAGGGCACATAGAGATTATGCGGAGAATGGGGCAGGAATGAACTGAGGCTGGGAAATTGTGTGGGGTGAGGGTCTATTTCTTACAAGGTCCTTAAATGCCAAGCTTAAAATACAACTTTTTTAGTGCATAATAATGGCAATCATAAGATTAGCTAGCCATTTCATTCCTACTGTGCCGAACAGTCTACCACGGTCCCTCTTCGATTTCTCTCTACTGAGCTTCCCAAACGCCTCAAGGGAAGGCTGAGAAAGAGCCCTTGCTCCTTCCATTTGCATTCACTTAATCAGTAGTTTAGATTTAGGCCCTTTCTGCTCCCCTAAAGGACTTCATACAAGTGGCAATAAGTTTTATACATATATTGAGATATTTAAAGCAGAGGCGTGTATTTTACTTTAATTTTGATAATGGAATGACTCTAGAATTCTAATAAAATCACTAGAAACGGGTCCAGGGAAAATTTCAACAACAGGGAGTACAGTGAGTTCTGCTTCTGTGTGGAAGGAAGTGGAATCAGTCATCAGGGGAGAGAAACAAGTTGGCAGTGCATCCTGAGAACAGTTTTATTCATGGCTCCCCACACAAGAATGTTGGGCAATACCATGGAGCGCGTCTTCAGCAGTTGTTTTGAGAAGTCCCCAAATATTTCTCTAAGGACATTTTTTTAATTGTCAAATAAAAGTCTTGACATTAAAGAATGATAATCATTATAAGAAGAATAAGTATTACTTTTAAAATAAGGAAATTGATGCCTAAAGAAGTTCAAGAAATTCCTCCCATCATGAAGCAAATAAAAGGAAGGCAAAGCCAAATTTTGAACTCAGATCTTCTAAATGATGTCCCATTTTTCTCTATGATTTAAGACCTATTTCCTTTTCTTTGGATTCCAGAGTAGGTTCTTAAGTCGTGGTGCTTTCTTTCTAGATTTCTCATTTCCCAAGATCAAGACATAGGTGTTTGCTGCTCAAGGTGTGGTCAAAAACCAGCAGCATGGCTATCACCTGGAAGTTTATTAGAATAGAAGACTCCCCCATTCCCCAGAAGATCCACTGAGTCAGAATCTGCATTTTAACAAGATCTCCAGGTGAGTCATATGCAAATTAATATCCGAGAAGAACTGGAGTAGAGCAATGGTTCTTGAAGCGTGGTCCTTGGACTAGCAACATCAGCATCACCTGGGAACATGGTGGAAATGCCAGTTCTCAGGCCCCACTCCAGACCTGTTGAATCAGAAACCCTGGGAGTGGGCTGAGTGATGTGTGCTGTAAAACTTCTCCCCCATCCCACCCCCACCCCTGGAGATTCTGATGCATGAAAAGTTTGAGAACAACTGGGTATAGAACGACTGGGCATACTTTCCTCTGAAAGTACACCAGTCATTAGAATCAGAAATACCTGGTTGGAACCCAAGTGCCTCCACTTCCTATCTATGTGGTCAGCCACTCCCTCTCTGACCCTCTGTTCCTTATAAGAAAAATTACGATGAGGATTGATGAAGATGGCGATGGTAATGACACCTGCCCCATAGGGAGACTGTGATAATCAAATTATCTATAAAACATCCCTTCCCTCCCAATGCCCCAGGAAGGGGTCTTCCCCAGGGTCTTCCACCACTTTAAGGATGTCTGCATTTCTTGCCTGGAATCCAATGGCACTTCTGCACTTGATCTTAGCCAAAAGGCCAAGAAGCGATCCAATGGCACTTCTGACCCTCCCTTCCAGATCACAGATGGCAGTGAGAAGTTCTCTGGCCCTGGGCCATGGAACAGTACCATATATTAGCACCTGATGGCCCTGTTCTTCAACCAGATTCAATAATAGCACTAATAATCCACATAACGCAGCTTGAATCGGAGACAATTTGGCAAGTTGAACATCACATGTGACACTATTCGATATTTTGCTGGAGCTCAGATCCATAACCTTTTCTACATCTCCTTCATCCACTAATTTCGTAATTTTGTCAGGAAAAGCTATCAAGTTGTCCAGGATGATTTGTTCTGCATGAACCTCCAGTGCTCCTTATCGCTCACTATTCCTTTATCTCTAGAATGCTTACAGATTTTCTCTGGGCACATTCATCCAATTATTCTACTAAATATTGACACCAGGCTTACAGACAGTGATTTTCAGGATTACCTCTCATTAACCTCCTTGGAAGACCAGTTCTGTGTCTGGGCAGATTCACTGCCGCTGCTCCCCAACCTCCTGCCTCCTTCTGCACAGACCCATTAACTCCTGTTGGGTGATGTTCCCTGTTGTTTGATGTGGGTAGCAACAGTATTCCTGAGTCTCCTGCCCCAAGATGCTCCAATAACCAAGGCCATTTTACATATAGAACCGCAGAAGACTAGAGGTGGAAATGGCCTTAAAGAGGAAGGATGCTGTGGGAAAGAGCCCAGGCGTACATAGATTGCAAACTTGGCTTCTCCACTCAAGTGCTCTGTGACTTGGGCAAGTGACCACATCACTCTGATCCTTCCCCCTCCCCCTTTTAATTTCCCCATCTGTAAAGTGGGGCTAGGTAAACCTCAAGAGAGGTTACTGAAAGGATTAAATAAGAGAAATGCGCCATGCTCTCAGCACTGTGCCTGCCAGGAAGTTGGCGCCTTATTAAGTAGCGCCCTTCATCTTTACCTCATCTACCTAACACCCTCCCTTTACGAAGGAAGAACAGATCTAACAAGGAGATAGATGAAAGATTACATTGAACATGAACCCCACGGAAGGCACATCTCTGAGTCCTTGTTCAGCATAACTCTCTAGATCTGCCTCTGGCTCCTTGCTGTTAATTATATAGAGGTGGATGCAACCCCAACGCAAGGATCAGTTTACCCAGTAGAACATGAGCTACATCTCAGTCCCCGCTCATCGCGTCACAGTGCACCCATGTACAGTGCACAACCTGCACAAGTGTACATAGAGACCCTGCATCTTCCCCTATGCCATGAAAGATGAGATTTTAAAGCCTCTTCCAGCCTGCGGATTCTCTGATCTGTCCCCCTTCTTCGAGATGTCATGGACAAATATGCCTGAAGCCCTGGCTTTCTTTTTTACTTTGCTTTTCTGGATAAAGACAGTGGGTGGAGGAAAGATGAGCAGGTCTGTAGGGGTATCTCATACCACTGCCGTAGCACAACGCATAAAGAATAGGTCCACGTTAAATTAATTTCATTGATTTTTTTTTTCTGCCTCTCCTTTGAAACCTCAGAGTGTGGAGGTTATAATTGGGCCGTTTATTATCCCCCGCTGAGGGACTCTGCAGAACCGGCATTTCGGGGGCCTGGAGCTCCTTGTTTACATATCACCCTTCAGGACCCGGTAACAGATAGTCCTCCTTTCCGGCCTGAGTCCCATTCCATTTCTTTTATTACGTGTCCCCGCAATTCTATTACCTGCTCCCGGTCTCAGTGACTCAGCCACACTGGCTGCAGTAATGATGGCTTTCAGAGCTCAGCTAATGACGCAGGCACTGAGGTGTCTCCAGACCCAACAGCCCGCTGAATCTCAATTTAGCGGGGTTTGAGCCCGGTGCGTCATGCATTATGCATGAGCGCACGCCCGCGTGTGTGTACGGGTGTGTGTGGGTTCGTCGGAGGGAGGGTAGGGGTGCGCATTTATACCCAAGACCCTGCATACTGCCGGTCGCAGTGAGGAAAATGAGATGTCTGGTCGTGCAGAGCGTTTGCTGGGAGATTGGCAGGAGGGGAGGGAAGGCTAGTTGGTACATAGGAACGAGCTTCTAGCCTTCGCTAGGAAGACAGCACAGCAGACTGGTTAGGAGCTAGGCTCTGGAGCGGGATGACGGGTCTGAACCCTACTGCAGCTGTTTACTAGCTGGGCAGCCTAGTTGTGAGGAGTTAAGACTCAGTTTCTTTATCTCCATAATGGGATCATAATCGGCTGAGGGGACCAAGTGGAGTAATGCAAGCAAAGCTCTTGGCCCTGCTCCTAGCACCACAGAAGGTGCTCAATTAATGTTGACCACTATTACTATTACCACCCCCAACCCACCCACCCATCCCCCGTCAGAAGGAAATTTCTATCTGGATCCCACTCCCACACAGGCTGCCTGCATAGACCAGGACACCTGCTCCACTCTGTGTGATATGACTTGGCCACTGTGTAGACCAGAGAGCACTGGAAGCATCAGTTGTAGATTCTTGTCTCAAGGTCATTGGGTAACCTTGGGCCAGCCCCTTCATGACCTTGGTCCCCAGCCGCCTCAGCCACAAATGAGGGGTCTGAGTGGATCAGACGGTGTTTCTTGGAGGGGCCTTCAGAAGAACCTGGGAGTCGCTTGCGAAGGGGCATAGATGAGGGCCTGGAGAGTTCTCCATCTAATATTTGTTTCATGTATGAGAGTTCCAAATGTAGATTCTGCTACAAATAAAGAAAAAAGTTCAAAAGCCACTGCTCCAACGATCACTAATGTGCTTCTAGTTTTGATGGCCCAAGATTCTACAGCTTTCTGGTGGAAGGAGCCAGACAAGCAGAGGAGACAGTGATCGCTCTCTTAACTTATAAAAGATAGTTACACTGGGGACATAGAGCTAGTCTGGGGACAAGGCATGTCTTAAAAGTATGGAGATGTCCTTTATCTATCTATCTAGGCTAGAGATCTCGTTCTGTAGGAGGGAGAAATGGTTGTATAGTCAGACAGAGCTGATTCAATTCCAGGCTGTACACCTTACTTGGTGGTATTGAGCAAGATTCTTAACCTCTCTGAACCTGAGTTTTCTCATCTGTAAAATGGGGGCAATGGCTCCTACTGCAAGGGGTGATAAGGACATTAAGTGAGATGATATATGTAATCTCACAGGGCTTGGTCCGTGGTATCTACTCTGTGCGTATTTTCTCTCCCCCCGTCCCCACCTGAATTCTGAATTCTGTGTTTATTCCTATTCTTCGAGGCCTGTCCTTGACTGAAGTACTCCCTTATGAAGGAGACGTTGTCCCACCTACCTTCCCTGTCATTAGCTATCTTCTCTGTGACCCCTGTTCTTCCTCATGATCTCACTCAGTACAGCATTTCCTCTCTCGAATCTATGGACCTCTGGGGCAAAGCCTTGGCAGGAGACTCTTAAAAGGGAGGAACTTCACTGAAGCAGGTTGGAAAGTCCAATACAGGGCCCCTTGGGCAGCACAAGTATATATTGGCTCAGAGTTGGGGCCCAGGACTTTGCAATGCGAACTAGATATGTTCCAAAGATTAAAGGCCCCTGATATGGGGCAGGAATTTGGGGACTGAGTTCTGTCTTCTAGAGGGAAAGCATTAAGCTCGTTGGGCAGGTTATCAAGACAGGTATCGGGGAAATATGACGGAGGCCCAGTGTCTAAAACTGATTCCTAAAACGTGAGTAAAACCAGAATCCAGCCTAATTTCTTCCCCTTCCATTCCTTTCTTTATTTTACTCTCGCTCTCTTTTTTTCTTTAAGTCTTACTGCTTCTAGGAAAGCCTCAAGCTAGCAGGAAAGACACATCTGTAAAGAAATAATGACTGTACCACTCGGGGCATGCTTAACAGATGTGAGCACCAAGTGCTAATGTGAAGTTCAGTCTCCTGAGCTCTGACCTAGAGGTTCATAAATTTCCTTTGAGTAGAATCAGGTGCTGGTGATTGCAGCCAAGATAAGGCTGCTGGTTGGAGTCACATGGTTCTGGTGCAGGGAGAAGAGAGCAGGGGGATGGTGAATCAGGAGGAAGGCAGTCCTGGGAATGGGGTTGACCATTTTAACCCATAGTGAACCTCTGGCTGACAGAGACTTCTAAGGGGTAGTTTACACGGCAGGGTTCAGATTACTAATTCCTTGACTCAACTAGATGGCTGGCCTTTGCCTGACATGAACTCCGCTTCTTTGCTATTCACTTATGGCCACTTGAAATCTAGTCTTTGGGTTTGCAGTCCTCTAATTGTGTTCTTCATCACTTTCCCCAACTCTGCTGGGAAGCTAGAATGCCAAAGTTTCAAAGAAAGGGTAACATTTAATATATCTTGTAAATGTAATGGTATGGTATGGACTCCAAATAATCCATCACCTTGGAGCTATCAGATTGAGTGTCAGCCATAGGCAACAAGAAAGGTCTCATGCATGAGTGCCAGGGGTGTATTAGCCACTATGCAGAGCCCCATCACTCCATGTGACTTAGATCTTCTCTTGCCTGCTGGGAAGGGAAGCCCTTTTGGCTGGCAGGTCTCTTGGTCTTTACCACTTCCAAATAGAAAAGACTATATTCCAGTTGGGCATGGGCATGGCCACCACGAGTGTCCATGGTCCTGTATGGAGCCTGGCAGTGGACCCATAAATCTCCCCACCATCCGGTCAGTCATTGGGGAGGCCTCCTGCCCTTCAGATGAAGAAGATATATCTTATCCCTCATCTTCTCTCAAAACATATGAAGACAAAATAGGTAATTACACATAATGTGATTACAAAGACAATCTATACTGAGGTGACTTGGACTCATCCGTTCATTTATTCATGAGCTCCTACTGTGTGCTAGACTCTGAGCAAGGTGCTGGAGATGGAAACATGAATCAGATGCTATCCCTGCCATCTTGTTACTCATGGGCTGGTAGGGAATATATAAATATGAACTAAATATAGTACTGTTTGACAAGTATTACAGGAGTAACTATTATTTATCATGTACTGAGCACCATGCCAAGTACTTTAAGTGGATAAGCTCATTTCTTCTTCACAACAACCATATGAGGTAGGTATACACTATCCTCATTCTATAGCTGAGGAAATGGGGACATCGAAAGGCTAAGTGACACAAGTAGTAAGTGCCTTGAACCAGGTCATGTCTAGTTTGACTGATAAGCCTACTAGCCCACTCACTTAATCTGTCCTCCTCTTGTTTGTATTCTGATAGAAGAAGAATGAAAACCAGGGGGCACCTGATATAGCCAGGCCACCCAAGAAGGTTTCTAAGAAGTGATGCCTGAGTTGAATGTTGAAGGGCAAGTGGTTGTTAGGAAAGGACAGGTGAATGGCTATTTCAGGCAGAGAGAGCAGCAGGTGAGGAAGCACTCATTGTGAGAAGTAAGCCCATAAGACTCCAAATGGTTTGGTCTTTCTGGATCATGGAGGTCAGTCTTTGGAGGGAGAGGAAGAGAGGTGATCAAGGCCATAGAATGCTGGGCTCTGTAGCCTTGGATCCTTGAAGGACATCCTAGTTGGCAAATTGGTTTAGGGAGGAAACTAGACTGAAGTGTGTGAAAGTGTCCTTGGCGAAAACACTCCAGAGACTCCTTCTCAAGAACTTCTTACTGAGGACTCTTGGCTTTCCCATTGGGAACTCATTACCACTGTGAAAAATGTGCATGTGAGTACCCATGTGTCTGAGAATGGGAAACTAAGAAACTGGAAGGGAAGATGGGAGAGTGAGGGGACTGGAAACAAGGTCTCATAAGGAAGTGTGGAGTTGTTTATCCTAGAGAGGTAGTACTCAGGGAGAAAATGAGAGCCAAAGTCAAGTCTCAAAGGTTGTGTCAGGGTATATGGAGGAGGAAAGAGTTGGGGCTTTGGAGTCAGAAAGACCTGGGAAACCTTAGGAAAATGACATCATCCCTCTGGGACCTGAGTTCCTCAGAGTGAAAGAAGGGATACTTAGTTTTGTGGCAGTATGCTGAAAATTAGAAATACTGTCTATAAGGTACCTTGCACATAACCAAAACTTAACAAAATGGTAGCTACTGTCGCTGTATTTGTTATCCTTTAGAAGATTCAGGCGAGGGAAGGACTAGTCTTGTCTAGATCCTAGCTCTGAATCCACCCAATCAGCCCTCTTCCTTCCACCCTGGGGACAGCACATGTAGTGTGCATAATCCACACCACAATGCGTATTGACACCGATATCCACCCATAGTCTCCCATGTCAGCTGGGTCCTCAGCACTCTTAAAAACTTCTCTTGCTTTTTGCCTCCTTCTCCCCATCCCTGCAGTGGCCTTTGAGTCCTTGTTTAAGCCTCTCTTCAAAGCCCTTGTTTAAGGTTCCAACATATCCTCAGGACAGTCTTCCTTTCTCTTCTACTATTTCAAAAAAAAGATGTGAGATCATCAGGAAAGAAAGGGCATAACTTCCAAACGTCCTTCACACATACCTACGTACACCTCCACTCCTGTCTTGGGGAAGAGGTGTTTCTTCTACTGCCTGACTTATCTTACCCCCTCCAATCTTTTTAGAAACTTGCTATCAGTAACACCCCCTTTTTTCTTAAATGTCTCCCTCTCTCCTGATCCTTTCCCCTCAGCCTCAGCCCATAAACGTGCTTATTTCTCCCATCTCTTCCCCTCCCCACCCTTGGAGCTGCCTTCAACTACCACCGTATGTCTTCCATACACAGCCAGCTTTCTAGAAAGAGAAGTATATGCAAATGGTCTCCACTTCCACATTTCCCAGTTGCTTCCCCACCCACCACGGCTTGGCTTCTGCACCTACCACCCACAGGAACTACTTCCCTGGAGGCCAAAAGTGCACCCATCCATGATTATATCCAATACATGTGTTTCACTTTTCACCTCACACCAACTCTTCTCTTTATTTAGCACCATGGTTCACTGTCTCTTGAATATTTCTTCCCTGGCTTCTGTGTACATCACACCCCTGGTTTTCTCCTCACCTCCAGACACTTCCCAGCCTTCTTGGGCTTGATCATCAGGACTTTCGTCTTCTCTCTTATACATTCTCCATGGATGCTATCTTCCAAATCTGTACCCTGCCTGGGTCTTTCTTCAGAGTTAAAGTCAGTTATATCCAACCCCCCCAGTATAACTCTACATGTTGAGCAAACATACCTCAGAGCTGAGTTCTAAACTAAACCTTTTGGTAGTCACCAACATATAGATAATCAAAAAAAAAACCAAAACATTTTACATGAGATTGTCCAGAGAGAGCACAGATAAGAAAGCCAGGGCAGAATATTTAGGGATGAAGACAAGAGAAGGGACCAGCCAAGATGACAGAGAAGGAGTGGTTAGGGAGGCAGGAGGGGGAGGAAACAGCAGAGGGTGGGATATTGAGAAGTCTTCAGAAGGCACTTTAAGAGTTTGGTCATCTATGTCACATGCTGCTCAGAGGTCACCTAAGATGAAAATGGAGACCAGGGGGTTTGGCAATTTGGAGGGCATGGGTGACCATAGTAAGGGTGGGGCATGTGGAATGAATGTGACAAAAGGCTGGTTGGAATGAGTTGAGTGAGGATGAAAAGTGAGAAATCAGAGTCAGCGGGATAATTCCTTTTCAAGGAGGACTTTTGCTAGAAAGAGGAAACAGAATGTTGAACTTGGGGAGCTTACAATATGGTATAATTGTCCTTTTACTTGTGCGATGCCCCTCCTAGACTGCTAAGTGCTTGAAGACAAAGTCATTGTTTTTCTGCTATGTTTTGTCATCATCAATACATAGTATTTGACACAGAGTAAGTGTTAAGTAACTTTTGTCTTTAAAAGAGAACTGGAACCATCAGCAATTGCACAGGTTGTTTATGGTAAGGAGCTCTCCTTCACTACAGATCTGTGGTAGGAAATGGAGGGGTTTCTTCCTTCTCTCCCTCCCTCTCTTCCTCTTGCTTACTTCCTTTCTCCCTCTTGCCCTCCTTTCCTTCCATCTGGAGATATTTACCACATGACTCCATTGCACTGTGCACCCCTCTGTTTTAACCCCAGAGAGCCGTGAAGGACAGATCTGACAGTGCAGGCTGCAGGGACCCCTGCTCACAGAGGGGGTCTGAGCACAATTCACCAGGAGTTTCTGTTCTTCTCCGTGATGCTTGGAGGACAGGGGATGCCAGAAGAAAGGCCCATGTGTTGCTAACATGGCTTTGAAGCAGCCTCGCAGTCTCTGCGTCTGGAGCTGCTCAGCTCACAGACGTACTCTTTATTAGTGTCTCCTTGTTACTGTGCTATTAGGAGCTGTCAGCTCCTCCGTTCCTAATGTTCTCCTCCCCTTTGAAATGTTTTGTCAGTCCTGTGTTTGCCTAAAGAACAGGGGTTCTGAGTTCAGCAGAATGTCTCTTACAGTGCATCCTCCAAGCCTGTCTCTGGGCGTCATGCTTAATTAAACCTGAACAATCGCCTTGCCTCTCCCAAGCCACCCCTCCCTCTCCTTGCAGGAGACAAGCTCTGGGAGCAGGCACAGAACCGCTAGAGTCTGTGCAGAGGGGACACTGGGTGTGAGCCTGGTGGGGGGTGGAGGGGGTGGGTGACAGCTTGGTCAGTTCTGCAGCCTTGGTCTGCTCCGTCTCCTGCCCCTCTGTGTGTGAGGGTATTTGTGTGTATATGCGTATGTGTATGTCTGCATGTGTCCTGAGTATATGTGTGTGCCTAAGTGTATGTGGGTGTGTATGTATATTGGTGTGTGCGTTTGAATGTGCCTGTGGGTGTGAGTGTGTGTTAGTGTGTGTTTATATGTCTGTGGGTGTGAATGAGTGTTGGCATGCATGTGAATGTGTCCTTGGGTGTAAATGTGTGTTGGTGTGTACCTAAGTGTATGTGGGTGTGGATGTGTGTTGGTGTGTGTTTATGTGTCTGTGGGTATGAATGTTTGTGTGTATGTGCATGTGACTGCGTGTTGGTGTGTGCATTTCTGTGTATGTGAGTTTGTATGTTTGTGTATATATGAGTGTGTGCTTGTGGAGTAGGAGGGATGAATTTGGCCAGTGGGTTGACAACTCTTTTCAAAGCCCTAGGCCATTTGCCCAAGGTGTCTGCTTTATCCCTGCTTCTTTATAATAATAATAATACCAGTGACCATTTATTGAGGCTTGCCATGTTTTAGGTGACTTAGGTAAGTTTTTATTTCATATTTAATAGCCTTATTAAGAGGTTGTATTAATCCCCTTTTCACTAAAGATTTAAAGGGAAAATTATTTGCGCAAGGCCACACAGCCTCTATTCCCCACACCCATTAAGCTACTATAGATTTCTGTAGTAAATGCAAGCAAGATTTAAAAAAAATGAGAAGTTAAAAGTCACCTGAAGTTTCCTCTGCATATCACCACCCTCACATGTTGGTGAACCTCTTTACAAAATGTCACCCTATGCTTGTAGCCACATATCATATACAGAAAAATTAATATAACCAGGATGGCACAGTATATGCTGGTCATTTTTTCACTTAAAAATATCCCCTTTCTCCTCCAGTTTATGAAGACCAGCTAATGTATTTTTGTTTGTTTGTTTGGTTGGTTTTTGCAGGGGAAGATTTGCCCTACGCTAATATCTGTTGCCAGTCTTCCTCCTTTTTCTCCCTTCCCTCACTTCAAAGCCCCAGTACGTAGTTGTGTATAGTTGTAAGTTCTTCTGCTTCTTCTATGTGAGCCACTACCACAGCACGGCTACTGACAGGCGAGTGGTGTGGGTCCACACCTGGGAACCGAACTGGGCCACCAAAGTGGAGCACACAGAACTTTAACCACTAGACCATCAGGGTTGGCTCAGCTATTTGTTTCTTAATGCCTGTACAGTATTCCATTATCCAGACTTATAATTTATTTAATCAAACCCCTCCTGCTAGGCATTTAGATATTTTCCAGCTTTTCACTGTCATAAACTATGTTGTGATAAGCATCTTTGTAAATACAGCTGTGCACATTTGACTGATTGTCGAATGTGCACAGGATGAATCCAGGAAGGAAAACCTCTTGTGCAAGAGATGTGCACATTTAACTGTTGATATCCAATGTCACGTAGCCTCCAGAAAGGTCGAACCAGTTTACATTTCAAGTCCCTGATGTAATGGCTTAGCACGGAACTGAGCTAGCCAGAAGGGATGCAGCTGGTGTTGTCTGGGGTCCTGATCTAACTCCAAACACTGTTGTGCGGAGAGGGCTTTGCATTGCCTCAGGACCTTGGCAGATCCAGGACTAGGGGCCAGGAGTCATCTATAGGTTCCTCTGCAGGGTACCTGGAAGATGAATGCAGGAGAGTGGGCTTTCTCTGCATGCAACGGTTCATTAGGCTGTTCTGCCACATCAGATGGCGCTCTCAGGTAGAACTTGGCCTCCATTCAGAAGGACCCTCTTGGGCTGAACTGAATTACCCTAATTCAGCCGCATGCTGTCTTGGTCTTCAAATCTGTCATTAGCAAGCATGCTGTAGAGGCATCTGCATTTCACACAGCATCTCTCAAAGACTCAGAGTTGTTACAGAACTAAATGAGGGGGAAAAGACAAAGCCAGAATGGTATGCAGTGGTGTGCCGGGCCTGAGTATGCAGGCACATGCAGGTACAAAAGTACAGACGGGCCTTTCAGAAGAGTTGAGGATTTGATTGATGCCTGCATTAAGCCATGATTATTTTTTAAAATTTATACTGCCCTCAACTTCCAATTAAAATTACAGGGGACAGTTAAAATGCTCAAAACTCACATAAAAGTGGGGAGATAATGATAGCAGAAGCAGTAAATGTAAGTGTATTGTACCCCAAGCTCCCTGAAGGCAGGGATTGGTGAAGAGGATCACAGTTCTTGGAAGATTCAGTGAATAGTTGAAGAAATGAATGAGCAAATGACTTTAGTTGTGGAGCTATTTACAGAAAGAGGATACAATCAAGAACAGAACAGAAGTGGTTCAAATGTTAGCTCCATGACTTACCAGGTGTTCTTCCAAGTTGGGTTTACTAAGGAAGGAGAGCCTGAATTCAACAGGCGGGATGCTTATCAGGGAGTGGCTTAGGGATTGACACGTGTGGGAGCAGGACCGGAAAGAAGAAGTCATGTTGCCCTGCAAGTTCAATGACAGACTCAGCCCACCTCATGGGGAGCTCTGCGATAAAATGGTCCTTCTGCATTGGCTCCAAGTTGGACAGAGGTGTCTAGGTCTTTATACCCTTGTAATGAGCAGTTAGGGGTGCAGGCCGCCCTGGGCCCAGGCAGGATCTTGGGCAAGGTAGCTCTCTGCAGTCAAGGCAGATCCTGAAGGGGCTAAGAGCTGGAGGCTGCATATGAACAGCATGCCTGGGGTCTAGGATGACAAGTCCTTACCTGAAGGGGGATCTGAGCGGAGCATCACAGCATCTGCCACACTAGCTGTGTGACCTTGGACCAGTCACATAATTTCTCTGATCAGCTTTCTTATCCAGGTAATGAAGAAGGTACTCCTTATATACCAGGAATGATGGGAAGATTAAGGGGTTCTATAAGTGATATGCCTAGCACAATATTCTGCCCAAGGGATCCTCAGTAAAAGTTGCATTCTTGTTTCTCTTCCTCTGAGCTCCCTCTGGAGCCTCTTGCCTTGCTTGCTGCTGTGGTTATCTGGTTTATTTCTCTCCCTCACTCTCACCCCATCCCCCAATGGCAAGGGCCTGGTGTAGTACAGTGCTTTGCATGTTGTAGAAAAGGGAACTACAGTAGAACTTACTGAGTGTCTACTGTGAGTCAGACACTGCAAGGCACTTTCTCTGCTTGTTACATCCTGTTTAGTCCTCTTTATAACCCTGACAGCTGGGTTTTAGCAACCCTGCTTTACCTTTAAGGAAACTGAAACTCAGAGAGATGAAGGGTCTTGTCGTAGGTCACACAGCAAATCACTGCTAGAGTTGGGATGAAATCAGAATTCAGGTTCACTTGCCTGAGTCCACATCACCAAACAAACAGAGGCAGTGTTTTCCCTTAGTGCTCCACCCTCGGTGGGTATTCTCTTGCCTGTTTTCAGGAAGTCTGAGTGATGAGGGTTGCCTGGAGAAGCTGAAATTCGGGGTATTTGAAGGTGACATTCAGGGGCCCTGAGCCGCTATGTAGACATGGCTGGGTATTGATCACAGGAGTTGCGTGCAAGGAAACATAGCAGGCATTAAGTGCTGGGCCGCTGTCAAGAAGCTGTGAACAGAGGCTGTGCGAACATTTCCAAATTGCTACCCTCGGGGGCCAACTTACCCTTACCCAAAGCAGAAAAGGAGAAAAAGAATGTATCTTATAAATGGTGGTCGATGGCTTTGAATGCTAGGGGAGGGGGGGATGTGAGAACAGAATGGCTACCCCCAGCCATGTGTGTCCAAAGTAGCAACAGTTATTTATCAAGGACCTGCTGAGTGTCATGACATGATAGACATTGCAGAGAGTGGTGAACAAGGCAGGCTTGACCTTTGCCCTCTTGTAGTTTACAGTCTGATGGAGAAGACAGCAACTGGTGTTGGGTGTCTTCAGAGAAGGAGGAAAACTGGCACCTTATGGAGGATCAGGTTGAGGTAAAAAGAGAGTGGGCTCTGACATCAAGTAGTCGTGGAATTGAGGCAACTTTCATTCTCTCTCTCTTTGGGCAACTGATCCAGTTTCTCTGAACCTCAGTTTCTTCATCTGTAAATGGAAAGCAAAAAAAATCCCCACCTCATAGGATTGCAATGATTAAATAAGTCAATACAGCTAAAGTAGAGGCCAGCAGATTTTTCTGTAAAGGGCTAGAGAGTAAATACCTCGAGTTTTGCAGCCGTGTGATCTTTGTTTCAAATAACCAGCTCTGCTGCTGTAGTGGGAAAGCAGCCATAGACAATATGTAAATGAACCCATCCCTCCACCCATCCAGTTAGTGCATTGTGGGCGTCTTCCAATAAAACTTTATGGACACTAAGTTTTGAATTTCATATTTTTACGTGTCACACAAAATAGCATTCTCTTTTTGGTTTTTCTCCCCAGCCATTTAAGAAAGTGAAAACTATTCTTAGCTCGTCTGTTCAAACCCAGGCAGAGGGCTAGGTTTGGCAGGCAGATGGTAGTCTGCCAACCCGTAATCTAGACTGTGGAGCCCAGGGAGGGGCCCAGTGGATTTGAGTTCACATTGGCTTTCCATGCAAGTTGCTAAAGATTTATGTTTTTCAAAGCACTTGAATGTCAGCCGCCCAGAAAAGCCCTCCTGGGGGCCCCACAAAACAGGCAAGGAGAAGAATATTATCCCCATTTCAGAGATGCAGAAACTGAAGCCCAGAGACTCAGGGGACATTCCATGTTCACAGACAGTAAGTGGCAAAATGGGAAGCTTGAGGCTCCAATTTTTTTTTTTTTCTTAGAAAGATTTGCCCTGAGCTAACATCTGTTGCCAATCTTCCTCTCTCTCTCTCCTCTCTCTTTTTTCCCTCCCCAAAACCCAGTACATAGGTGTATTCTAGGTTTAAATCCTTCTGGTTCTTCCATGTGAGCCACTGCCACAGCATGGCTATTGACAGATGAGTGTGGTTCCGAGACCAGGAACCAAACCGGGGCCCCTGAAGCAAAGCATGTTGAGGTTCCAATTTTGTACCATTTTCCGTTTCTGGATGTCAGCAGTGGGAATGGAAGACAGCAGAGTGACGTAATGACTAGGCCCAATAGTAGTGTTATTGTTAAATCACTGGTAACTAGTATTTCTCAGTGCCTCAGACCTCGTGGGTCACTTTGACACACTCACTATCTCATTTGTTCTTCACTGAGACCCCATGAAGGAGGTATTAGTAGAGGCCCCTGATGCTCAGCAAAGTCACAGGTCTGCATCTGCAGGTATCTGCCAGGCCCCAGAGAACAAGCCCTTCTGAATATTGCATAAGGGCTAGGCTGCCTCCAACTGGAATCATCAAGAGCCCCCTTCCTCACCTCCCAGTCTTCACGCTGAATCCATCCTCCGTGCCACAGACAAAACAATCTTCCTAAAATGTAGATCTGATCATGTCACTCCTTTGCTCAAACTCAACAGCATTTCCCCATTGCGCCCAGGAGAAAGTCCAGCCTCCTTAGCTTGGTGAACAAGACTCCACATGACTGGGCTCAAGCCCATCTTTCAAGCCTCCTCTGTCACTGTTCCTGGCCCTTGCCTAGCCTACTGCAGTCCATTTCTACTGAGCTCCTGTGGTTCCCTGAATGCCTCGGAGTTCTTGCTTCCCAGATGTTGCACGTGCTGTGCCCTCTACCTATAATACTCTTCCAGTTCCTCTGCCTAAAATACTCTAATTCATCCTTGATTTATATCAGGGGTCTGTCACCTCCTCCAGGAGTCTTCCTTGCACACATTTTCCCCAGAAAGGTGAGGTGGTCCTCCTCCGCTGTCTTCTTTATCAGAGACCTCCTTCAGTAGGGAGCCTGTTCACCTCTATCTCTCCGACTAGAGTGTGCATCCCCAGCACAAAAGTAGGTACTTCATGAATAGGCATTTAATACTTAAGAGAATACATGAATGAATGAGATTTTGAGGTCAAAGGGTGTCTTATTTACCTGTATTCCCTAGATCTTAGTTTCTTGCCTGGCACACACTAGGATTCAGTAAATGTCTGTTGAATAGATAAGTGGCTGGGCAGGGCGGTGGACGCAGGTGCAGGTGGATAGATAGATGGGGGATGAACAGAGTGCACCCAGGAATATGTGGCAAACCCAAATGAGCAGTGGGCATAGGTTGCAGTGGGTACTTTCCTGTTTGCCACTATGCGTGTACAGCAGGCACCAGCCAGAGCTCCTAGTTCCCAGCCCCCCTCCCAGCATCTCAGCACTTCTCCTGTTCCCTAAAACCGCCGAGAAGCTGCGTTTCCCCACCTCCGCGTTCTCCCCTCCTGCCCAACCCCCGAGAGTAGGTTTGGGGTTCCTACAGATGTTTGTATTCTCTGCAGCTGATGAAAATATTCATTATCTTGTTAGCTGCGGCGGAGAAGGAAGTACAGATTTGCATTTTCCCAGCTAATCAGGGTGGCACAAGCTGTGCCTGTCACCCAGGCCCGTTCCCCGCCACCCCCACCCCTTTCTGCATGCGGGGAAGGGGGATCCCACCCTGCAGACTCTACCTCTCTCCCCTCCTCCTTTCCCAAGCACAGTCTAGAAGGGGAAAAAGGAGCCTTGGAGGCCCAGCCCATCTGTACACATGACCAGATTCGCTCCCCAAAGATGCTTTCTTGGTACACCTCTTCCCTGTTCCCAGTCCTCTCATGGCTCCCAACTCTCACTCAGGTCTGAACTGCCCAGCCCAGCTTTTACCCTCTAAGGTTAGGGCCTTCCATCTGTGTTAGGCTTTATACTTCACAAAGTGCTTTCAAAATCGTTAGCTCGTTCTAGCTACTCCATTCGATCAAATGTGCCTCGAACTTTGGTGTTATCCTTTGGTTTTGTGTAAGAGGCAACCGAAGCGAAATGACTTTCCCAATATTATGTTGCCACTCGATGGTGCTTCCAGAAAAGCTGCCCATCACTTCCCTGTGCAAAAACAGTCTTAACTCTACCTTACACCTGCTTGTCTCCATAGATGCCCTTGCCCTGGGTGTGCCAAAAGCTGAGGCTTTGAGGATAGGCTGTGTGCATCCCAGCGCTGGAAGGCGAGGAGCCTTTGACAATCACCTAAGGTTTTCCACTTGGACCGGGCAAAAGATCTGTGTCCATACAGTGTGTGCACAGGTGCTTAATAATGTTAATAATGGCCTCTATTTTGGCAAGCTTCCAAACTTCTCCTGGTGGGCCTTCTCGTTACGTTCAGGGAGGCATCAGGGCTGGTATCTGTATCTCGTCTGACTGGTGAAGAAACCAGAGCCCAGCAAGGGAAAGAGAATGTCACACATTAAACAGACATTTAAATAAGGGACGCAAGCTTATCCAACCATCCTTCTAGTCATTTCATAAATACACGTCAAGCACGTTCATGTGTCGGGTGCTGTTCTGAATGTTGGTAAAATAGCAGTTAGCAAGATAAGGTCATTGCCCTCATTGAGCTAACCTTCTGGGAAGGCATGGGGATGTGAAGGCAGTAAGAGAAAATTGATGTATATTTCTGGTGGTTCTAAGGGAAATGAAGAAAAATAGAGTAGAGTAAGGAACTGGAAAGTTTTAACTTTATACAAGGTGGTCATGGCAGTCTTCTTGGAGGAGGTGACAGTAAAGCAGAGGCCTGAATGAGGTGGAGGGGTGAGCACTGTGAAGTGGAGGGAAATAGTGTGTCAGACAGAGGGAATAATATGCCTCCTGATTTCTCACTAGCCAGCTCAGCAGCCCAGTAGAGAAGAGCACAGTGGTTTAAAAGGGTACTATAGGCAACCAAACGTCAGTTCTAATGTCCACGTCGCTCCTTTGGAGCCATGTGACCACAGGCAAACCCCTTAGCCTTGTCAAGCCTCACTGCCCTCGTTTGTACATTACACACCATCATAGTGCCTTCCTCCTAAGGCCGTTGTGAGATTTTAGGGGATAATGCACATCCAGCTCTTTATACTATAGACAGAGCCACTGCTCAATAAATTAGCCACTGTTACTGTATAGGACTAAAGGTCTAGAATGTCATCACACGCACTGCTCCTCCAGCTGCTTTAGTCATACATTCATCCCGTGCATGCTGAGCCCATCCCACATGGTAGGGTCTATCATGGCTATGAAGAGTATGATGGTTCATTTATGCAGCATGTATTTGCTTCAGTGTCCACTAGGCCAGCCCCTATACCAGGCACTAGAGGGATGAGTAAGAGAGACATCGGTCTGCTCTTATGGACATCTGCCCCAGTGTTCTGAGGCTTTCAGTTCTGCCCCCAAGCTGTCCAATGACCCAGAGAAAGCTCCGAGGCCACAGCTACCAACAGAGCACCTGTGTATGAATGGAAAAAAGGAGGTTTCTCTGGGCAGACACACCCCCGCATGGGCATTGAGCTTGGCTTGCCAAGCAAGGCTGGATTGCTGCCTCTGTCTGCCCTCTCAGCAATGGTGCAGTCTGCAAAACTGTATGTGGGAGCCCCAGAGAACACCCCCAATGGACAAGACCCTTCTGTCGACAGTGATCAAAGCATTCCTGGACCTTGCCTTACTTCTTAGTCTGAGTGTTCCTCAAAGCGGGGGCTCTCTCTCCCTTGTTATACCAGTGACCCCAGAGAGCTGGCACATGTCTGTCCAATGAGCCCTGGAACTCTGAGCAGGGTGCCAGTGCATGCTGCTCAGAAAGTGGCAGTGTGGGCAAAGAGGAGGAACCCTGAGTTGTAGTCCAGGATTTACAGTAATGCTATGGTTCGGACAAGGCCCTTTCCCTCACTAATAGTAAGTTCCTTCATTTCATTATTATTCCTAACAGCAGCAACAGTATTTATTGAGTGTTGACTACATTCCAGGCACTCTTCTGAAAGACCCATGTAGGTTATTTCTTTTAATCCTCAAGCAACCTAGTAAGAGAGGTGATTTTATTGTTCCCATTGTACAGATGAGGAAACTGAGGCACAGTGGGAGGACTGGACTGGATTCTGATCTCTTAGGCTTCTTTCAGTCCTGACATTCAGTGGCTCTTTGATTCTGCTATTCATTCATTCATTCAACAATCTCTTATTGAACACCCATGATTATGTGAGGGACTGTGATAGGTGTTATATGTGGCTTATTTCATTTACTCCTAACAAAATTGTAGAATATACCTTTTATGATCCATTCTACAGAGGAGCAAACAAAGGCTGAGAGGCATATGTTCATTCATTGGACCAATCAGCCTTCCTTTTCGGACACCTTCTGTGTTACAGGTCCTGTCCCATGTTCTGGGGAGACATGGGGTGTGCTGGGAGACAGATATTCTGTGGAGTAACCCAGGATAGAATTTGAAGGGTGGTGAGTGACCAGAGAATGAACCCAACATTCTACCATGCAGGGAGGTTGGCCTCTTTTTGAAGATGCTTGCCAACACACACAGATGGAGGCCTTGTGACATGATGTCCCAGCCTCACTGCAACCACCATAAAAACCCCATCCTCAGCTGGTCAGATGGCCCTCTCCATCCTCCATTTCTCAGACCCTCGACCACCCACACATCCCACTCCCTGAACCACGGGCATGCTCTGCGACCCCCAAGCCCACCACACTCCCTTCGGGCCAGGAGCTTCCCATGGCTTCAGTAATTAAGTTCACACATGCCAAAAAGAGAAACAGCATCACAGATGTGGTCGCAAATTTTAGCTAATTAACCATATGGTCTGAATTGCTGACAGAGCGGGAAGGCACCCTGGATAAGTGCTGGTCTCCTGGTTTCCTGGGGGGAGGGAGGACAATTAGGTGTGTCACCACATTCTTCAACACCAGGGCACAGAGACTCAGGGCTTCCCACCACCTGCCTGGAGTCCTGCCATCTGTCTCCTCACTAGGAACTGCCCTGGGGAAGGAGTCCCCAAAAGATGGAAGGAAGGAATCTGGCCTTAAGGACAGGCAACACCTGCACCTAGTTCAGAAGGTGCTGTAGATGGGAGCGCTCTATTTTGGGGTACAGCATTTGGAGAGAGAGCACCCGGGAAACCTACACTTAAATCCCAGAGTAGTCACTAATTAGCTGTGTGACCTTGAGTAAGTTGCTTAGCCTCTCTGGAGTTAAGCCACTCAATCTCTCTTAAGTGCCAAATAGCAGAACTGGAGTCAATGATGGCCATGCTGTTTTGATTCTAAGCATGTCACACATAGCCAGGGATACCAGTGAATGAGAGAGGAAGTATGTCATACAAATTCACGGAATTGGTGCCAGAGCTAAGCGCCAAACCTTGGTTTACAGAGTTCCTCATTGGCTTTGAGAAAAGGAAATCAGGGAGACGCAGAATTACTGAGAAACCGAACACAGTTAATGGGATAGCAATCATTGCAATTACTTATTGGGAACATTAAAAACCTACTTTTTACCAGAAAATGTGTTCTTCATTTAACCTATATTATTTAAAATCCTCACAACAACTCTAGAGCGTTGATAATTTGACCCCCATTCACTGATTAGGAAATTGAGGTTCAGATGGGTTAAGTAATATGCCCAAGATCACATGGACGAATACGTTTTGGAGGGGGGATTCAAGTTCACTCCTGAATGATGCCAAAGAAAGATCTCCTAGAAATGTGGGTTATATCAACATGCTGCTCTTACTTGGACAGGGCAGTGGGTAAGTGGCTGCCTGGCTCCCTTGAGAGCTGTGTGGTCACGGAGGAGAAGGAGAGCTGGCAGACAAACTAAACCTAAAATGGTATTTATCTGAGAAAGTGCGTGTGTGTATTAATTTCCTGTGGCCGCTGTAACAAATACCACAAACTTAGTGTTTACAACAACATACATTTATCCCCTCAACCTTCCGGAGGCCAGAAGGGCACACTGAGTCTTATGGGACTCAAGCAAGGTGTTTGATGATGGGAGGACTTCCTTCTAGAGGCTTCTGGGGAGAATCTCTTGCCTGTCTCTTCCAGCTGCATGCATTCCTTGGCTTGTGGCCACATCCTTCCAATCTCTCCTCATAACTTCGTGTCACCTTCTGCCCCTTCTGTAGGCATATCCTCTGTTTCCTTCTTGTAGGGACACACGTGATGACACTTAGGGCCCGCCCAGATAATCCAGGATGATCTCCCATTTTAAGATCCTTAATTTAATGCAGATGGAGAGGTTAGACTAGGGGACTATTCCTCTGAGAAGTCTCCTTTGCCATCTCAGGTATATTAGTTTGCTAGGCTGCCATAACAAAATACCACAGACAGGGCGGCTTAAACAGTAGATACTTATTTTCTCACCGTTCTGGAGGCTGGAAGTCCAAGATCAAGGTGTCAGCAGGTTTGTTTTCTTTTGGGGCCTTTCTCCTTGGCTTGCAGATGGCCAGCCTCTCATTATGTCCCCATATGGGCTTCCTCGTGCATCTCTGGTGTCCTCGTGTGTCCAAAATTCCTCTTCTTATATGGATACCAGTCAGATTGGATGAAGACCCACCCTAAAGGCCCCATTTTAGCTCAATCATTTCTTTAAAAGTCCTATCTCCAAATACAGCCATAGTCTGAGGTGCCGGGGGATACTGTGAAGACTTCAGTATATGAATTTAGGAGGGAGACACAATTCAGTCCATAACCTAAGGTAACATTCACAGATTCCAAGAATTAGGACTTGGATATCTCTGGGGGCCACTATTAGCCTCCCACAGTACTTTTCAATTTAAATGGGACCAAAGGAACCAAGGCATAGCTGGGGCCCCTGGGTCTGGCATGGAAACTAACAATCAGAAGCAAGGGCTGCGGGTGCGGGTATGAACAGTAGATCAATAACCAGGAAGTTCAGAAGCAGGATGAAATTGAGTCAGGAAGCGTGGTTCAGAACTGAGGCTCTGAGTGATGAGCACATGCCCCGGTCCTGGTATTTCTAGATCGGAAAGACTGGGCTTGGTGAATCAAAGGAATGGCAGACAGAGGAAGAGAAGCTGATTTCTAAAGTCAGAATCAGTGTGCGGAAGTCCACACTAGCCGGAGAGGTTAGACTAGGGAACTGTTCCTCCCCAGATGATATGGTAGTAAGGCTTCCAGAATTTATTAGGTAATTGAACTGAACAACTCTAAATGCACTTCCTGGTCTAAAAGTCTATACTCTAAACAGGGTCAGCAAACTTTCTATAAAGGGCTAGATAGCAAATATTTTCAGCTTTGTGTGCCATAAAGGCTCTATCACAAGTATCACAACTACTCAACTGCGCCATTGAAATATGAAAGCAGCCGCAGACTATATATAAATCATGGACATAAAACATTATTTGCAAAAATAGATGGGAGCCAGACTGACTCGAGGGCTGTACTTTGTCGACCTCTGCTCTATAACAATAAAATTTAATGCAGCAACTATCTTGCAAGTGCATGTTATTATTATTTTAATTAATAGATTATTTTTTAGATCAGTTTTAGATTTACAGAAAAATTAAGCTGCAAGTATAGAGTTTCCATTATTGTCAACATCCCCTACCATACATATGTTCCTCCTATTACTAATATCTTGCATTAGTGTGGTCTATTTGTTACAGCTGATGTGCCAATATTGATACAGTATTATTAACTGAAGTCCACAGTTTACTTTGTGTTGTACAGTTCCATGGGTTTTGACAAATGCATAATGTCATGCATCCATCATTACAGTATCATACAAAATAGTTTCACTGTCCTGAAAGTCCCCCGTGGCACCGGTTCATTCCTCCATCTCTCTCTCTGAACTCCTAGCAACCACTGTTCTTTTCACTGTCTCCGTAGCTTTGACTTTTCCGGAATGTCATGTAGTTGCAATCATACAGTATGTAGCCTTTTCAGACTGGCTGCCTTCATGTAGCAATATGCATTTAAAGTTCTTCCATGTCTTTTCGTGGTTTGATAGCTCATTTAGTTTTATTGCTGAGGCCTCTCCCATTTTATAGATGTCCCACAGTTTCTTCATCCAATCACCTATTGAAGGATAACTTGGTTGTTCCCAAGTTTTGTCAAGTATGAATAAGGCTGCCGTAAACATTCATGGGTAGGGTTTTCCATTCATTTGGGTCAATATCAAGGAGCACAATTGCTGAATTTTGTAGTAAGGCTGTGTTCAGCTTTGTAAGAAACTGCCAAACGATCTTCCAAAGTGGCTGTGGCGTTTCGCCTTCCCACCAGCAATGAACTCTTCCTGTTGCTCCACATCCTCATCAGCATTTGGTCTTGTTAGTGTTTTGGATTTTAGCCATTCTAAGTATTGTGTAGCGGTATTTCATTGTTGTTTAATTTGCAATTCCAGAATGACATGTGTTGAGCATCTATTCATATACTTATTTACTATCTGTATATCTTTTCTACTGAAGGGTCTGTTCAACTCTTTTGCCACTTTTTAAATCTGTTTTCTTGTTTTCTTATTGTGGAATTTTAAATGTTCTCTGTATAATTTGGATACAAGTCTTTTTTCAGATACGTGTTTTGCAAATATTTTCGCCCATTCTGTGGCTTATCTTTTCATTCTCTTAACAGTGGTTTTCACAAAGCACAAGTTTTTAATTTTAATAAAGTCCGACTTATCTTTTTTTTCCCTTAATGGATCATGCTTTTGCTATTGTATTTAAAAGCACATTGCCAAACTCAAGATCACCATGATTTTCTCCTATGTTATCTTCTAGAAGTTTTATAATTTTGTGCTTTACATTTGAGTCTATGATCCCTTTTGTGTCAATTGTTATGAAAAGTGTAGGATCTGTGTCTAGTTTTTTTGGTTTTTTTTGCACGTGGATGTCTATTTTTTCCAACTCCATTTGTTGAAAAGACTCCTTTCTCCATTGAATTGCCTTTGCTTCTTTGTCAAGGATTAGTTGGCTAGATTTGTGTGGGTCTGTTTCTGGCTTCTCTGTTCCCTGGCCTATTTGTCTGTTATTTCAGGACCACACTGTCTTGATTACTGTTGCTTTATAACAGGTCTTAAAATCGGGTAACGCCAGCTCTCTGACTTTTTCTCCTTCAATTTTGTGTTGGCTATTCTGGGTCTTTGGCCTATCCTGATAAACTTTAGAATTAGTTTGTCTGTCTGTGTGAAATAACTTACTGGGGTTTTGATTGGGATTGCATTGAATCTATAGATCCACTTGGGAAGAACTGATATTGAACATGAACATGAAAGATCTTTCCATTTATTTAGATCTTTGATTTCTTTCATCGGAGCTTTGTAGTTTTCCTCATATAGATCTTTGGCATATTTTGGTAGATTTGTACCTAAGTATTTCATTTTTTTTGGTGCCAGTGTAAATGGTGTTGTGTTTTTAATTTCAAATTCCAATTGTTCATTGCTGGCATATAGGAAAGAATTTGACTTTCGTATATTAACCTTGCATCCTGTAAAATTGCTGTAATTTTTTGTTGTTGCTATTCATTCTTTGGGATTTTCTACTGTATATTATTTTTTAAAAATCCAAATCACATTCCAATCAATAATAATAATAATAACAGTAGTTATTATTACAGAGTGCACAGAATGTGTGCTATACTGCATGCATCATCTCATTTAATTCCACAACAACTTACAATCACCAGTACCATTACTTAGTCCCTATTACAAACGAGGAAACTGAAGTTTAGTTAGGTATGACAGTTTATCCAATGTTGCAAAAAGCACAGGCAAGACTTAAACCTGATCCTTCTAACTAGGAAATAAATAATAACCATAGTCACAGTAACAACCACACGGTTAAATATACACCAGGCTATTTATATTCATGCCCCTTTTGATCTTCATCACTAAGTCTATAAAGGTAGGTACTATTATGATCCTTATTTTACAAATCAGGTAACTGAAGCCCCTGAAATTAAGTAACGTGCTCAGGATCACACACCCAGTAAGGGAGGAGTTGAAGATGCATTCTCAGCGCGTGTGGGTAGGGTTACCACACACAAAGCTGAGGCTCAGCATGCCCATGTGATTGCTTATGACAACATGACCAGTAACTAACAAGGCTGGAAGCTAGATGCTGGGTCTTAGAAACTGGCTTAAATCACATTTTGGTGTCACATTTGAAAAGACCAAAAATTGCGTTCATTAGTTGGATTTTTGTTTTCCTAGGCCCCTTTTAAGTCTTAACATCCACCGGTTTTAAGGAGCGTTTATAAACCTTTTCCAACTATCCTATAACAGTGTGCATACTTCACCTTGGTTATGATGTTAGCTGGCTAGTGTCCACACTAGCTAGGTTCTGGATTTGGCGGCAACTGATGTCAGATCTGTTGGAACTGAGAAAGAAGGGATATGAGAGATGGTCAGGGCTCCTCATTAGTCTAGTGTTGCAGAAAGCACGTGCAAAGAGTGCTGCTTTTCTACTGCCTTTGGGTGTTTTCTTCCTCCATTGCTAATGACTAATGAAAAAGAGAGAAAGAGGAGAGAGAGCGAACAAGAAAGCAATTGCTATTAGATTTTCTTCTATGGCAGCAGGTTTCTCATTTTGCAAAGCTCATTAGAGGTAGCTATATGGAAAGACTTCCATGGAGCCCCGGGGAGAATGGGAAAGACAAAAGGGAAGAAAAAACGTTCAGAAACATGACTCCAGCCACAAATTCACACCAGAATCAGCTGTCCCTAAGCCACATGCATATTCGGATTCTAAAGTGCACCCCATGGCTTGGTTTTAACTGTTAACATAAAAAAAAATTCTCCCTCTCTAACTACTACCAGGAATGAAGTTATGAATGCATTGATGCTGTGTGGTCAGTTAAAATGTGGCTTTGATTTTTCCTCTCTGTTGCTTTAAGTTAGGAGTTTTGAAACATCTTTTTCCTTGAATTTGGAGTCCAACCTACTGGAGGTTCAGTTTCACAAAGATTTTTGAGCATCTTCTATGTTCCTAATGCTTTGTTGGGAGCTGGAGAAGGAGAGAAAAGACACAATTAGATCCTGCTCCCAACGTGGGGGAAATAGACACTGCCACAACAACTTCAGTGCGTGCTGGGGTAGGAAGAGAGGTGTTCAATGTATGGTGCTGGGAGCATTGCCTTCAGCATTAACAACCCTCCTAGAGGTCAGGAGTAGGGTATGAGGTTAGGAAAGAATCAAATCCACCGGCAGAAAAAAGAATCCCATGATCTAAAGAAAAGAAGTGCAAATTAGTCACCACCTGTCCTAAGTTCTTGTTAAAGCTCTATCATGTGACTTGGACAAGCTGTGTATGCTGCCTGGAAAGGGGGAAAAGAAAAGATTTTGAGGTCCATTCCAGATCTAAAATTTGCATCTTTCTTCTTCCTAGTCAAGACAGGCTTTTTGAGAATGTGGAATAAAACCACGCTAACGCAGTGCTGTCTGCAGCAGCCATGGCTGGCATTGACCGACAGCCTGTGATTCTCAGGCTTCTGCTAAGCAATTCCTAGTATGGGCTCTTTTCATCTTTACAGCAAGTATGGGAGGCAAGGATGACGATTATTCTCATTTTTCTGATGAGCAAAGCAAAGCCCAGAAAAGGTTCAGTGATCTCTCCAACCAGAACCACACAGGGGATGGGAGGTGGAACCAGGATGCAAATCCAGGTGTGTCTGGCTGCAAAGACAGCTTCAAAAAAGGTAGGAAAGAAGACACGAGTCCCTCATGGGAAACTCCCTCCTAGCCCTCTATGCTAAAGCCATTTGGGGACACCTATACCAGACCAAGAAAAGACCCCAGGGCTGAAAAGGTCCCCAGAGATGAGAAGTGACTTGCTCAAGGCCACACAGCAAGTTAGCAGCACTGCTTTGCAAAACTGGCTCCCTGTCCATGGCAAGGCTGAGCATGCATGTGGAATGGAGAGAGCACCCACTAGGATCTAGGGAGTCTAGAGCCTGAGTCCTTGCATTCATTTGGTAAATGCTTTTTTGCCTCTACTCTGTGTCCGCTGTTACGCTAGACCCTTGAGACGCAGACGTGGACGGCAGTATGGGATGGAGGGGCCCTGAGAACAGAGAATGTCTTGAGCGCCAGAAGATGAAGATCCTAATTGAACTTGAAACATTTTTAAAGGTACAGGGGTATTGGTTTCTGCCCTTGACTGTGGTAGAGTAAGCAGCTAGACCCTTCAAGGATAGAGAGAGGTAGACTGGAGCCTGCAGTCAGGGGCTGGGGCTGGAGAGAGAGCTCCAGGCCAAGCAGTGCCCCTCGCTCAGAGGCTCAGCTGCCATTGACCAGGAAATTCTTCACTCCGACCCTGCAGAGCTGTGGAAGGAGTCAGTCTTAAGGCTTGAATCTCTGTTCGGCTGCATCGGGGTGTGATCTAGGTCAAGGCCATGTTTCCTCATCAAATCTCATTTATAGCATCTGAAAAACAGAGATAATGATAATACTTGGCCAGAAAAATGCAGACGTTGGACCTAGTGATGTCGAACTTTCCCCACCCCCAGCTCTAAAGTTTTATCTCAGGGTGTCAGGGCTTTGATTTCTTCCCTTGAGAACTGGAGGGAAAAGTTCAGGAAGATGCTCCAGAGGCCACAGTGACAGCAACTCGGCTTGTTCCCAGTGTTATGACAGGATGAGGAATCCTGGTGCTGACACACACAGGCGAGGAGATGGAGGGTGAAGTGAGTGCAGAGGAGATAATGTTTCTCTAGCCTGCAATTTCTTTCAATTTCAGGGATCGAAATTACCAGGGCAGGAGTTAGTAATGGCCATGCCCAGAATGCCTAAGTGAGTTTTGGTGCCACTGGTGAAAGCTGTTTTGCATTTAGAGAGGGAAGCCATGTGCATTGTGTAACCCAGGCGTCACATTGTGTGTGTGTGTTCATGCACACCTGTGTATGCATGAGGGGGAGCGGGAGAGAGAAAGACAGGTGTAAGCGTGTCAGAGAAGTGGATGGTGGAGTGGGGCGGACAGCTCTGATTCAATAGCTAGGTGACCCTAGGAAAGTAATCTTACCTCACTGAGCCCCAGTTTCCTCATTCCCGTCATCAAGATAGCAATACCTACTTTGCAAGATTGTTAGAAGTGTTACGTAGTCTGTTCAGGTTACTGTAGCAAAATACTGCAGACTTGGGGGACTAAACAACATTTGTTTCTCACAGTTCTGGAGGCTGGAAAGTCCAAGATCAAGACTCTGGCATATCCAGTGTCTGGTGAGGATCTGCTGCCTGGTTCATAGATGGCACCTTTCCTCACTTGGTGGAAGGGACAAGGAGCTCTCTGGGTCTGTTTTATAAGGGTGTTAATCCCATTCATAAGGCCCTCATGACCCAAGCACCCCACAGAGTCTGTACCTCCAGACACCATCACATTGGGGATTAGGTTTCAGCATATGAATTTGGGGGGGACACAAACATCCAATCTGCAGCAAGAAAGAAAGCCTGTGGAATGCCTAACACATGGTATGCATTCAATAATGGGCGATGAGTGTTGTTAACATGGGCGTCCATCTGGGACATTCAACCAGCACTGGTCTTTTGAATGAGTCAACCTTTAATTTTCAGCATTTCACTTAGGGGCAAAATTAAACATCTGTGGCATATTTTTGTATAGTTTTTAAGAACATTATAGTTAGACTGTTCCAAGTCCAGCTTACTAGTTCTGTGCACTTAACCTTTTTATACTTCTGCTCCCTCATTAAAAGAAGATTAGAGTACTTACCCTTGCAGAGTTGTTGTGAGTGTGAAATGAGATATGTGCAAAGCCCTTAGAATAATGTCCAGCATGTTGTAAACAATCAATAGATATTAGCTTTAAAAATGATACCTGTTATTCTGTGTGCTAGATCTCTAGGGAAGAAAGGGAAAGATGAGAAGGGAGGTGGAGATGTGCAAGGCCCCCCAGGAGAGAGAAGGCAGTGCTGCAGCTGAGCAGAGTGTCTCCCCTACATTTCCGTCCAGCTAGGAAGCATTCTTTCATGCACTCAGTCAGCACTTATTGAGCCCCGAGTGTGTGCTTCAGCCACCGTGTTGGGGCTGGATGCACAGGAGTGAATAAGACAGACATGGTCCTTGCCCTCTAGTGCTCTTGGTCCAGTGCGAGAGACAGCGAGTGACTGGGCCCAAAAGTCCAGTGTGAAAATGCTAGGATAGGGAAAGGATGGGTACTATGAAAACCCAGAGAAGGGGCATTGAACCCTCAAATGAAGGGAGAGGAATCAACAAACTCCTAGAGTGTGGTAGGCAGAATAATGGCCCCCAAGATATCCATTTTAATTTTAATTGCTGGACTCTGTAAATAAATTACCTTCCCTGGCAAAAGGGGATTAAGGGTGCAGGTGGAAATTAAATTGCTAATCAGCTAAATTTGAGATAAGGAGATTATCCTGGATTATCCAGGGGGGGAGCCCAATGTAATCCTAAGGGTCCTTAAAGTGGAAGAAGGAGGCAGGAGAGGAGGTCAGAGTGATGTGATTCGAGAAACACTTGACTTGCCTTGGCTGGCTTTGAAGATGGAGCCAAGGAATGTGAACAGCCTCGGAAAGCTGGAAAAGGCAAAGAAATGAATTCTCTAGAGCATCCAGAAAGCCTTGATTCTAGCCCAGAAACCATGTCAGACTTCTGACCCCCAGAACTATAAGATAAGCTTATGTTGTCTTAAACCACTCATTTTGCAGTGATTTGTTATGGCAGCAACAGAACACTAATACATGGAGCCAATGAAATATTTGAGTTAGGACTGTCATTTTGGACAATCATTCTGGCTGCAGGATGGAAAACAAATTGGAGGGGCAAGGCCGAATGGAGAGAGCATGGTTAACAGGCTGTTGTTGTCCCTGCGAGAGGGGATTATGGCCTAAACCAGAACAGACAGCTGTTATGTGCTTTGTCTGTACCAGACCTAGAAATCAGAGTGTGCAGATGCAGAGGGCTCAGAGGGGAATTAGCTAAATGGATCGCTGTAACCAAGAGCTACAGAGTCTGGATGGGAGAAAGACTGCAGAGAACAGCCATACCTGACAGAGTCGGGTGATCTTGAGATCAGAGTCAAAGTCGAGTGCTGTGGAAGCAGAAGGACATTCTTTCCAAAGAAGGGGCTCAGGGATGGCTTCCTGGAGGAGATGATATCATAAGGTCTGTCCAAGAGGGCTCAGAGGAGGTTGCAAAGAAGAATCAGAGGCAGGCCCTGCTTTAGGAGTCCACAGTTTAGAGGCGAGGTCAGGCAGGGGAAGTGTCATTCTTACTATCTTTGAGAACATACACACGGGAGCAGCTCTGGGTTGGAAATCAAGAATATAGATTGGTAGCCAATCCTGCAAACAAAGAAGTAAACAAAATCCAGGAGCCTTTCAATAAGTCACTTCTCTGCCCTGCCTCTGTCTCCTCTCTCAGCATTTCTGTGAGCATCGGCTGAGATAAGACTGGCCCTATATGCATGGGCCACTCTCTAGCCAATGAAGCGACTTTGCATCCATGATTCTTGAAACGGCCTGGAAGATAGGGGTCATGAGTGTCTTCTGCTGAAGAGATGGCAACCCTGAGAGCCTCTGTCTGGGAGGTGGTCGAGCTTGCATGAGATGCTAGACGTTTAGTTTGAGATCTGACCATCTTCCTGCAGGTCTCACACATAGCAGTTTAACTGAGATCGGATGACAGCTGGCAGAGGCAGAATGGAGGTCAAGGACTTCTGTGGTGGGCCAAGGCACACTGGTCTGTTCTCTGGCCATGGTCAGTGAAAACAAGTGGTGTCTAGAGGTCTCTGGTGCTTAGTAATAAGGGAATCTGGGGGAGATGGGCCCCTGGAGTCAGCACTGCCCAACATACCCCAACACTCTTCCAACCCCCTCCACATGCAACTGATGATGGAGACCAGCAAGTTCTACTTCCTGAGTCTGTCTCAAATCTGTGCCTCTGCGTATATTCGGTCACACAACCACTCCATCCTTGGTTGGGTTGCTGCCAGACCTCGTAAGTGGTTTCCTCCCTCCAGCCATGTTCCTTTTCTAGTCCATCCTCCACCCTGCAGCCAGGCAATCTTTCTAAGGCTCCGGTCAGATAGTATCGCTCTCCTGCTTAAAACCCTAGAATGAGTCTCCTTGCCCTCAGAATAAAGCCCACATTTCTCAGCATCTCTTAGAAGACTTGTGAGCTCTGATCCATACCTGCCCCTCTCCAGCCCCTCTTTGCCTCTTACTCAATGCTTTTACATCTTGAATCTTAGCTTCTTTCAATTTTCAGAATGTGCCATGAGAGTGTACTGTCTTCAATTTCTCTCTTTCTCTTTCTCACACACACACACGCACACACATACACAACACACACACACCCTTTTGGACTTACCCACATGCTAGTCTTTCTGCCTGGACCCCACCACCACCTCTCTTCCCTGCTTTCTCCCTGGATAAACCTTCCAATAGGTCAAGACTCACCTCCTCCAGGGAGCCTTCCTGACCTTCC
The DNA here is from genome assembly GCF_021613505.1 of Equus quagga. Lineage (NCBI taxonomy): Eukaryota > Metazoa > Chordata > Mammalia > Perissodactyla > Equidae > Equus > Equus quagga. Next base: position 78,797,890 of record NC_060267.1, on the reverse strand, counting down.
TAGTCTGTAAGTGCCCTCCCCGTACTCTCTTTGTCTCTGAACCTCCCTGTGGACCTTTATCACTCTAATGTGGAGCTGTTTCTTTATACAGTAAAGGTTCAAACATCTTTACTGCAATTCAGCTATACAAAACACCATATTCTTCTTTATTTTCTATAGCTGACATAATCTTTCCCTCAAGTTTCTATTCTACTGATGGCAAAAAAAAGTATTTCAACTTGTCAATTAGGGATACAGAACAACCTCTTTAGGGTAACTCTTTAGTCCATTGAAGGTGAACTCCCCACCAACCAACCCTGTCTTTCCCTTCCCGGGTAGTCTCCCCTCACCTCTACCTGGCCGCAGGGTGCTGGTGGGTGCTGACGATGTTGGCACACATGTTGTCTGCTGGATCCCTGCTGGTGACCACTGTGTGATTTCTTGTTTGAGCTTGGCTCTTGGCCCTTGCACTGGTGTTCACTGTGATGTGGGTCGTCTTGGGCAGTCTTTTGAGATGGGCAACAAGTCAAATCCACTGCTGAAGGCCAAAGTCACAAGGTTCCCACACTCTGAAGGTCCCTTGTTCTAATCTCAGGCCTCATTCCCCATCCATGCCTCCACGGGAGCATGGGGGATATGCCAGGAAGTCTTGTCAGCTTTATTCTCTCTACCCTGTGGGTGTGGGACTTGATGGGGTGACTTCCACCGTCTTCTTGCTCACCTACTGCTGCCCTCTTTCCGGAGCTCCCACTGGCTTGTTGGATAAAGGGGTTCACAAGTCCCCAGACTATGCCTGATCTGGGGGAGCAAACCTCATTGTTGCTGCACGCCTGCCCTGGGAATTTCCCCAAACCCTTGCTAGTATGTAAGTATTCATTGACACTGCCCTGGAGGTTGGGGTGAGTGGGGAGGAGGGATTGACTTCCAAAAGGCCAGAAGGAGGGTCGTTGGCTCTTGAGTGTGAACACAGCATCCAGGCCTCTCTCCTCTGCAATCCCTCCCAGCACTAGTGGCAGAAAGAAGGGTTTTCTCCTTCCTTTTCCTGTCTGGTGGGAACTCCTCTGAGGTCATAGCCTGTACCATCTGTCGATTAAAATAAGACACTAAGATCTGAGTTGGGCAGGTCTGGCTTTGATATAGGAGGGAACATTCACTCCCAGCACAGACTGCCTTTCGAAACTATTGTGTAGCTCAAGACACTACAAAGTCGGCTTTGAGATGCAAAGCTGTGCGGTGACCCTCTTTCTTTTCTGGATGGTATTTGCTCTTCTACCCAAGGGATGGGTGCCTTTGATGGAGCAGGTGGGGCGCCACAGACAAATAGGATTTCTGGGAATGAAAAATGCTTCATTTTAACATTTTCAAAACCATTATTCACCTTGCACACATTTGCACACATATGTGGGAAGCATTTGTGCACATGTGTCTCCTACTAGGCTGTGGGCAACTTGAGGACAGAGAATGTCTATTTCATCACTGTATTCCCAATGCCTGGTACATAATAGTGAAAATTTGTTGAATGAATTGATGAAAGGTTGAATGAAAAGATGACTAAGTCTCAAGTGCTTGAGCGGCGAACTTAAATGAAGACCTATAAATTAAGGAACAGATTGCAGGGGGACCACGTTTCTGTTCCTCAAGAAGGGCACAGCTTGAGGGTAGGCATGGACAAGTGTCGGCATCAGTTTAATCACCACCAGACCCTATAGGCTCCAGTGCCTACAGGATGGCTACAAAATCTAGCCCAATGACTCTCAATCTGGGGTTAGGAGAAACACATATTTTATATCAGGTGCCCACCTCTCCCAGTTCCAGAGGTAGGGAGTGGCTTCCCCAAACCAACAGCCAGGCAGTGACAGAGCCAAGATGAGCCAAGGTCTCCCAATTCCTTGATCACAGAGGAAGCCAAAGTCACCTCTCACTTGGCAGAAAGGCTCAGTTTAGTGGGAGGCGAGGGATGGGAATGGTTTAAACCAGGGGAGATGTCCTCTTTGGTGTTGGGAATTCGACACCCCTCTTTTAGGAGGCTATGGGCAGCCCAGGAGAGCCTGGGAGAGTCAACCCCTCCCTGCAAACTCAACAGCTTGCAGACCAAGGCTCCTCGCTTTCCCTCCACTAAGAAAGGCTGCAGACAGTGCTGGCTGGCTCTGGGATGATTTACTTCCCTGAAATACCTCAATTTAAATGCTAATTTTCCCAGAACTGAGGGGTGATCGGCTGTTGCATGCTGGTGGCTGTGTATTAACGTGTCCAAAACACTCACACATATTCTTAAATGGGGATGGGATGCTGGCAGGGTGGGGTGGGGGGGATGCAGGGGAGAGTCGGGGAGGAAGCTAGCTTCCTTTGCTTGTTGTTCTAGTCAGCATGGCTGATCAGAGGAAAGCTGGACCAGGCACATCTTCTGTGGAAATGCTCTGTAGGTTGGCATCACTTAGAGGTCACATGCAGGTGGCATGGAGCGATGCTTCGAGGAGCTTGTACCATGAGCAGGCCTTGTGCTGGGCTCTTTGAGAGTCTCAAAGAGATTCAGAATCTGGTGTGAGATTCAGGAAAAGGAACTAGCATTAAGGATAACTTTACATGAATCCTCCTCCCTACTCTTTGAAGTTAAATTCATTACTCCCATTTTACAGATGAAGTCACTAAGGCTCATAAAATGCGAGTGACCTCCCCAAGGTCACACAGCCAGAATTTGGATCGATGTCTGTCTGGCTTCTGAACCCATGTCCTTTCTACCACCAGATCCCAAGACTGCTTCTGGAATCTAATCACAAATAAAGTGCATGAGGGAAAAGTGATGGGAAAGATTTATTCCATCTGGGGAAAACTGAAACGGTTTCATGGAAGAAGGGGTTTTTTTAACTGGGCCTCTCGCTTCCTGCTGGTCTTCCTCACCCCCGCCCATCCCCCATACTTCTACCCCAGTGTGCATGCACACACATGCACATATGCTCACCAAGAGTGGGAGGTCTGACCTACTCCTGCTTAGGGAGATGACCTTTCGCATCTGGTTCTCACTAGCTCGGAAGGGCCCCTGGCCTCTGTCTGACCTCCACGGGAGCCAGGGTGTCTGCATACTTAGGAAGTTAGAAGAAGAAAGTAGGGTTTTGAAGCTTCTTGTTGATGAGCTGGAATTTTAGACTAGAATCCCCAACATCCCTCAGATTCTGAAGCATACTGGGACCCTGTGACAAGAGATCAGAAAGAACTCTATCAAAGGATGTAGGTTATACACACATTACCTTTGTCTCTGAGTTTCTTTCCTTTGTTTCTTCAACAAATGTTCATTGAGCACCTACTTTGTATGCAATTCATACTGTGCCAGGTGCTGGGGAGGCAGCCGTGAGTGGCATGGGCATAGTCTTGGCCCCCATGGAGCTCACAGTCTAGTGGGAGAGGTAAGGTTCACATAAAGTCCCCATGAGCACATCTTTGTTTAGGAACTGTGAAGCTCTTCATGGAAGCAAAGAGCAAGATGCTATGAGAGAGTGTAACAGGAGAGCTGATCCTGGCAAGGTTTCTCAAAGGTGGGGAAACAATGTGTGGTCCGAATGATAAGTAGGAGTTGGCCAGGTACAGGGGGTGGGGGGCAAGAGCTTTCCAGAGAGAGGGCAAATCCTAAGTGGTATCCTTTGTAGGAAGTGAGTATGTGCCATAAGAGGAACTTAAGGCCAATCAGTGCAGCTGGAGAACAGTGGGCAGGGGCAGCGGCTCAAAAAACGAGCCACTGGAGTGGCAGGGGCTGGATTGTGAAGGCCTTTAGACTTTCCTACAGCGCTTGCATTCTCTCCTGGTCTTCATGAATGGAGACACCCTCCCTGATTTCCCGCTGCGGCAGCCCTGGTATGCAGAACAGTCCTTGGAACATGGGAGACTCTGATAACTGTGGAATGAATGAGACCTCTCCTTCCCAGAGTCCTCCTGAGTCCCCAGGGCCCGGGAGCCACTGTTTTAAAATTTTGATTAATTGTTTCCGTGTAATGTCAATCAAGATTGAACTATTTTTCTAGATATTTGGGGGGACATGTTTGTCTAAAGAAACTGTGTCACTGTCGCTATTTGAAATACATCTGATTGTGCACACGCATACAGACATGCACATGTAGCCACATCCTTGGGCCCAAAAGCACACCCCTCTCTGGCAATAAACAACAGAACTGCCTGGTCTCAGGTTGTCCCAGAGATCAAGAGGACTGGCGTTGCACTGATCCACTGAACGTGTGCTTACCAAGTGCTGGGCACTGAGCTAGGAGCCAGATCTGCTACAGATGGTCTTGGCCACTGCCACCTGGTTGGACAATTCCTTAATTTCTTTGAGCATCCATTTCTTCATCTTCAGGATGGGAATAATAATAGTAGTTGTCTCATAGAGTAGTTCTTGTGTGGTTAAAATACACACAAACACACACACACACATACACATACACTCATATATCTTGGCACACTACCTAGAACATAGCTGATGACCAACAAATATGATCAATAAATAAATATTGCTCATTCTTCTTCCTATCTTCCTAATATTAGGATTAGTTAGTTACCTGGTAGTTTTTACCACACAGGCACATGCATACGCACATGCACATGAGCACTGAGAATCTGAATTCGGTGTCTGACCACCTGAGTTTAAGCCAGCACCCCGCCAGCCTCCCCGTCATCTTTGCCAGGTGGGTGGATTCTGAAGCTGCTGTCTGGGTTCCATCTGAGGTTCTCAGCACAGCGGAATTTTGCCAGCGACTGCTGTTCCTGTTATGTTTGGCCTCCCGTGAGAGCTGATTGATGAGAAGGCCCTGGGCGCCCTCTGCTGGCAGAGGCCACGCAGAACTTGTGGCCATCACCCAGGTGGCCATCAAAGGGACCAGTCCTGAGGGACTGTCCTTGGTCCTTGGTCTTTGCTGTTGTTGTCTTGTCATTCCCTGCTTCATCCTTGGCTCCCTCCCTCCCAGCCTTCCGCACTGGCCTGCAAACTTCCACCCTCCCAACTTCTCCCTCCTTCTCATGCACTTCCTCAAGATCCTGCCTGCTTCCTGGAAGCTCAGGGGAAAAGCTTCCTCCAAGAAAGGGGACCATGAGCCAGGCCCTTGGCCATCCTGAGGTTGCCCACTGTGCTGCCTCCCGTGGTTCCTTCAGGGTCGGATTTGTCAGAGCCAAGCCCGGCTTAACCAGAAGACAGATGGCTTGGAGAAGAGGGACGTGAGGATGGAAAGGGTGATCCTGTCTCTCTTCCTCTGCAATTATAAAAACGTTGGCAGAGAAGATTCGAAATGGAGACCCCCCAGGTGGTAAAGTGAAAAAAAGATAAGCTTGCCTTCAGATCTCTTTTCCTAAGTACACCTGGTGGATAAGTCCAGGGAAGTCGCTTCACGTCTTGGAGCCTCCGTTACCCTGTTGGTTGCATAGGGAGTATACTCGTGTCCATCTCCTGGCATTGGAGTGAGGACTGGCGAGGTCACATAGAGAATAGAGTACCTGCTTGGTGGTCAAGTCATCATGAGCAGCAGAGCCCTTTTCCCAGCTCAGTGCACCCATGGGTGCAGAGGCTCTTCCAGCTTTGACAGTCCCTGTATGCCATGGGCAGGCCCTTTAGCGCTCTGCACCTGACCAGTGATGACGAGTGTGGCTCTGGGGCAAGATGGCCTAGCATCTCCAGTTGCTTTGTGCTTCAGCTTTCCAATCTCTAAACTGGGGGTCTTTACGGCACCTACTTCATAGAGTTGGGTGAGGACTAATGCTAAGTCCTGGGAACAGTGCCTAGTGCACAGCAAGTGCTCAGTAAAGGCTATTATTATCATTGTGATCACCATTTCACTAAGGCAGGCTGAATAGCTTTTATGACCCCCGTTTTACAGATGAGAAAACTGAGGTTTGAATGCTTTGCTAGGATGAGGTGTGGGCAGAACTGGAGCCCAGGCTTCAGAGCCGTCATCACTTCTCAGCCTTGCCCTCCCCTACCCATAAAACAAGTGCTTGGGTCTCATGGGAGAAGGGTTCCGGAAGCATCCAGCCCACCCAGAATTCCTGATGGCCGGGCCCCACTGACTCTTCTGAATGGCTAATTCGTTGTCTCCCAGTTAATCTGGGAAGATGCAGCGGACAGGGGAGAATGCAGTCTCTCTCTGCATCCCTAGCATCCAGCTCAGGGCTCACCCCGAGTGTGTGCTCAGCGTGTGATAGTCAAGTGAGCAGGGCATGGGGACACCTCTCTACCCCGCTGTGTCTTTGAGAGCAGATCTGTATCACCAGAGGCCACCTTACAAGCAAGACAAGAGGAAATTTAGTTCCTTAGACTCTGGCAAGTGTTATGTGCTGCTTGGGACACTTACATTGCCCCTGGCAGGCTGTCTTTTTCTATTCACATTGCTGTTCCATATGCCCATGTTTGCAGACACATCACAGGCCAACCACAAACACCTAGGCAGGAGCCATGATCACGGGCACACATGGAGGTGTAAACCAGTACAGCTCCATAGACAGGGGCACACTGACACAGACAAACAAAATAGCATGCTTAATTGTACAAGGGTGGACCTAGAATCTTACCATCATGGACATATATCCCCGCACAGACAGTCCCAGGCCCAGTGGCTCACCTCCCCAGATTCATAGTCAGACAGACCGGGGTTCAAATCCCAACTCTTCCCAAATCCCAACTCATTTTTTCTTGTCTGTAAAATAAAGATAATCATAACTATTTTGTGGGTTGCTGTGAAGATTTAATGATAAAATGGATGTAAAGTGCTTAGCCAGATCCTAGCAAATCATAAGGCTTCAGTAAAAAAATTGTCAGAGATGACGATGATGATGATGATGATGATGACAAAGATGCTGGTGATGTTGGTGATGTTGAAGATGGGGATAATGTCTCCTCCTCTGGGCTCTGATCTTGCTCAGGGATCAGACACGGAGAAGGTGTTCACTAAATGGATGAATCAATGGTGAGCTTCGCAGGTGGCTGGGGGAGTGCGTGGGGACGTGAGGCACAGACAGGAAGTAACCCAGGCCACTGGACGCTTGTATAGCTGGTTTTGAACTGCCCGAGGCCCAGGCTTCAAAGGCATTGCTTTGGCATCGCATATTTTCGTTGTCTTCTTTCTGATTTTCATTTCGAGGTTGCCCATTCCAGGTGGCAAAACAAAGCAATAAACATCTGCCTCCCCTTGTTCTCCTCCTCCCCCTCCTCCTCCCTTTCCTCCTCCTCTCCAGATTGTAATTAATGTCTCTGACTCTGAGGGGCTCTGAATACGAAGGGACCTCAAAAGTCAGATTTTAAATATAGAAACGCCCTCGATACCATCCATGCCAAGCGGTTGTCAAGTTTCCTGCTTGCAAACTCCCAGTAACAGGGAGCTCATTACCTCTCTGGCAGATCTACCGTCTAGAAGATTGAAGCCTTCCTCCCTGGGATGTGCTATCACCATCCCACCCTCCTTGAGACTATCTTTGTTCAGGATTCAGTCCCCTGCGGTCACACAGAGGTCTGTCTTCTGTTTCCTGGGATGGCCCTACAGGGAAGGGCTAGAGGCACCATAGAAGTTAGGGCAGAAGAAGAGCACTAGCCTGGGAGTTAGGAGACCGAGTTTGAGTCTAACCCATTGGTTGTCTGTGAGTGAGTCACTCCCCTTCTCCAGGCCTCGGTTTCCCTATGTGTAAAAGAAAGAGTTTGAGCCAAAAGATCTCTTAAGGTCCCTCCACTTTAACAAACACACGTCCGTTCTTTCAAGGCTTCTTTCTCCAGCTTACGCTGGCTCCCTCTTTGTTTAAGCACTCGATGCTTTTCTGAGTTCCCTCCCATCCTGGCTCACCATTGTTATTGCTTCTGCAGGGGGACAGTTAGCAGCCAAATGTACGGTTTATAGAGCATCAGACTGTGTCTTAAGCAATTGGCAGCTTTATGCCATTAAGTGTTTACAGCTACCCTGAGATCTCACTTCATAGACAAGGAGACTGAGGTTCTGAGTGAACCAATAGCTTGCGTGAGACTGTGCAGCTAGGAAGTGGTGGGCCAATATGTGAGCCGCAGCCTGCCAGATTCTAGAGCCTATCATTAGCACCATGTTCTCAGAGGTAGGATTCAGGGAGCCAGAGGCATCATAGCAAGGCCACCCAACCTGTCACAAGTTTCTCTATTCTGACTACAAGCTCCCTGCGCTCCTGCCCTGCAGCCCCCAGCCGCCTCCACTTCCTCGATTTGGCAGTCTCTCTGCTCCTCTCCACAGGGAGAACAACTTCATCAAGGACTTTCCTCAGCTGGCCGATGGGCTGTTGGTGATCCCGCTGCCGGTGGAGGAGCAGTGCCGGGGGGTCCTCTCCGAGCCCCTCCCGGACCTCCAGCTGCTCACTGGTAAGACACACATGCCGGACCCCTCCCCAGCCTCCCTCACTAGGCACCTGGCCTCCAGGTGCATATCCATCCTCAGCACATCCAACGTTGGCCCGGCCAGTCTCCGACTTTGTGAGGGACGGGATGCGAGGGACCTGCCATTTCTCAGGCACCTGCTGTGGGCCCTGCAGAACCAGGAGCTTCCCTGAGACTCCAGACTCTGAGCTGAGGCCAGATTTACTCTCTTAGCAAATTTCTAGTATACAATACAGTATTATTCACTATAGTCACCACGCCCTGCACTAGATGCCCAGAACTTAGTCATCCCGCATAACTGAACTGAACTGTTGTACACTTTGAGCAAATCTCCCCATTTCCCGCCTCCCCACCCCATCATCCCACTCTCTGCTTTTATGAGTTCAACTTTTTCAAATCCCACAAAGAAGTGAGATTATGCAGTATTTGTCTTTCTGTGTCTGGCTTATTTCACTAGGTTTATTTTTAAATCATTCTAAAATAAAATCACTGGACCCTCCCCCCCCCCCCAGAAGCCTCTCTCACTTGAAAGCACTTCAGTTACACAGCTTGTTTTTGAACGTGGGTGCTGAGCCATCCTATAGAGTAGATATTATTTTTCCCATTTTATAGATGAGGAATCTAGACTCAGAGAGGTGAAGGGGCCAGCCCAAGGTCACACAGCAAATGTGCCAGGAACCAGATGCGGTGGCTCCGGGTCTTCTGCCCTTTTCACTCCACTCTGCAGCTCCCGCCCTCCTGCCCTGTCTGTCTGTTACCGAGAAGCTATCTTTTGCAGGCTCTCCTGGGGCTCCAGATTTTCTGTCCCACTTCAGGGTGTCCTTCTGCGCCTCGGCCTCTCCCAGTTCCTCTCCTACCCTTTTCTTGGGGACTTTCCTAAGATGTAAGGCCCCTGGCTCTGCCTTTGTGATACAGTAGTTGGAGGTGTCAGCCTCTGTCCAGGGAGAATGGTCACTCTGATGGATGATGAAGCCGCTTGGATGAGAGGGAAGTTGTCCCCCTGGGAAGACCCTGTGATGTGACAGAGTTAGGTTTGACTCCCTCTCTATCCCTTGCAAGCTCTTGAGACCCTTGTGCAAATCCTCTAACCTCGGTGAGCCTTTCTTGTAAAGGGGCATGGACGGGGTTGAGAACCCACGTGTGCTGAGGGTCTTGCGCAGGTCTGGCACTGTGCATGTGTTAGACATGTGACCCTGCAAGGAGGCTATTGTCCCCTTTTAAACTGGTTCAAGGACTCATTTTAGTCCAAGGCCACAAGGCTAGTCTAGACTTGACTCAAGACTTCAGCCCACTGGGTCTTGGCTTCAAAGCTGGTGCCATATCCACTCTCCTACCTCACCTTCCTGACCTGTCCTACTTCAAAGAAGGACCCAGATGTAAATCAAATGAAAGCACGGATGTAAAAATGCTTTGTATAATGTGTCTAAAAACTGCTGTGTCTTCTTTAATTTTCATTTTTCATAAAGTGATGAGGAAATCAGGCCTGCAATATCCCTGCTGAGTGACTCTCCTTCTTGGATACCCCCAGTGACGGGGAGTTCACTACCTCTTAAAGGAGACATTGCCATGATCCATGGGGAGGTGCTGTGCTCGAATGGAAAGGACCCTGGATCTGTCACTGACCATTGTGTGTCCTTGGGCAGATTCCCTCTCTGAGCTTCAGTTTCTCCTTCTGAAAAATGGGGTATAACAATTATTTTTCAGGGTGGTGATGAGAATTGGAGATCATGGGTATCAAATGCTTGGTACGTTGTGGTTCTGGGTTAGTGGTATAAATTGTTAGGATTATTTGTTTTAATTTGAGCATCTTTGGAAGCATCATAATAAAGGAATGCTACATTTCAAGACTTTAAAGAAATTTTTTGATACTCAGAAAACATACCTCCTCCCACCCCAGAGCTTCATTTACCCCTAATCTGTGGGTGGGGCTCTAGGATAGAGTCAGGTAAGATGGGAGTCAGGGATCAGGTAAGGACTAGGGATGAGTTTATGATCAGGAATGAGATGGAAGCGAGGGAATGAGCCAGAAAATAGGTATTTATTGAGAGCATACTATCTGCCAGGATCTTCTAGGCCCGGCAGGAGTGGGACTAATACGGACCATAGCCTCAACCTCAGGAAGCTCACATTCCACTGGAGGAGTTTATATTCCAGGCTGGAATCCAGGAAGGACCAGGGTTGGGGGAAAGTGTAGGATGGAATGATGACCACTTACAGGGAGGCCCAGGGATGGGGTGAAGGACAGAGAAGATGGCTTTATAAATTTCTTGATAAGCAGGAGAGGTATTATTTCTTTTTCTTCTGGACATCATGCCACCAAGTGAATGGGCTGCGTCAGAATGTTCTGCCTCCCTTTCTTAGGGATGGGCCAAGCCTGCTCTGAATTTGGACGAACACGAAAAGATGGAGCAGAGGCTGCCAGAGCCCTGGTATCTAGTCTTTTTGTGAAAACTGTTTTCTGTGCCCTGGCTCGAAACATGGCCCTCTCCTTCCTCCCCCACCTGCTGTCCTTCCCTCCCCGGCCTCTGCAGAGAAAGGACAGGACAGGCAGAGCGGATAAACAGAGGGGACATATTTATAACAAAACAACCTCGCTCCAGTAGACATATCTTTGGGGATCATGAATATTTTACTTTAAAATGAAAGCCTCTGAGAAACTATATTATTCCTGAAAAGGCTAAGGAGGAAGAAAAAAAAGAAGTTGACAGTAATGGACAACTTTAATACTGCAGTAATGTCCGGGAAGAAATCATTTGTCCCGATGAGATTCTCTTTTTAATCTTGGTATCAAATATCTCTCTAAGTGCCTCCTCACCAGGGGACAAGAGAAGAGGAGAGAAAATGTGCCTGCCATTTGCAGAGGATACATAACAACAATAATAATAACTGCTGATGTGACTAGCATCTCTTTTTCATATATTTTTTTCCTGATTAGGAAAAACAGGGTTTGCAATGCTTAGAGCAGGAAATGTAGAAAGCGGAAAAGGATATAAATCAGAAAACAAGAATCTTTTAGACACCCACCACCCAAAGTTAACCACTTGCAAACATGCCTTGTGTTTTTTGTCCTTTGCTTATTTTGTGCCTCTACCTGTGTTTCCCAGAGTGCATTCTATGGAACCTGAATTCCAGTGATCTCTTTGTAAAAACGGGGTTCCTTAGTCAAAGAACTTTGAGAAATGTTGCACACCTCCTTCATGGAGCTTTAAAAAGCCTATTAATTGATTGAAGGTGCTGAGAAATTACACAGTTTTTGAAAAATCTTGTTCAACTGTGTTTAGCTAGTGTTCCTCAGTCTTACTTGAAACAAGAACCTTTTATGTATGTGTGTCTATATTTTATGTGATGCATGCAGACATCCAATGTTTCCGGGTTAGGAAGCAATGATCTACATAAGGGTAGGCAGACATAAAGGGTCAGATAGTAAATGTGTTAGGCTCTGCCCGTGGTTTCTGTTGCGACTGCTTAGCTCTGCTCTTGTCGTGCAAAAGCAGTCATTGGCGATATGTGGTGACCAGGCTGGAGTTTGCTGACCCTACTCTATGTGAACAGTATTTCTAGGTTACCAAAGGGCTTCCACTTCTATTACTTTATTTGAATCTCACACTGTGTCCATGAATTAAGATCAGCATAGGGAGTCATAGTATCAGAAGGGGAAACTGAGGCACCGAGATGCCTAGTGGCCCATGACAAGTCGCCAATAGGGTTAGATGGAGCCAAAAATCTACTCTTGCTTGTAGAATAAAGGGGCCTTGCAAGCTGTTGGGCAGAGAGAAGAAGCAGGGTTGGGCCTGAGATCAGAGGCCTGGAGGTGGGGTTTGGATAAAGCTGCTGGCCCCAGTGAGAGCCCACTCACTAAGGCCCAGTCTCTGTCTACCTGGAAGAGGTGGCCTAGGGCTGGGGGTGGGGGCTGGGTGAGAGACCGCTAAGTGCTGGGCACACGTGACCTTCTTATTTCCTCCCCCAGGAGACATCAGGTATGATGAGGCCATGGGTTACCCCATGGTGCAGCAGTGGCGGGTCCGGAGCAACCTCTACCGTGTGAAACTCAGCACCATCACCCTCTCAGCAGGTGAGGCCCACCGCCCAGGCAGCCAGGGGACTTGGCGTAACTCAGCACACATTTCCAAGGACCTAGGGTGTGCCAGGCCCTGTGCTGGTACTGGGGATGTTGAGGGAATGAGGCCACACTCTTCCTGCCGTCAAGGAGCTCCCAGGGAGAAAGGGTGGATAAGCAGAGCGTGACGTCCACACTTTGCATAGGTCAATGCAATAATGGGGTAGTGGTGGCCCGGAAGAGGGAGCTACCCATTCTGGGGAGTCAGAGAGGCTTCCTGGAGGAAGGGGCATCTGAATAGGAGAGAGGGGGTACATGACAATCTAAGTCACATTTATGTTCTCAAAGGTTTGTGGACTACAAGTTCTTCTCAGGCATTGGTTCCTCTGGTCTCTCCTAGCTGGTTTCTTTTCCTGCCCATCTCCTGCACAACAACACATACCCTCCTCCAACACACACACACATGCCTTGTCCATACTTTTCCCACAAGAACCCTGCGCTCCAGCTGATGGGGACTATTTGTGGTTCTCAAAATGAGACATGTTCTTTCATGCCTCTGTGACTTTGCACATGCTGTTCCCTCTGCCTGGATCTCCTTGCCCGGGGAACATACACTGCAGTACTCAGAGATGCCTCCCGCATTCTCCATTCCCCTGAGAATAACTCAAGGAATTCCCTGTGCTCAACTACCTGTATGAAAGCACTAACAGATACTTGATTCTCCTCTGAATCCTATCTGTCTCCCCCACTGACCTGAGAACTGCGGGTGGGGCTTGGGTCCTATTTATTCCTGGATTCTCTATTCCTGTATTCTCTGTAAGAAACAGAGAATCAGTACATCGTTGGTGCTCGTGTTTGATGAAGGACTAAAAAAAAAATAAATGAAAACTGAAAAATAAGGAATGAGTGGAAGACTCTGCAAAGATGGGGCCTGGCCTACGATTTTCTATCCTTACTCAGCTCTGCCACTGGGTTATTGTCCGAGTGTCTCCTCATTATCCACAGCTCTTTTCTTTTTCAATATCACTTTGTTCACAAGCAACACGGAGCTCTTCTAGCCTGGGAATCAAAGGATTTCACTCTCTGGGAGGTACAAATAGTAATTATTGCTGATCTCAACAAAACACTTTATAATGTTTTATGTCTTATGACTTACATCAGTCCTGCGAGGAAGGCATTATTTATCCCACTTTTTTCCAGATAAAGAAACGGAGAGTCAGAGAGGTTAAGTAACTTGACCAATGCCACACAGCTTGTAACTGGCGGAATAGGAGCAGAGCCAGAATTTGATTGCAGTTTTGTCTGCCTAGATGAAAAGCCACAGGGCATCTCCATAGTGCTGTTTATTTATTACTTAACAGAAACTGTCTCATCATTAACACTGCTCTATTAATTACCCAGTTGCATGAGTTAACAGGCTGATGGAGAGTTGTTCTAATCAAGCACCCATTCTTTGAGCCGTGTGTCTGTTTTCTCTACCACCCCCACCCTCACACCACACTTGTGAAGCAGACTGCGATGTTCCTGTTAGAACTACAAAGGTGTATCTGCTTTAATTAATCAGTAATGATGCTCCTGAGAACCCCCTTGAAAATCAACTGTTGGCAAATTGGAGCTCATTTTTAATGTTGGAGAGGAGCTTGCTCTTTTAGATTTTACTTTGATGCGGTGCAGAATCGGTTGTTCCTGTAACAATCATGGTTGCTGTGTCTGCCACGTCCCAGGAACTGTGCCGTGTACCTGGTTGGGTGGAAGTGAGGCAGGATGCATGGGATGTGCACGCTCAGAGACCAATAGGACAGAGCTTCTGCTTTCAAGGTGGTGTGTGTTGAAGGTGCAGAGACCAGGTGCCCCTGGCCAGGATGGTATGAAAGGCTTCTCAGGGGTGGAGTGACTTCCCAGGGCCTTGAAGCATGGATGGGGAGGCCATTTCAGGTGAAAGGTGGGGTGTCTGTGTGTGCATGTGCACATTGCGTGGTAGGAGTTGTGGGGGCGTGGTGTAAGTGAAGAAAGGATGGTGGAAATCCCAGGTCAGAAGAAGTAAGAAAATTGACATGGCTGGAGGTAAATTCTGATGTAGGTGAGTCATGGGAATGACCTTGGAGGTCTGGGATGACCACGTAAGGTCATTGGGCTTTATGCAGTAGCAGGAAGGATCCCAGGAAGGTCTTAAGGCTCCTGGAGAATAGCTTGGAGACTTGCCTGTTGGAGAAAGGAGAGGTAAGGGGAACATGGTCACTGAGTGACTGCTGGGCAGGCCCCATGCTAGGCACTGAGGACTTAGGTCTCTCTGGCATGGGACCAAGGACAATGGAGCAGGAAGGAGGCGCTCGGCAATGTACGGGGAGAAAACGTAGAACTGTTTCAGGGAGGCAACGGCAGGCGCAGAAAGGGAAGCGGTGTTACAGGAAGCGAAGCCAGGGATCCCATCTGAGGACACAGAGTATCTGCTGAGCCTGAGCCGGTGCAGCCCCGGGACTCCAGCTGCAGACTGTTCAAGCCCTGGATTACTGGGTGCGGTGGAAAGTGCATGCACTTTGGAGTGAGGACAGAAGTGGGCTGGCATCCCAGCTGCTCTGGCTGGAGGACCAAGGCAAGTCATTTACGCCTCTGACTTAGACTTGCTCGTCTACACAGCATGGGTGGTTGTGGCTGGGGTTGCAGTGTTGGGCTAAGGTTAAATTAGACAAAGTGGGTGAAACACCTGGCGGTGTGCCTGGTACGTGTTAGTTCTCAGCAGACATCACTTTGGTTTCCTGATCGTGACTTTCACGTCCTGTGGTCTAGGTCGCCGGCTTTAGTCCTTCCTCTGCTGTCAAGTCCCTCTTGGTTGTGGTGTCTTGTGCGTCCACCAGGGAGAGCAGTCTTTGCTCTGTAAGTGAGGGAATGCTGAGCATGTCTGAACTGGTGCAGCCACCAGGCTAACACTGGAAATCAAATCCACTCTGGAAAGAGCCCCTTGCCGCTTATAATTTGCCCGCCATCCACCTCCCAAGTCTGACCCCCTCCATGTGCTCCTTCTCCGTCCAGGCTTCACCAACGTCCTCAAGATCCTGACCAAGGAGAGCAGTCGGGAGGAGCTGCTGTCCTTCATCCAGCACTACGGCTCCCACTACATCGCAGAGGCCCTCTATGGCTCTGAGCTCACCTGCATCATCCACTTCCCCAGCAAGAAGGTCCAGCAGCAGCTGTGGCTCCAGTACCAGAAAGGTAAGCCTGGAGGGCTTGTTGGAGGTGGCGGCCACGAGGGGTATGGAGGTAAGGCTGCTGGGGAGATAACTGAGCTCTTTGGAGCTAAATCCTGGCTCTGCCACTATAAACTGTGTGACTTTAGGCCAGTTCCTGCCCCTCTCTGGGCTTCAGTCTCACCATGGACAGAATGAGAGGGCTGTATGATGATTTCTCAGGATTCTTTCAGTTCAGGCATTTTCTGAGGCCCCAAGGTACTGTTCTGGACTCCAGAACTCTGGCCTTCTACTGCAGGTTCGTTGTTTCTTACTGTCTCTCATTGAAACAATAGTTTCAAGTCTCTCTCATGGAGAGGCCTTTATCCTCAGGGAAGGTCACCAGATCTTATTTCTCTTCAATTATCAGCTATTATCAGAATTAGAATTTCCTAGGCCAGATGCAGGAGACCAGTCTCTGCCACTCACCTTGGGAAATTCATTCCCTTCCCACTTCAGTTTTCCCTTCCTGTGAAATTGGCACTTAAGTAGCTATTCTTGTCTACTTCTCACATTAAAGGGAAGTGGTTTCTATAATATGTAGAATAAATATAGATAATTTGGGGAAAGATAGAAATATTGCTTAATGCATTATGTACTTTAATAGGTCCATGTGTTCATATCCCCATCTCACCGATGAGAAAATGAGTCTCAGATATGTTAAGTGAAGTGCCCATGCACACACAGAAAATAAGTAGCAGGGCGAGGATTGCTTCATGTTACCACTGTTACTATTGTTATCAATTAATTTAAAAACACATCCTCGATGGAAAGGATGACGAGCAATGTTAAAAGTGTGCATGCACCTCAGCCACCCCAACTCCAAGAACCAAATCAACCACAACTCATAAAACCACAGAATGTGGAGCCAGAAGGGTCTCATGGGGCTCAGCACTCCAGTTTTGCAGTTGGGAAAATTAAGGCCCAGAGTGGGAAGGAAGCTTGCTCATAGTCACACAGCTCTAAGGGCAGGGCCAAGATGGAGTGGCGTGCTCCACTCTCCCTGTCTAGCACCTCCCATGCTGCCCTTCATCCCCGACTGGATGAAACCTCTGTCCATCTGCCTTTGCCATCTCCAGAACCCGTCCTTTTTGTCTCTGCGGTGCTTGCACCCCTGTCGTGGTCTCATCCCTCCCTGCCTCCTGTCTGTAATTGTGTGGGGCACGAGTGGTTTATAGGCGCAGGGAACATAATTGAGTTGTCTGGGAATAGCTCCATTTTATGGCTGTAACAATGACAGTCTTTAAGGAAGTGCATTAAATCAATAGAAGTCTAGTTGTGCTACCCTATAAATAACGTGACACATCATTAAGCAGGGCAATAAGCTTGAGGACTTTGAAGTAATACAATTAGTTTATGTTTATAAAAACCTGCACTCACTCTGGCCACTGAACTAATTTGCCTCATTCCGCATTCGGGGCCAGGCCTGGGACACCGCTCCAATGCTAAATCCCATCCCATCTCCATCCCTGGCTGCTTCCAGGCCTTGGAATTTTTCCCTCCAGAAAATCCCATTCCTCATACAGTCAACGCGTGGAATCTGTTGCAAGTAAGATAGGGAAGGGAGCAGAAAGATTTTGCTGAAACAGCATCTGGGGGCCCCTCTTTAAGACTCAAAGAGTCTTCCAGTTTGCCACAAACTTGCCGGGTGAACTTGGCATGGTAGCTTTTCTCTCTGAGCTTCTAGTGCAAGGGCGCTTTACTTTCTTCCATCCTCCATGCTCGTTCCCAAGAAGAGTGTAGGGATGCACTGAGGCCAACTTACCACTCTGAGTGTGTTTCTTCCTCTCTAACTCCATCTGCTCTGACCACCTAGATGGTACCTCAAACACTATGGTTTTATTTTTTAAATTTGACAGTGATGCTTGGGAGTAGGTGGATGAGAAGCTGGGAATTTTCCCTTGAAGAATTGAAAGAACTCTGGATTCAGAGGGAGCTGGCAACCCTCCTCTCCCCAGCCATCAACTATGTGTTGTTAGCATGGGTTAAGCCAAGGTCCACTGGGAAGAGGTCAGGGTGAATCTGGGTTAGGGGGCTGATCACTCTGCGGGCAGAGCTTGTGGGAAGAGGCTGGATAGAGCAGTGTTGAAGGGGGACAGACAGGATTTCAAGTCCCGATGCCTCTTCTTACAGCCCTGCCGAGTAACCTCGGGCCAAGTGACTTCTAAGTTTTTGTTTCTTTGTGTGTTAAATGATAGGCAGGTTAATTTCTTTGCTTGGCTTTTGGGCAAATGAAATGGGACAATATAGGTAAAATTTAGTAGGCATTAGGTAAGTACATAAGAAACAGTAGCTTAAAATAAAGCGAAAATCATGGGCATCAGCTGAGCATTCTAGTCCTGGCTGCAGCTCCTGCTAATGTGTGACCTCAGCCCTCATTTCTCCTTGGGAAGCACCTATGTCACTAGAAAAGGACAATCCCTGCAAATGTCCTTTCAACCCAGTGAGGGTGGGGCTAGAGGGGTTCCAGGATTCTTTGAAATCTTTGTTTAGCCCCAGACAGTGGCTGCTCCTTGACTGCAATGGCCAAGGCTGGAAGAGGTGGTTGGGAGAAGAGACAACATAGAGCATGGATAAAAACCAGGGACTTTTGCACAGCACTTTACGGTTTACAGACAGCCTTTCCTTGGTCGTCCCACCTACCCCTTGAGGCAAAGAAGGTGAGAGTACTCACCCCTCATCTATGAGAAGGGAAACCTGAAGCTAACAGAAGATAAGGGGCTTGTCAGGGCCACACAGTTTGTTAGTGAATGAGATGGTGTTTGAATTGCAACCTGAGCCCAGATCCAGTGTCCCCAGACATTAGAAACAAATGTCCCAGCCTTTCCATGTTTACTAATGATGGGGCTCTGGCCACTGGTGTGATCCAGGGAAGCCACTGGAAATCATTGGAAAGCTAAGGAAGTTGGGCTGAATGTGCCTGATTAAAATACCTCTCAAGAGTGGTTTATTTTACCCTCATTCCCCTGCGTTCCACAGGGGGAAAACGTCATATTCATCATTCATTAATTTTCTGCTTCACTGATATTTCCCAAGTGCTTCTTCTCTGCAGATCTTGGGCCAGGTACCGGGGCACCACAGTAAAAAACATGTGGGTGCTGTCTTAACTTTCCAACGTTTCATCATTTTTGCCATAGTCTTTTTTCAATCCACTGATAGACATCTGGAAAGATGAAAGGAGCTGGCCGATGGTAGGGAACCCAGTCACTATCATGTGACGGCTCATAGTTTTCGTTTCCTGTGTCAGTTCCCATCAACTGGGGAATGGCTTGTCTAGACCACTTGATGGAGGTCACTGAGATCCCTGGGGTAGCAAGCTCTGATCAGCTAGCAATGTCTGCTCTAGACGCAGAAAGGGGGAGTGGTGGTCAATACCCTACATACGCAATGTACTGTACATATTGTTTTCCCTGTAATAGGACAAAATAAAAGCTAGAATAACAGACCCAGCTTCTGACACTGATCCCAGAGGAGCACTGGGCGTGCCAAGAAGGACTAGAAAGATCCTGGCAGGGAGGTGGGGTTTTATACCACTAAATGGGTATTCTGGGCATTTCCCCACCCTAGAGGGGACTGGAGCACTGGACAGGTCAATTAAATGGTACCTGACAGAAGCCAGGAAGAGCTGGAACTTGGGAGGCAACTAGAGTAGCCGAGGTCATCCCAGGCATGATTAGCATGGAAGCTGCTCAGTCTGTCAGTTTCCTTTAACCATCACCTCTGCCCCAGGCCATGCTCCGAGCACCATGTGAAGTTTTGAGTCTCTTGCCTCAGCTTAATACTTTCACTACAAGCTGCTGTGTTCTTGATATTCCTGTATTTTGAAAAGCTGCCTTTCTGCCAGTCGGGGCCCCATCTCACTCCTTGACTTGATAGTCACGTGCTGGAGAGCTGTGACCTTGATACGTGCATCTTATGTCACGATTAAGATGCTATAGTTATCCTTCCTCTGGATACTTTGAATAAAGACTTCCTTGTTTGGAAGTAAAGCACAGCTTTTGCAGTCAGATTCGCCGTGGTTCAAATCCCAGCTCTACCGCTTACTAGCCATGTGATCTTGGGCAAGTCTGTAAAATCAATTTCCCAATATGCAAAATGCACAGTCATTTTGTGGATCCAAGGAGAGAAGAGACAGATTAACGATGGATCCATCTAGCACTGAGCTGGGCACTTAATTATTATCTTGATCCAAACCATTCCCTCCACCCATGGCTGCCACATCCACTCAGGTAATCATGTTCCCAGATGTATGTGTGTATGTGTAGGTCCACACAGGTGTGTATACAAGTAGGGGAAGAAATGGCTGCTAATTTACTCCCATCTCATCAGTTGACTCAGGACCAAGGACAGGGGTAGATTGGCCTGGGGTGGGGCGGGGCCTGGGTGAGTTGAGCTGGGTGGAGCCAGTGGAGGGAGGGAGCTGCGGAGCTGGACTAGGGAGGTGTGGAAAGGGCTCTGTGACCCTGCACGTTTGTCATCCCTTGTCATTCTCTACTCTGGAAGGATAGCGATGGATGCAGAAATTACCAGTCTGATAGGTTTCCTGAATTTTCAGCTACCTTTTTTTTCATGGAGAAAGTGACTCTGGAAGGAGAAGAGTGTGTGTATGTGAAGGAATTAATTCACTGTGTGTGTGTCTGTGTGTGAGAGAGAGACAGACAGACAGGCACGCAGACAGATAGAGAGAGACAGAAAGACAGAGAGAAACCGATCAACTGAGGGAGGTAGGAGGAGACAGAAAAACAAAGAGAGATAGACAAAGGCAAACTGAAATCCACAAAGAGAAATGGAGAGACAAAGAAAATGCAGAAGAGAAAACGTATGCAATTAATATGCCTTTTGAAGTTTAGAGACTCGGTGACTCTGTGAAAAGACATTCTCCATGTGAAGGTTGCACTGCTCTTGAGTTTAGATTGGGAGAGTCCATGGTATAGAGATGTCCCTGCAGATAAATGCCTGTCACCACCTTTAAAAGATGTTTTATCTCTATTATAATTTCCCAAGACTGTCCGAGGGAATGAATTTCTGCATTTCCATTTGAATTACAATGTACTTTTGAATGTCAGCTGAAATATTCCTAGACTACTTTTTAAAAAAGTTTTGGCTGTTTGAAAGGCAGCCCACGGGTTGAGGTGGGGGGAGGAGAAGGAAAAGATAGTCAAATGTCACCTCCTTTTGTGAGGACAGGTGTGGCCAAGGGGCTGGGGTGAGTTGGAGAACTCTCATGAGCTTTCAGTTTCCTCGGGGAACTTGCTTCAAAGATGGCAACCAGACATGAAAGGAGTCATTCTCAGAGCTGAGACCTGCATGGGTACCAGTTTACTTCCCTGGAGACTTAATCATCTGGGGGCAGTTTTCAGTTCCCACTTGTTTGCCCTTTCATTAGGGTTTGACAGAGGTGACCACTTCCTGCTTGGGGTACTTTCTATGATTGCTTCTGTCGTACCAGATCTTCCTGGTTACCCACCTCCATTCCTGCCTGTTCCTTCTCTGTCTCCTTTGCAGCCTCATCCTCTTCTGTCAAACCCATCAATGGGGTTCCACAGGACCCTGTCCTATAGGCCCCTCTTCCTGGACTGCCATTCTCTCTGTAGGGAACCTCAGCCATGCTATCTGTTACCATCCCTACATTGATGACTCCCACTTTATACCTCCGCCTCCAGGCTTGCCTCTCATATTTGCTATCATGTTAGCTCCCCTGCCTGCCCAAATTCTGCCCACACAGAGTCTTTTTCCAGTGTTCTAGTGAAAAGCCCCAGTACCTGTTTAGAGGCAAAGCCAGAAACCTAAGAGTACTTCTCAACATCTCCCTCTCCCTCGCACCTCCATTTCCAAACCATCCCAAGTCTTACCAAGTTTAATTCTCAAATAGCTCTGGAATTTGCCCACTTTTTTCCATCTCACTGCTGCTGCCCTGTCCCAAGCCACTATCATGGCTTCTCTGGACTCCAGCACTGGTATCCTTCCTGCTCTTCCTGCATCCACTCTTGTCCCCCGTCAATCCAGACACACAGCCCTGAGGACATGGATTAGTCATGGTTCTCCAGAGAGATAGAGCTAAGAGGATGGATGGATGGGTGGATGGATAGATAGATAGATAGACAAAAATCTCTGTATGTATATATGAAATATATCTATATCTATATACTGTTGGTTTTGTCTCTTTGGAGATTACACACACACACACACACACACACACACGCATATATAATGAGGAATTGGCTCATGTGATTATAGGGGCTGAAAAGTTCCAAGCCAAAATCTGCTTAGCAAACTGGAGGCGCAGAAGAGCCAATGGTGTAAGTTCCAGTTCTGAAGCTGGCAGGCTTGAGACCCCAAAACTGATGTTTCAGTTCAACTCTGAAGGCAGGAAAAGTCCAATGTCCAGCTCAAGCGGTCCAGCAGGAGGAGACCCCTCTCACTTGCTGGAAAGTCAGCCCTTTTGTTCTATGCAGGTCTTCAACTGATTAGGTGAGGCCTGTCCAGATTAGGGAGGACAGTGTGCTTTACTCAGAATCCTGATTATCTCATCTAAAATACCCTCACTGACACCTTCACAGACACATCCAGAATAGTGTTTGACCAACTATCTGGGCAGTCTGTGGTCCCATCAAGTAGACATATAAAAATAACCATCACAGGATGTTTCTGAAATGGAGATCACATCATGTCACCCCTTGGATTAAAACTCCTGGGTGCCTTATCACTTCCCAGAGGCTAACTTCCGAACTCCTCCCCATGGCCTCAGGGCCCTCTCAGATCTAATGTGTCCCCAGCCAACCTCTTCAGCCCTGTCTGCTCCCATGCTCTCTGCCTTTCGGTCACACTGAGGCTCACACTCTTTAACTATAACATGGGTCAAAGATCTCAGCCTTGCCACACTCGTCTATGCTAGGGTCCCAGCGTGGCTGTGGGAGGTGGCTGACACCCCTCTCCCCTCCCCTGCACCTTGGCGTCTGTGCAGCTATTTGTTGGATCAGTCTAGCTCTGGGATTGTGTTTTTTCTTGGAGAGAGCAGGGAGGCGGAGGAGGTTAAATATAAGCTGGACACTTTCTAGCCTGCAGCACGCTAAAGGAGAGAGCCAACTTATTTCTCCTCAGAATCATGCAAAAAGACGATACAGGATGTGGTTCATTAAACACAAATAGGCCCATGAGACTGCCGTTTCCACCAGATGAAATTACCAAGAAAAGCATTTGTTCCCTGGTTTAGATTGAGTCCATCTGGAACGAAACACCCTATTCTTTTTCCTATTGGTGCGTACCAAGAATAACAATCCTTCGCATGTGCTCAGCGCCCTGCATCTCACAAAGCACTTTCACGCACATTATTTCATCCAATTTCCTCCTCACAACAAGCCTGTAAGGTAGGCATTGTTATCAGTGCTTCATGCTCGAGGAAACTGAGGCTCAGAAGGATGACATGGCTTGCAGGAGTTCACACCAGGGAACATGGCAGAGCAGGGGTTTGAACCCAGACTGCTTTTATCACAAAGACCATTTTCATCTGACTAGACCGCAGCAGTCACAGGGAACTCTTTAGATGTTGGCATCAGACCCAAGGGAACCGTTTGTGCTCCTCTTCTGTCTCTCTCACCTACGGTTGAAAGAACTGAGGAAAGACTCAGAGTTCAGGCCCTCAGCTTGGTCAGAGGTGGAAATACTGTCTTTACTCACCAATACCCCTCTGCACAACTTGCTTCTCTATCTTAACTTAGGGTCAGCGTTATAAGGTAAAGCCAAACCCTAAAAGGTCAGAGCTGGAAGAGGCCTTAGCAATCACCTAGCCAGGCCTGAGTTCCTCTTTATGAGTCAGTTTATGATCAAATGATAACGACTGCCTGGAATACTTCATTGAAAGAGATTCTGTGTCAGGACAAGGCTCAGCGGTAAAAAAAAATGCAGCGATCACTTAGCAATGTCTGTCATGGGTGTGAGAGCAAGAAACAGTGGCTCATATGTAAGGTGTTTTCCATCCCCATCTAGGCTAGCTAGTCCCATCCTGCAGGTGGGAAAGTTGAGGTCAGCTTATGCAATCAATTCTAACCTGCAGTTGTGAAGAGGCAAATTTAATAACCAGCTGGACACAATTTTTAGTCTTCTCCCTCCTGAAAACTTAGAGCAAATTCAAAGACTCTTTGTTGTCAATGCCCCCTAACATCATCATAGATGGCAGAGCAATTGGTTGGCAGCCTGCCCATTTTCTTATTTCAAGGTACATGCATGCACGCACGCACGCACACACACACACACACACAAATTCATCAGTACCGGAAGCACTAGAGGCTGTTCCCATTGTCCTTCTACTTAGAGGAAGCAATAAGAGATTGACACTGTTGTAAACTAGTTACCCTGATCCCATTCAGACTGGGGCCAAACCGCACTTGTTCCCCCATCACAGTCCCATTCCTAGGAAGGCGAGGCAGAGACTGAGGGAGCAGGATCATTAGACAGTATGCTTCTCTCTTGCAGTCTTGCACTGAGTGTGGAATTTCCCTGGAGATGAATATGGGGCTTTTGTTCTCTCTCTGCCTTCAGCCCCTTAGTGATAACAAAATGGTGTTGAGGGAACATAGATAAAGAGATAGAAGCTTTTGCCTTCTCCAGGTCATTCTCAGCAGGTCAAACCTGCCAACCTGAGAGCAGCCACACTCACTGATTCCATACCACTGGGGCACTTTCCCTCCCCCTCTGTCTCTCCTGTCTTCCTTCATCCCTTCTCCCCACTCCAGCGTCCCACATCAGTGCTTCGAGCCCCTAATATAAGCCAGGCCCTGGATTGGGTGCTGAGGATGCCAAGGTGAGTGAGACATTCCCTGCTCTCCAGGAGCTCACAGTCAAATGAGAAAGATTAACAGATGAACAGACAATTATGACCCTTTTGATAAATGCTGTGATGGAGGAGAACATAAGGGGTGTGTGTGTGTGTGTTTGTAGAGTTGGGAGTGGAGGAGGCAAGGCTGGGAGATGGGCCGCTAACCCCCTGGGGTGGGCTGGGAATTTCCTTGGAGGAACAGATGTCTAAGCAGAGCCCCAGAGGGCATTTGCCATCTGAAGAGGTGGAGAGGGATTCCAGTGGCCAAGATGCAAAGCTGGGTGTGTGGAAAAGCCTGGTGGATGCCGAGTCCTCTCAGGCCAGTAGGGAACAATAGGGCCTGAATCCACTCAGGTGCTGCTGAGGGATGCCATTGCTTCTTTGTTAGAACTTTGAATGTCTTTGTGCTTCCATCTTGCAAATAGTTAGAGAAACTGCCATTGTCTCTGTCCACAGCTGAGAACTCTCGTGAATAGGAGAGGCTGGATCTCCAAATGCCTAAAATTAAGTGAAAACAGGGGCTGGTTTGGGAGGTACCAGGGGAATTGTTAGAAAAACAGATGGACCTTTCAGGGTTGTTATGAAGATGCTATGAAATCATGGGGTGAATTGACCCATAGTTGGAACTCAACACAAATCATTGTTGCCTGCTCCTTTACCAAAGGTGTACCTTTCAGCAAATAACAACCTACAAATCAAGCTGTGTGTGAGTCATCTGTCCCATTTGCCAGATGTGTGACTTAGGGCAAGGCAGTTGGTTTTCTGAGCCTCAATTTCCTTATCTTTAAAATGGGCATAATAATGCTTGCTCCACAGTATTGTTATGAGAATTACATGAAATGATGTCTGTAAAGTGATTATCACTCTACCTGGCATATAAAAAATGCTCAGGAAATGTTAGCTCTTATTATTATCATTTATTGTTGTCCGACACAATCAAGTCAATCAATCAATAATAATTATTATTACTATTCATTTTCCAAAAAAAAAAAAAGCATAATGATGTAGCTCTTTCCAGTCCTGAAACAGTGGCCTAAGATATAAGCCCTCTTCTTTCCAGATCTTCTAAAACCATGGCTGTTTCTCCCTGGCTGATCCACCAGCTTGGGAATTTGAGTCCTGTCTGAACCTGGAGTTGGCAAGAGAAAGCAGAGTTATCAGGAAGCACAGCCTGGAGCCCAGCGGTGGGGTATAGGGGAGCAGCTTTTCACAGCTGAATACCAAGCTTATAGTGGTCAAGAAGAATGTATAGGAGTATGTGTGTGTGTGTGTTTGGGAGTGGGTGACAGAGGAGCAGACAACCATGACTGACTTGCATTGAGTTCCTGCTATGAGTCATTAATTGCATGACCCCAATTGTCCTCCTAACATCTCTGTGAGACCCAGATTATTATGCCCATCCTCCAAATGAGAAAGCTTATCTGCTCAGGGTCACATGGCTGGTGATAGGCAGAGTAAGGATTCTATCCCAGGACTGTCTGACTTCAAAGTCCACATGCCCTATGGCCTCCCTGGAAGAACAGATGCTTTGTACTGAGAACCACTACATGCCCAGGAGGTATGCTGGGCACTTTGCATACACAATCTCATTTAATCCTCACAACAACCCTCTAAAGCTGGTATCTTTCTCCCTAGGAAACTGAGACCTAAGCGGGTAAGATCTATAATCCAAAGGCACACAGCTGGTAAAAGGTATTCTCTCTTGCCTACTCCTTCTTCCATCTTTTCTTGCTCTGATCCTCTCACCATTTGCATTTTGCTCTTACTTAACCAGGGTGGGCACTCCAAAAAGAGTGACCTCTCTGAGATGCATTCCCCGCTCCCCCAACGAATGAGAAGTACTTGGTCAGGAAGAGTGAGAAAAGAGGCAGACAGACCAGCATGATTCCAGCCTGCATGATGTTGGCCAGCTGGCTCCAGATCCTTGTTTCCTAGCAACACCTTGGCTCTGGGTCAGAGTTCAGGCTTTGAGCCAGGTCTTCAAGATTGCGTTGACCATTGACCCATTGGCTTGGTGCTGGCCTTGGTTGTCTTAATCTGACATACCAGCCCGAGACCCCAAGGATTTCTCCTTAGGGTTCTCGGGGTCCACACTTCTGTTCCCTTCCAATCCACAGGTGCCCAGGGAGATGGAAGGCTCCTTTAGGAGATCTTGGTCTAAGACATCCCTGAGGTCTAGGGCACCAGAATCATTGAAATTTATAATCAGAAGTACCCTTAATTTAGCAAATCCATTAATATAGATGGTGAGATGGAGTCCCAGAGAGAATAAGCAATTTGCTCAAAGGGAACTATAAATTAGTGACAGGATTAGAACTCAAACTAGCTCCCTCTTCTCCCTCCCCTGTCCGAAGAAGTATGTTGAGATGCAGTTCAAGAGATATGTATGCAAAGATATCTCTTTTGTTTATAACAGCCTTTCTGAGATATAGTTTACACACCATACCATAGAAGGTATCTTTTTAAGCTTTCTCTTCCAGTGATGACTTTGCACCAAGACAGACTTGGGGTTGAGTTTCCAGAAGGGAACTCAACTTTTAATTATTTTGTAGCTGAGAAGATTCTTTAAGGAAAAGCAAATCTGAGGGAACCACTCCTCCCACCTTTCATCTAAACCCTGTTTCTGTTACAGCTATAGTTGGTGATTCAGGGAGGCAGCTGGTGGCTAACCAGCTGGTGCTAAATGTGACTCAAAGTGTTCATATATATCAACAGATGAGCTAAGCTGACGCCGTGCCCTGGTTTTATCAGGCAACAATTTTCGTGCCTACTATGTTTTGGGTACTGTGCTAGAAGCTACGGATGCAGCAGTAAATTAAAAGTCACCCTGCCTTCTCAGAGCTCAGTCTGGTGTTAGAGAGAGATAGGTAATGAGGAAATCACCGTGCAATCTGTCAATGCTGCAAGGAGGGTCAGGAAGGGCACCCAGAAGGCCTGAGGAGGTAAGATTTAGGTGACATAGGTGAGTAGGGAGAGGGAAAGTGTTTCTGGTAACAGAAAAACACGTACAGAAAAGGCCTAAGGAGGGATGGAAGCAGTGATGATATAAACCTAGAAAGACAGATAGGCAGGAAAAAAATCCCACTAAATATGTAGACTGTGTTAAGGAATTTGTCCTTTTACTAAGAGCAATTTAATGCCACTTAAAGGTTTTATGTATTGTTATTAGCTTTTGCATTTTAAAATATGACTCTGGATGGTGTGGGCTAGGGCTTGACCTGGGAGAGGAGGAATGGTACGTGGGATGCTAGATGAGAGTAAGGAAGGTCAGTTAGGAAGTCATGGGAGTTGTCAGGAAAAAAACAATAGGAGCTTAAATTGTAGTAGTTGTGGGGATGAAGGAAAAACTAAAAGGGTGTGAAAAATATTAAGCTGCTGGTACGATGAAACCTTTATGATTGAATGGTGGGAAGTGGTAGGTGAGGGAAATGATTAGGGATGGTGCCAATGTTTCTGGTGTAAGTGCCGGAGTCGATGCTGGTATTCTTCAAGTGGAGCAAAAGAAGAACAGCAAGGTATTGGAGAGCTGAGCTCAGTTTTAAATATGCTGAATCTGAGATTTCTAAGGGATATCTCCATCTAACACACCAGCCCACAATTGGCACACCACTTGGCAATATAAAGGGATCAACTGGATATATACCAGCCTGGCAATCAAAAGAAGGTAAGATCTGAAAAATGCAGGTTTGGGACCTAGTGGTGGGTAATTGAAGTCATAGGAGAAGACAGTGTCTTCAGGCATAAAACTAAAGTTTACCTTTCACAACTTATTTCCTTGGGGAGCTGGTTTTCCTCTGCCACACCCAGTATTGTTTTTCTGGTGTTTTATTTAGAGAGACTTTATTTCATTCAGAGAGGCTGCCCACGCTGCTTCATTTTTGGCCAGCTTTTATTTGTGTTAAATGTTATGGGACATTCAGAATAGTCCTAGTACATATTAAGTAACCTGGAGTTAACATCCTCATTTCACTGAGGAGAAAAACAGGCAAATGTGGCCATAGTCACAGACTAGAAAGGAAGAATACACACTTTTAGGGTTTTGGCTTCACCATTTGCACATTTCATTGACCTAACAATTAATTAGTCTTTATGGAAGGTCCAGGGTGTATGTGCCCATTTCTACGTGCATCATACATTTCTTCCAACATATCAGTCAATGCAAGTTTTATTCTCTGATTCGTGGATCAGGTGAGGTGATATTCATGCCCGCTCCCTTTCCATCCTCTGAGCCATGATATTTTTAATTTAACTTTATTTCTAACACCTTTACAGAATCATTAAATTTGTCAAACAAGATTCAGATCCTTGGACCTCAGAGATTTAGACAGTTATTTTTTTTAAGTTTTAATCTTAAATGTCATTTTGCAAAAACACGTGGTTTTTTGATACAGTTGCTCAGAAATTAAACCTATAAAATTTTTTATTCATCCTATTATGAAGTTATTTTTAATATTTAACTCTAAATATGTGTTGTCACTCTGAAGTAGTGGAAAGGACCTCCAGCCGATATTTGGTTCAGATGATGAAACTGATGGTGCCACACACATACGAAGAGGATATAAAAAGATTCATCACTCATATAATGAGGCTTTCTGGGGAGAGCAGAGGCAGCTCCGAAGCAGGTCCAAAAATGGCTTGAGAGAGCAAGGAAAAGCAACTGGCTTGGATTTTATATAATGGCTAGGGGCGTGGAGTGGGTTCCCATGTGCTGGCATGGTTTGAACCTGGTGGGAGTACCTAGGCTTGCCCAGATAAGGGGCCAACGGGGAAGAGAAATATAGTGGGGCTTGAAAGCTGTCAGAAGTCAAGCATCAAATATGGAGTCAGAATCTTTATTATAGTTCACCCTGGATGTGTGACTGATGACTGAAATGTGCCATGTTTCATTTAATTGAACTTGTTTAAGTAATCCATTATGGCAATCTACGAGGCCTACAGTCTGAGGGTGGTAAGGGAAATGCAAGTTCCACTAAATGCCTTGTATTAGAGCCCAATATTGTATATTTTGAGAAGTGAAATGAGTGCTTCAGTCACTGTCGATAATGTCTGGAACTCTGAAGGGGATGAGAAATGTCTTAGTGAGGCCTTTTATTGTGGATCTACTATGTGTAAAGACATGTGTGACTCTGATTTATATTTTGGGTATCTGTGAAACTAGAGATTCCCAGAGTTCTCTACCCTAAAGAGGCAACCTTGGATAGGGAATTGTTGCTGCCCTTGGCTAGAGCAGATGAGCAGATCATTGGCAATGGCCCAAGCGTCTGGAGAAATGTGAAGATGGGGCTGTCTGTTGGCCTGGACATGCAATACAAAAAGCACTGCATGAAGTTTGGCCAGTTGTGCTGACCCGGGTCCTGTCCCACTATCAGGAACATCTCAGTTCAGGACTGAAAAGCAACAGTGTTCCAGCAAACTCCATCTCATATGATGGTGGTGATGCCATCTATCAAGTATATAAACTCCCTTTGCTGTTCACTCAGTTGATCCCAAGGGACTCACCCAGCTAGCCGAGGTGTCTAGGGAAGGGAGGGGGTGAGCCTGTCTAGCACCATGGCTTCTGGCAAAGGACTGAGGAACGGGGGGGACACACCCTTTTACCAATGGAATATGCCAGAGGACCCAGGTTTGGCTCTTTGCTGGAGCAAGGAGGCTTCAGTGGCTATGCTGAGCTTTCAGGGTGCAGCTTCCATGATCCAAGGATAATGGACAGCTGGATATGGAGGGTCACAGGCTCTGTTTCTAGGAGAAATGGTATCAGAAGTCTATGGGCAAATTATGGCTATCATGTGTGGTCCAGAGACTCCAAGAGGCATGAGAGGAGATTGCTAAAGCTTCTACAGTGAAGGAGTCTCTGGGGGAACTAATTGGAGTGCTTGCTGTATTGCAATGTGGACCAATTCTAGAGCCTTTTGTTGCAATGGATCCCAGTCAGGTGGGCTGATTTGTAAGTAACAGCATAAATGGGCTTGGGTAAAATTTGTAAGTGAGGACTATGTTGTCTCCAGAACCCAAGAGGCCTAAAAGAAATTGGGTTTATTTTAACATTGTAGATGCTGTTTTTTGACAGTGTCAGGATGGGATGGTCCTCAGCTAAATAACTTTCAGGAATTTAACCAAGGTGGCAGGGACTTGTACAATGTGTAGGGCAATGACCCATCTCTTTTCATGAGTTCTTTGGTGAATGTTTGTGTGTCCCCGATAAGCGAGTCAAATGAATCTCTTTGGAAGAGGATGTGATCAGTGTCATTACCGGCCATTAAGATCTTGTCTATATAAAGATTGTGTGTGAAGGCATGGCTGTTGAGGTACCTCATGGGGTGGCCAGGTAAAGGGGTATTGTGTCCCTTTGAAGATGAAGGGAAACTGTGACTGAGAGGCTGTTGAAATAGGAACTGAACATATTAGCCAAACTGATGACTGCAAAGTATTTTCCAGTTGTTGATTGGATGGAATTAGTAATTTCAATATTTGGTATGGGAATCTTACTGGGTGGGACCTCAGCATTAAGGTTGCAGGAATCCATTGTGAGGTGCCATTCATTCTTTCCAGGTTTAAGAACAGGCTAAATTGGGCTGTTAAATGATAAAACAGTGGGGCTAATCACTCTTTTTCTAAATAGGTCTTGTATGTGGGTTTCAAACCTCAAAGGCCCTGTTTAAATTGGGCCATATTAACTACTTTAACTAACAGAGGAGGGCAAAATCCATGTGGTCTCATTTTGGCAAACCAATTATAAGGGCCAAAAACTTAATTCAGTTTTATTACTCCTTGGATCAGTGTCCATGCCCAGTATGCGATATTTTAAGGTAATGGGTGCTATGGCTATGGAGAATTTAGGCAAGGCAATAGTTCTGATGATTAAGGTGAGGCATACCTATTTGTCTTCCTTACATGTCCTGAAATGTCCTCAGTAACTCCCCTAAGATTATAGGAGGTGCCCTGTATAAATTTAGGGGAATTCCCACGTGTAACCCTAATTTGAGCACCAGTATTGATTAAGGCCATGAAAGTTTGGTGCATTTCAGCAGATGTTAAAAGTTAATTCAGAACCTAGGTTGTAGAGATGCAAAAGCCAATTAGCAACCTTTTATCTATTTTGTTTTCTGTATAAATTTTTTTAGTAAATTTTGGATTTCTAATTGAGTCAAATTGTAGATCTCTGTTTCAGTTTTTTTTGTTTTCTCCTCCGGTATTTATGTTTTTCTTCTTTTGGTGATTACTGTATATAGTTTGGAGGGTGGTAGGGGAGTCCTCTCTACTCTGCTCATATTTATAAGTTTCCTCCTCCAGAGAGGTGCAAATCTGTATCATCAAGATTAGGGTCTCCCTCATGGCAATGGTTTCTTTATAGGGCTTAAAGACCCTGGGCTTAAATCGAATTTGAATTAACCCCTTGGCTATGCCATGGGGGAACCATGGATACTTTTCCCTACAACCCTGAAGGTCAGGATCTTTTTCTGGCCAACAGTGACAGAGGAGCAGCCAAGGCATTTTGTACAATCCTAGTGAGCTATCTGCTTTTAGAGTGTGGACCACAGCATTCCACATGGTGACTGCTCTTCCTGCACATGAGCAACCACCAACAGACCCACATATTGCACAGGATATCAGTATTTCTCCTGAACACTCTATAGAATGGGGGCAATGCCTGGTTGAGACAACCAACCAATAGTCATTCCCCTGAGCCTACTAGTGTTAGTCACAGCTTATGCTGGAATCTACACGATTCAATTTGAGACACACAGATAGGTCTGGACCAAGACACATGATCCAGGGCCACTTTACTCCTGTCCCTAAATGCTAATTATCAAAACTTCCAACTTAATTCAGTTAAATCTATAACAGAGGCTTGGGAGGGCTCAGCAAATGCAGTACAAGCAGTATAGCTCAAAGCACAGTTTTGCCATCAGGCAGTGACTCAGAAAACAAGCTAGCCAGCAAAAGAGGCAGTTAGCAAACCAAAGCAAAAGAAAGACCCCCAGTGATGGTGGTCGTTGTCTAACCACTCTGCTTGTTGTACCAAGTGTTGTGGTGATCCCACAAAGAGGGGGACTCATCCAAAACTTGGTTCAGATGTGAGATTGCTGATGCTATCTATGCACATACCAAGTGGGTATGAAAAGGTTTATAACTCATGTAATGAGGCTTTCTGGGCAAAGCAATGTGGGCTCCCAAGCAAGTCCAGAAATAGCTTGAGAAAGCAAGAATGAAGACCAGTTTGTTTTTTAGGTGGTTTGGAGGTAGGATTGGGGTGAGGGTTCCCATGCATGGGCTAGGGGTTGTATGATTTGAACTTCCCACTGGCACCAAAGGGGGAAGAACTCTAGCTTTCTTATCAGCATGTCCAGATGTGGGGCAGAAGATGAAGGGGAGTGGTGAGTTTTGAAAGCTGTAAGCATCAAACATCAAAAAGGGAGTAAGACTCTATTACAAAGTTATATCGAGACTGCAAGACTCATTTGACTTAGGCTTTTGAGGGGGAGCAATTTGTTATTATTTCAGGATTTTAAAAAGGCAGAAAATTTATTTCTGAGAAAACGTCATCAGGGATTCCCAGTAAGGAGATAAATTAGAATATGGGGAGGGGGTGAATTTTCAGACTACACCTTCTCCCTGCACCTTGGCGCCCTCAGGTCTCCAAGGTGACTCTGATCCACACCCTACCACCTCCTTAAAAACGGAACCTCACTGAGCCATGGTTACTGATAGGAGTAAGTGATATGGCTTAGGGCAGGAGGAAATAACCACTTGCATTATTATTTAAAGGAAGGGTCATGGACAAATGGATCACTTTAGACCTTTGAGTTTCTTTAATGGCCCCTAACTCTTGTGTGGTCTTAACTTCCTGCTGGTGCCAACTTCTCACTCATCCCTGTAATGTTGTACCTTTGTTCATGATGTGCCCTCTGCCCACAAGGCCCTTTAGCAAACAGATCGTCTCAACTAGAAAGTCTTTCCTCAAACACCTGGTACTCCATTTCTATCTCGTGCCATTTGTCTTATTCTTCAGTGTATTTGTATTATTTTTTACATACCTTATCTCTCCAGCCAGACCACAAGCTACCTGACAGCAGGATTCACGACTGATTTATCTTTGCATTCATTACTCATATAATTATTGCTAATAACAATAAACAGTAGATGTCTTATATGTGTTTACTGAATAAATAAATAAATGAATGGAATCTCAGATCTTAATATTCTGTAAAAGTATACAATGGCATTATAGTTAAAACCAGGTAAACTGAGTAAATCATGAAAAGAAAATCCTGGTTTTATTTGTATCGGAAAGACACTCATACAAACTCTTCATGTTTTCAATTAGGATTTCAAAGAGTTACTAAATAATTTTCTTTGAGGGAAATAGAC
Organism: Equus quagga; assembly: GCF_021613505.1. Lineage (NCBI taxonomy): Eukaryota > Metazoa > Chordata > Mammalia > Perissodactyla > Equidae > Equus > Equus quagga. The sequence continues at coordinate 78,764,087 of NC_060267.1, read as the reverse complement.
TTTTTTTAATCACCAGTTTCATATAATCCTTCTATCACAAAAACAAGGGCAACCTTGAGATACATTTAGTTTACTAGAATTGTAAAATATTTACCACCACTGAAAGTTTATGAAATGTCTGGAAGTCTGCTGAGTGTTTTACATCCATCAGTTCTTCAGAGCAATGTATTAAACAATATAATTTTATTACTAATGAGGAAACTGAGGCCGAGAGACTAAATGACTCAGAGGTCAGAGAGCTAGTAGTGGGGAAGCTAGGACTGAACTCAAGCCTCCATGCTTACAAAGGCCAAGTTTTAAGTGCCATATATCACCTCCACCTAATACTGAGATTAATGGCTTATTTTAATTTTTGTAATTATTTGAGTTAGTGAATGTTGACCTAGAAGAAAAAAAAATCCTCTTATGCTAGCTATCTATAGGAATAAACATGCATGTTTGTCAAAAAAAAATATATATATATGTGTATATATTTTTTTCTTGATTTCATTTAACCTCTCAAAAAGCATCAAGATACCATCTTAATTTAATCAAATAATTAGCCTTTAGGTTTTATGTGCAGCTTTCCTAGTGGGATACATTGCTGTGAATGAGTTTTACCTCTGCCTCTCCAGCAATCCCATTCTTCCTCCAAGAGGTTTTTAAATTAAGAAGCTGAGAAGTGCTGTTCCATCACAGTACAGGTCTAAAATCTCCCCCAGTTTTAACTTGAACACCAGTTCACCATGAGGGGAAGGAAGCCTTTGTACCCTAGAGTCTCAGGCTGGAGTGTACATTGGGATTGACCTTCACTGACACTGCTTATACCTGGCCTTTGAGGAAGTTAAGGACAATAGAACAGTAGATTTCAAACACTTCAGACAGGAAAGACTGAAATAATTTATGGGAAAGTAGACACATTAATATCATTTATCATTAAATCATTCTTTTCTGAACACTTGGCACAGTGCCTGGCCCACAGTAGGTACTCAATAAATATTTGATGAATCATTGCTCCAAAACCTTGAATTCTATATAAATACTCAGAAATGATAAAGGAAAGCAAGGGCTTAACCAACCTGGAAGTCATTTGGTTGCCTTTAGTGCTTTATATACCTTAGAAAAGGGCTTGCCTGAGGATACCTTTGTAAGGGGGCTGTGTTAGGAAGACTCAGGTTACTGGTGGGCCCATCATCATCATCAGGTCAAGTCAATCACAGCCAACTGAAAACTGAGGACCGACTCTGCACTAGGCACCATGTTCTGTGCTTGTAGCTAGAGACTAAAAAGTTAGCTCGTAATAAAGCTCAGATATAATATGTGGGCAAATAATTGCAACATAGTGACTTATACAGTAATAGAAATTTGAAATAGGTAGAGTGATAGATAGTAAAAAGGAACAGGTGACCAGATTTATGTGGAGACTTGAAGCTAGGGGGAGGAAATGCCTGAGAAAGGTTTTGGTGCCAAATAGGAACCTGTAAAATAGGAAAGAGGAAAGGTATTGTTTGGAGTGGTTGCACAGCCTCACGCCACTCTGCAACAATTCAATGAAAAGAAGAGAATAATAGCCGCTGCTTATTGAGTAAGCCAAGACTGGACAGGGTATTTTCACATCTGTTCTCTCACATCTTATGCTCTTCCCAGACGCAGGGATTGTTTTCACCATTTTCCAGAATAGGAAGAGTTAAATGACTTGCCCATGGCCGTGTGGAGAATAAGATGGAACTGGAAGATAAGCAATGCTGTAGTTCATTGCTTTTTCAGAAAGTGATCTGTAGATACTCAAGTTTCGCAATGGCACACAGGAGGTTAGGTGAGGGGATAAAGCCTGTTCTCCAAGTCCACAGATCTGCTTCAACCAGAGCAGCTGCTCTTTGATCTATTGTACATGACAGACTTGCATCTAAGACTATTTGAATAAGGGTACTGCTGCTTAAAAACAAACAAACAAAAAACCCTGCTGTAATGGAGCAAATTAGTTTCTCGGGGTTATACTCTGCAATTTAGTCAACATGGTAGATAGCTGAAAATTGACGGAACTAAGCACAGCCTAAAATATTCACGTCAAAAAAACAAAAATATTCAGACCACAATTATTTCCATTTTGAGCCAGCAGATACCCGCTGTACTTAAGGGCCAAGGCATGAGTGCAGCTCAGAGATGGGGGGTACCTAAACGCTGAATGCCAATAGTGATGGCACTTTCTTCCAAAAGCATCAGCAGCTAGAGGCCTCCTGACCTCGTTTACATCAAGCCAGCCCACAATATTATATTCATGTCTCTGCTGCAAACCATGTGCCAAAGGCTTCGGCCACTGTTACTGCCTCAGCAAGTCCCCCACTGACAGCAAACATAGATCTCCTGCTGCCAGCTGCTACCACAGATAAAGTGGCTCTAATAACTATGGAGTCATTTGTGATGGACTTTTAATTGGATCAATTTCCTCTCAATTAAACAATCTTTGAAAATCAGGTGCAATTTCATAATCAGAACATGGGGCTTTCTCTAGGTGAAATGCATAAGACAAACTAGTTTAAGATCACTTAATTATCTTCCTTCCTATCCTTTGGCAGCTATCACAACAGAAGCCAAAAAAATGATGCCACCACCAAAAACCAATTTTGAGTAGCTCAGCTTAGCAAATTTTGCTTCCATGAAAGCAAGGTAATAGCTTTTTGGCTTGCCATCAGCCCTGCACCTAAAGAGCAAGATTATGTTGCTTAATAAACACCAAAGCCTGAGGAACCTTGTCACAAATTCCCTCAACCACCTCTGGTCTTAAAAGCACAAAGCATCTTCCTTTTTTGAACTGTAATTATAAGGGTAAAGCAGATGGTGGAGGCTCAGTTTAGAACACGGTGTTGTGACTCTAGACCTTGGGGACTGACTCTGTACACATGTATGCGGGAGTAAGAGCTGGATTATCTTTACATAATGGTGCTTTTGGCTGAATTTTGACCTGGGTAGATCCTTAATGCTCTCAAGGAATGCAGGGTCAGATATGGAAGCCAAACAGCACTGTACCACTTATCCCTCTCCTCACCTCCCCAATTCCTTATTTAATTAAAAGACGTGAACACCAGTGATGAAGAAACAGTTATCAATTATTTAATGCTTCACAGAGGAATGGAAATAAATCCCGAAACCAAATATTATGCACTCACTTGAGGAAGATACAGAATAAGGATCCAACAGTTTTGTGTTTTAGTAATGAAAATGAGATGTGCCCACCTCCCCACTTTGTTGGCCCTGGCCTGTGTTGTACAATTCTGCAGACAACTCTTAGCACAGGTCAGTGGAGAGAAGTAGTATGAAAAATGAGGAGCCCTAGAGACTATCCAAGAGTGTTTGCTGTCTGTGTTAGCATTTATGTTTGTTTATTCTCATCTTCCTATGCTTTGGCATAATTCCAATCCATATGCTCCTTTAAAAAGGCAAGCAATGTCCAGACTAAACCCTGCAAGACCAACCAACTAGGGTCAAACCATTCTGTCACATCTGCACTTAGAGACCAATCCAAGACGGCACAAAATCCCCAGAGCTGAGAGGTACTGCTTCCCAAAGGGACTGTATATCTCCCTTGGTGGTGCTAAATGAATGAGCTTTCACACCAGTAAAGGTGATCAGACCTGAGACATCATGCCACAAGGATACGATGTCTGAAATGTCACTGAAAGGTGGAGCAGATCCCACGGGAGCATGCACACTGAATGCAGCAGGGTTGAAGAGATAGTGTCACAGATGATGCACATTATAATAGGAAGGAAATAATGGACCAGGGTCATGTCATTAAAGCCAAAAGAGAGGAAAATCAACAAAGAGTCACTACAAGGGCAAATTTCAAATACAGGGGCAAAAGGCTCTCTACTGAAGGCTCAGAAGTGCCTGAGTTCTAATCAGGCTTCAGCTAACCCCACCATGTCTCCTATTTGGGGCAATGCATCTGTTAAAGCTCTATATTTAGGGGGGGAAATAATGCAAATAAACTAAGACAGAGCTTCTAAAATTCTAAGACTACCCAGCTGGAATCAGGACACAGACTGGGTGTACTCCACGGTACCACCAACAATCAAGGAATAACGGAAGGGAAGTTGGCTGGAGAACAGAAGAAATGGATATTTCTCATCCCCTAAGGGGTGGAATATCTTCTCAGGTGGTAGCTGTAAATCTTGATGCAATGATCCCAACAGTCCAAGACCAGCAGCTGCCCCTTAGGCGTGAGGGCAATGCCCACGGGACAGGTGAGCCCCTCTCGAATAAGAACACTATAACCCCCACCCTTAGGAAAGTGGAGAATTTCCTTGCGACTACTGTCAGCCACGATGAGATCACCACGAGCATCCACACACATGCCAGCAATGCAGCGGAAATCTTCATTCTCCGAGAAGAAGTGGCTAATCTGGCGACCCAGCTGCCCATCAGGGCCCACAGAGCCAATGGAGAAGCCACCCTCCAGGTGGTGCTCATTCTGCCGATTCTCCAAATTGAGGCCTAAGCCCTGGGTGAAGTAGACGGTGCCCTCTGCATCACAGGTGACAAATTTGGGCCGCACGGCACTGCAGAGGCAGTTGTATTTGACCACCCCTGCTCCTCGGTCAACAGTAAAGCACCAGAGCTTTCCTCCTTCCACATCAGTTACCACGAACTGACCAGATGGAAGGGCTGTGATGCCCCAGGGTTTGCTCAGCTGGCTCCTGTGACATGCCACACAGTGGCCATCCAACGTGTATACCTTGAGGGAGTTGTCATAGCTGTCAGTCACACCAATCAGCCCATGGCAGTTCATGGCCACTGAGAGAGGAGTGAGATTGGGCAAATCGGCCCCAAGGAAGCTCAGCACAAAGCTATCAATGCCACTGGGGCTGCGGCGGATCTCCTTCAAAAAGCCTTTGCGGGTAAAGACTTGTATACGGTAGTTGCCACGGTCAGCAACCAGCACCTCGCCTTGACTGGTCACGTAGAGACTGACTGGAAGGTTGAACATGCCTGGAGTGCTGCCTTTGGCCCCCATCTTCTTGAGAAAGAGACACTGCTGGATATTGGCGGCTGTCTCAGAACCCCGCTGCTTAGCAGGCGAGGCCCTAGGGCTGGCAACCACTTCCTCGGGGCTCAAGTCCATCTCTCTAAATGTAACAGAGGTAGAGGCAGCAGAGGCTGCAGCCTCCATGGCCCAGGAATCTTCCATGTTGACTGTCCGGGGCTTCTTAGCAGCCTGCCCAATTTGGAGGGGGCCCACATGGCCCACCTTAAGGAGCTCCACATCCTGCAGGGTGAGCTCCCGGGGCAGGCTGGCAGTCAGCTCTGGCTCCTCCTCATCAGCTGTCTCCTCCAGTAGTGCTACATCGGCCTGCTTGATCTTGGCCAGGAAGTAGTCACAGCGAGACACAGCCTGCACCTCTGCAATGTTAAGCAAGTAACTCTGCTCTTCTATCACTTGACTATTGGACTTCTCGACCTCAGCCAAAGAGCCCGTGAAGAACTTGCGGGAGCGAGCCAGCTCTTCCTGGACCCGGCGCTCCTCGTGCCCATACTCCTGGAGAACTGCTTTATACCTTGCCTGAAGGTCCTTGGAGACACCTTCCAAGGCTACCTTCCGCCGCTGCAGCTCCCCCATAAGCTCCCGCAGACGGGCCAACTTCTCACCAAAGTCCCGTCGTCGCTCCTCGGCAGCCTCTTTCACAGGGAGTGTACAGTGGCCAGGAGGCTGGTGGTCTGCCTCGCGGCAGGGCTCACATAACACCACGCCACAGCTCCGGCAGAACTGCCGGGGCAGCCGCCGCCCACAGGACCGGCACATGAGCAGCCCCACGGCCTCACTGAGCCCAGCTGTGTCAATGATCTTCAGCACTGTCAGGTTGTCTGTCAGCTGCGTCAGGCTGGTTATGCGGGTAATCTTGCTGCAAAAGGGACAGCGGACACCATTGATGCTACTGGCCAGTAGCTTCTCCAGGCACTGGCGGCAGATGGTATGGCCACAGTGCAGGAGCTTGGGCCGCAGCTGCTCCTCTGTGAAGGACTCCATGCAGATGGGGCATTCCAGCACTTCCCGGAGGGCATCCAGGTTCAGGTGAGAAGCTGCTGCTGCGGCCATTGCTCTTCCTTTGAAGGGTCCTCCTAGCACAGCCCAGAACTGAATAGCTTAGTATTCATGCTCCAGAAGGTCAAATCCTGCTAAAGAGAAAAAGAAGCCATTATTCCATTGCCTGTAAGAATTAATTCACTCACGAAACATTTAGAGAATAACTATGATCACTCATTCAGTCATTGACTTATTTAACAAGTATTTACTGTGTTAGGTAATGGTGACACACAAGGAAACAAAACAGACAAGGCATTGCATACTGGATAAAAATTCAAATTCAGGATATTTAGTTGTGTGACCTTAAAGGAGTAACCTAAACTTCCCAAAGCTCAGTTTCCCATCACCCAACTATAAAATTTAAATAATAATGTTGCCTACTTTATATGGTTTTGGGAAGGGTTAAATAGTATGATGAATACGATGTACTTAGTATAGCACCTGGAAAGTAGTATGCTTGATAAATGTTCATTATTATTTTTATATTTTGAGAAGTCTAAAATTCATAATTTATATTACTAGAAAACTTACGTACAGGAAAGGATTACACGCAAAGTTCTGCAGGAGCACAGCGGGTGGGGTAATGAATGGATTCTGCCTAGAGGAACAGGGGAAGCCTTCCCAGAAGCAGTGACACTCCTGAGATACGTCTTGAAAGAAACAAGGCAACAAGATAGATAAAGGCCTTTTAAGCAAAGAAAACTGAGTGAGCAAGAGCATGGAGACTTTTTTATTGTGTTGTATAGAGTTTACTGTGTCATGTTTGGGGGCCTAGGGATCATCCAGAGAAACAGAAAATGATGATGATGATTAGCTTTAGTTGATCAGCAAAACATTAGGTCAGAAAATACATGTATTTTCCACTCATTTATCCCTCTATCTACTCACCTATCCACCCATTTAAGACTAGGGACCATGTACTATACTGACACTAAAGTTTTCAGGACATGAATTCTGCCCTTCGGATGCTCAACCTTTAGGAAAGAAGACAAGAACTAAGTAAATAATAATTAAGGCAGAAAGCAGTATCATAAATGAAATATGAACTAAGTTTGATGGGGGCTAGGAGAGATTCACTCTAACTTGAAAGGAAATGGAATTTTCTGAGGGGAGATGGCACTTGATAGACACCTGAGGGATGCATAGATATGTGGAGATAGGAGAAAGGGAGTACCAGGCAAAGGGCTCAGTCTTAACAAAAGTTAGAAAACAAGGGCAAGGACAAGAAGTTCCAGAAGTAGAAAGAGAAGAGAACACAGCCTCTCTGGGTTTGTTTCCTCGTCTGTAACATGAGAATAATGCTGCCTTCATAAGGTCAATGTAAAGATTAAATGAGACAGTATATGTAGTGTATAAAATGCTAACATTTGGCTCAGCACCAAAAAGCCCTTAAATTTTAGGTCTCTCTTCTCTCATCCTTAGGTTAAAATTGTGGGAAAATATAGGGGGATTATAGTAACCGGTTTAGGAATTGGAGAATGATGATAAAAGTCTACAGAGCCAAAATAAGACCTTTGAACTTCATTTTGATGGGCATAGTGAAGCAATGCATGTTTTGGAGCAGGAACTGCTATGATCAAAGCTGAATGGAGTGGAGAAAAAAAGCAGAGAAACTAGTTTGGAAGCTACTGCAAAATTGCCTGGGGGAGGTAATTGGGAGCCTGAACTAGGCAGCAGGCTGTGAAAATGGAAAGAAGATGCATTTGAGCAATATTCCAGAAGTGCAATCACTAAGATTTGTAAACTCAGTGGATTAGGGTGGGGAAGCGGTGGAGCTAAGACAGCCAGAAGACTCAAGCCCAGATGACTAAAAAAATGGTAGCGCCTCATGAAGACAATTTATCTTGGGCCTGGAATACCCCCTGCTTTACAGAGTACATGCCATCAATACTCCCACCCTCCTTAACCCACATATGCTCATGAAGTAGAACACGAGATCTCAGTACTCTGCAGCCTTATGTCATTGTCAATTTATACCAAAATTAGAATGAATACATGTAGTAAGGTGAGGCACATGGATAAATTTAGCTCTTCTTAAATGCAAATCCTACAGCTGCACCTGTGCAGTCTCATGATATGCAGACGGTCAACCGGTCAACCATCAAGGAGAAGGAGGTGGAGGGCAAGCATGCTTGGTTTTACGGACAATGCAGCAAGCTTTGCAAATGTCAACTCTTCCTCCAGGCAAACAGAAGAAGGGGAGTCAATGCAGAGATACATATTACAAATTTCCGTCACGTTTAGCTTTGAATGCAATCTGACAAATATTCAGCAGGAGACATGTACAATTTATCTGAAGGCAATCCCACCTCCCTGAAATTACACTTCTCTTTTACTAGAGAGGAAATACTATCTATCTAGTACCTACTATCTGCTGGATACTATGCTAGATGTTTCGTATAATCACATTTAATCCTCATAATGACCCATTGAAGTAGGTACTATTTTTATTATCCTATTTTACAGTTGAGGAAACTAAGGCTCAGAAAAACTGGCTGAAGGTCACATAGCTCAAACTTAGTAGAACCCACAAAACAGATAAGTTTAACTTTGTCTAACCCAACATTACTATTATTTCAAGCTTTTTTTTTTACTGTCATATAACACTTATTAACAAGTGCTCTCTAGACCATACTCTGGGAAATGCAGCCTTGTAGCATATAATTTTCTCCACAAGGAGGAACAGTAATACAGTTATGAGAGTTAGCTGCTGTAGACTGGCTTAGATTGATTTATTAGCTGAGTGACCTACTCCCACACACCAGCCTTGCAAGCTATTACGACTCAAATCCATGCCTCTACAAAATGACACATTACCGCATATCATGAAGATCTCATGTGAAAATCGGAAACTGTGAATGCTGAATTCTTAAATGCCATAGGTCTGGGGACAATATAGAAATACGGATAGAAAACTCAGCTCAGGATCCAGGCAAACCTTCTCAATTCTAAACCAGTAAAATAGCTTCAGTGCTCTCTTCCATCATCTGGGACAACAGACTGAGGGCAACATTTGGTGTTTGGATCCAGAGCATGTTACCTTACAATGCACAGGGACATCTGTTCTTCCCAGAGCTGGCACTGCAGATCAGCTAATTAAACAAGTCTGCCAACTTGTAAAGATACCAGCAAATTCATTCCCCAGCTTTCTGGAATATCATATCACCTCCTTCAATTAAAAAGCTCCCTGCTTCCCTGTCTCAGCGATCCACTTTAAAAATGAATTTACTATGCCACATCCGTACCCCAAATTATCTCAGCTGTCTGCAGCTTCACTAGGCTCTTTTGAGGCAGAAAAGCATGTAAAGGAGTCTTGCCCTGAAGCTGCCCTGCTTTGCCAGGGAAACATGAATTCCCATCACTAAAGCATCAGGCATGGAGACAGCCTCAGACCTGGAAAGAGCCTAAACCATGTCTCCCATTTCCACGACCTGGGAACACTGCTTTCAGCAGGATCCTAGCCTGATTTGAAGCTAAGGCAAATACAGCCCCTCATCCAGGACACATCCAGTAATTATTGTTAATTCTGAGAATGACTCCAATGGAAGGTCGATTTGAACTTAGTTTCCCTGAAGAGACTAGACAGGTGAAAGAAATTGTCGTAGCATCCCAAGTCTTTAAGTTAGCTGCCCATTTTCTGCCAGCCGTAAAATCTAAAACCAATCAGATGAACCCCCAGCATGTTATTTATAATCTTGGCTGTCTTCACAATACCTTCAACGTGTTTCCTCTTGTACACGTTGTACTGTCAACTCTTGACCCCTCACGTCGTTCTCACCTCAGCTTACCCACCTCCCACTCCTTTGATCTCATGATTAATACGGCACATCTCATAGTGATACTAGCCCAGCTCTTCACCTCCAGATGAGAATCTACCCTTAAGCTGTGTTTGCCCCGGCTGCCCTAAGACTCAGGAAAATTCTACAGTCACATCCTAGCCTGATCTAGCCGCTTCTGCATCACCATGCTTTCCCCGGTCCGTGATATAAATAACCAGCACAGCAGAAAAAAAGCAAAAACAAACCAAAAAACACACGAACCGTGAAGTCAGACAGAACTGGGATCAAGTCGGCACTGTCACTTACAAGTTGTGGGACAGTAGGCAAGTTATTTAACTTCACTAGACCTGTTTTCTTACTTTATAAGAAGGTTACTGTGATAACTAGGGATAATGCATATAAAGTGCTTAGCCTAGAAACTGGTAGGTATGTAATGAAAGATTGCTATTTATCATAATTTTAGTAACAATCAAGAATGGTGTCAACAATAACAACTAGTACAGTATTATTAAAGCATTCAGTTTACTGCCATTTTGAAAGGATGAAGAGTCTCTCCTTTCATGGCACATAAAGGCACATAAGGATTAATAAAAGGACCAGTCAGCTTTGAAGGAATTTGACTGAGGGCACGAGATACCCATGCTAGAAACTGATGGGCAAATGAATTCACAACTTCTCTTGCCCAGGAAATAAGCTGCTGTGGCTCCTTCTAGCACAGACTAAATATGGAATGCTAGAATTAGCAGTGATCTCAAGGAATAATATAGATGAGTAAACTGAGATCAAGAGAGAGAAACCAAGACCTCATAAATCATATGGCAGAACTAGGGCTAAAAGGCAAGAACTGGGGGAGGGCAGTATGATATAGATTAAGAAAGCGGGCTCAGGGATCAGGCTTCCTGGATTTGAATCCCAGCTCTACCACTTAACTGTGGAGACTTGGGCAAGTGACCTAACCTCTCTAGTTCTCAGTTTATCTAAGAAAAAGGGCTGTAAAGTATCCTCCTCACAAGGTTATTGTAAAGATTAAATGAGATTATGTGTATAATGTGCTTAGGACAGTACCAAGCCAGGCATGCAATTAACAGTGCAGTAAATAATAGTTTTGAGGAATAGCAGTGGCAGCTACCACCCAGCCTATGAGAAGAAACGAACAGGCACTTTTCAACAGGGAGATGGTACCCAAGATAACAGATACATACATTTCAAAAACAAAAATTCTGAGCCTTCCTGGGAGATTGTTTTACCTGCTCTCAGAATCAAAGGAAGAGAGATGACCTAAGGTTTCAAATCTCCATCCAATGCTTGAGGCCCCACCACAGGGTAGTTCTCTAGTTATCTCTACTTCCTTTACCTCTATCAGCCCCCTGGGGCCTAGGCCACGAGCAAAACTGGAGAACTTGAAGCAATTAATTAAACAAATCTTTACTGGGCACCTAGTATGAGTCCAGCCCCATGAAAACATTGGAGATATAATTTTGAGCAAAACCAGACGTGAATAGAGCTCTTCACCCAAAAACTAGAAAACACATAAAATAGTACTGCATTTCCTTTTACAAGACATAAAGGTCTATCCTACTGTTCACCCACTTCCCTGGTTTGACTGGGTTTTTTGCAAGGTTTATCACATTTCCTTTCATGACAGCTTTCTAAACTGCATAGATTCCTCCTGCATTTGAGTGGAATGCTAATCAAGCGCATAACCATCTCCAGAAGCCAATGGTCACTCTCTGGGAGTGGCTAGCAGGACTGATGTTAAGAAAGTCAGTGACTTCCCCACCTGACACTCACCAGTCCTAAATCCAGTTTAAATTACTCAGTGCATTTAAGGCCCCTGTAAACAGCTAAGATAAACTCAACAGGTGGGGGCTTATAGGGAAACACAGACAGGACCCCAAAGGTGGACCAGTCTAGGACACACCAAACAGCCCAGAAGGAAATGTTTGTGGGAAAGGAAATAGCCAAAATATGTCAAGGGCAGGTTAAATCAATAACAGACTTTGCTGGAAAAATGCTTGTCAGTTCTCTGTCTTCCTCTAAAACTGCAGGACCTAGAAAGGTTCCCTGGCATCTTCCACAAACATTTGGGTAACACCAGTGCTGCCAATATGCCTCAAAGAATATAGGACAAGGGAAAAATCAACAGCCTTTTCTCAGCAGACCTCCGACTCATCTCAAACCACTCAACTCTCTTTCAGTTTCTTTTTCTGCAGACAACACATGCTCCTTTAATCATGAGATTCTGATTAAAGGATCAGGAAGCAGATCCTGGGAAAGGCACACGAAGGGAAGGGATGGGAATTTGGAGGAGACTCGCAGCGGCTCCTTGGGTCAGCAAAATTTGGCAAACCAACATTCAGTTCCCTTCCAGCATTGCCTTCTTCTCAGAAAACGACCATTTATTGTCAGGCACTTTTTATACATTATCTCTTATTCTCGTAACCACCATGTGAAGTATGTGTTATTCCTCTTTATAAACGAGGAAACTAAAGCTTGGAGAAAAACAATCTGTCCAAGGTCTCGAAGCTGGGAAGTAGAAGAACCGAGATTCAAATCCAGGTGTGTCAACTCACAGCCATAAAACCACACCCACTCCAAAGACGAGTTACAGTTCCCAAGCCGATTAGGCTACCATTAGCTCCAGGCAGAGTCTGGCTGACAGGCTGGTAAAGGCACCTAGGAATGATTTTTAAATCTGATTGTTCTACCAGGACATAATGGAGGGAGTGTCACAGAGACAATGATCCACTTCAAGGTCCCTGTAAACTTCTGACTACCAACCCCTCTCTCGACATAGGCGTATGGGTTCTTAAGTGTTGGAAAAGCCTTTCTAATAAAACTAGTGCAAAGTAATTCAGGAGTCAGACAGAACTGACTGGGCTCGCATCCCTACTTTGCCACTTGCCATGTAGCCTTGGATTATGCAACCTATTAGTTTTCTCATCTGTAAAATGGGGAACAACAGCTAGATGGTTGGCAGGATCACCGGCAGGACAGATGCACATAGTAAGGACTGAATAAATGGGAGCTATTTGTATTTTTACTAGACTGAAGATGACAAGGGCAGGTGGTCCCAGATCACCTAGTAACTTAGCAGCAGGGGAAGAAGTTTTGGATTTCAAGCTTCTGATTCCCAGGCTGATTCAATTCCCATTACATAATTTTCCTTAGGGGTGTGTGTGGATATTCCAGCTCAGTCTCTTGCCTTCTGACCTATAGTCCTACTATGTTTCTCAACTGGCTTTAGCAATGCTGTAGCTAGTCCTGGAGCTGAGACAGAAAATGCTGTGACTCTGTCCTAGGGGAAAGATGCCCCAAAGAGATCATTCAGAACAGTAATTACTCTGGAGAGTATGCCTTCAGCTTCAATCCCTGGTATGAGGTATTTTTTCAAGCCAGTGGTCTCCATACCTCACACTCTAGTCCCATTCATGTCATCCTCCTGCTAACCTCAAGCTCCTCCCCTTACCTACCCACCAGTCCTGGTCTAAGAGCAAATGAAGAACAAAGTCCAGGGCTACTCCCTACCTAATCAGATTTATCCCCTTTAGAGTTTCATTTGATATCAGCCATACTCACTGAGCAGTCCTTTCACTGAGGGGAATGGGCTGAGATGATAAGACTAAGCAGGCCCCAGCAAGGAAAAAACGAGCAGGAATATACAAGATTACAGAAATCTGAATTTGAGCCTCACTCTGCCATTCCCAGCTAAGGAACCTTAGTCAATTCCTAAGCCTTAGTTTCCTTATATGTAAAACTGGATATACTAGAGCCTACTTAGTAGGGATATTAGAAAAACTGAGTAAGAAAGTAGGTATAAAAATTGAAACCTACTAAATTTTGAACACTAACTATACACCAAATACTAGCACTATCATTTACTTCACTGAATCTTCACAATAGTCCTACAATGTAAGTCCTGTTATTAACCCCATTTTACAGATGAAGAGTCAAGCACAGGGAGGTTAAGTAACTCATTCAGGATCACAAAGTTAGGAAGAGATAGAGCCAGGATTTGAATCCAGTATATCTGACTCTAGAGCAGGGTTTCTTATCTTTGGCACTACTGACATCTTGGGCTGGATAATTCTTTATGGTGGGGGCTATCCAGTGCACTGTAGGAGGTTTTAACAGCATCCCTGGTGTCTACCCACTAGAGGCCAGTAGTACCCCACACCCCAACTATGACAACCAAAACTATCTCCAGACATTGCCAAATGTCTCCTGGGGGACAACACCACCCCTTGTTAGGAACCACTGCTTTGGAACTTGGCACAGGACTAAATGCTCAATACATATGAGTTTGTACGCCTTTTCGTGTCTCTCTGTGAGCCCAAACACCTCATTCACAGGGCCACTGCCTCTTCGAGCTGTAATGGACCTTACATAGGATTAATTCAATCTATTTATTTAACTGATGAGCAAAATAAGGCCTGAGATCATGTTCCACTCATCCCCTGGAGGTCTCACACACTAAGTGCTGTCACAATTTGAAGGCACAGGGAAAGGGGAACTTAGGCAGATGACCTTGAATAGTCTCCTGCTTCATGCCCCTTTGACAACTCTCTTCTTCCCCCAAGCCTACCACTTTCAGCAGGCCCAGGTTCACAGTGGAGGCAGTGGCAGGACCACGGCTGCCTGATGAAAAGGGAGATTCTGCCTCTCCTTCAGGAGTCCTGATCTCTAAAGACTTATGACTTTGCTGCTGAACCCCTGAACCCTGCTAAAGTTCATACACTCATATATCGTTTCATGCATTACTTCTAGGTCTTTGGGTCCCCAGACCTCCCTTCCCATGCAGAGACTTCAGGAAAATTCCTTTAGGATCCCAAGACACCAATCCACAAATCTATTCGGAGTCCTTTAATTCTATAGCTCAGATGATATGTCCCCACCCCACCACTCAACCAGCCCCAAAAACTGTTCCCAGCTCTCTTACAATACAGAATTCCATCCTTTTGGACTCTATATGGCAACCTTCACCAATTCTGCGTTCATGCGCCCAAATCCCTCTGACATAGCTCCTTTAACCTGTTTCTAAGTCTCCGCAGACTTCAACCGTGCATCCCAGCTTAACACCCCAATCTCACACCTCACTCTGAGTCCCCATCCCCTGCATTCCAGCAGGCAGTGTGTCACCCTCCAACCTTGCTCCTTCCTCTTTTACCCATCCCATGTCACAGCACGGGTTGCCTTCAAACCTTAGGCAGGTCCCTTCTTTTTGCTAACAAGATATTGCCCCCCTAGAACTCAGCCCCTCAATTTTCCCCAGAGTCCACCTGGGAAAACGCCTCCTCCTTAGCAATTAGGATAGCCCCAAACCCTGCTCCCTCCGATCTCAGATCTTGCTCCCCCTTCCATGCCTACTGCCCACGGATTCCCTCAAGTCTCCTGCGATTCTGCACCCCAAATCTCATCAGGGCTCCCCAATTTTCTTCTATATTTCCGAAATTCTGCACCCCTGATCCCTCCAGAGCCTTCAGATCCCCTCCCATCTCCCAGATGCTGCACACCGTCTCTCCTCAGGGCCCTCACATTACCTCATACCTCCCGAGATGCTGCACCGCGAATCTTCTCAGAGCCCCTCGCTCCCCTCCCGGAGCTGCATCTCCTCCGAGCTCCTCGGTCCCCTCCGCAGCCTGCCCCTCGCCGCCCCACCCCCATCCCCACCTCGGCCCTGCCCCTCAGATCCGCTCCCCAGACCCTGCCATTTGGGCGTGGCCCGGCCGCTGCACGCTAGCACAGCCCCCTGCCACGCCGGTCAGCCACCGCCCACGACTCCGGCCGCGGTCCCTCGTCCCCGACCCTCCTTCCCGCCCCCTACCTGACCGCCCGCAGCTCCGACGCGTCCACCGCCGCCAGCCCACCCGCCCGTCGCTTTCTGCGCACGCGCCGGCGCGCGCCCCTTAGTGGGCACCAATTCGCAGAGCCGCCTGTCCGTCACTGCGCCCCGCCCCCCGACGCATGCTGGGGCTTGAAGTCCGGCGGGCCGAGCGGCCGCGTAAGGGAGAGCTCTCAGCTAAGAACCGCGGAGCCCTAGGAACACGTCATTCAGCTATCTGTCTCCGTTGTACAGATAAAAAAACTGAGGCGAAAGGGGCCTGCCCAAGTTCCCTCAGAGTCAGGAGCTAAACCAGAACTCGTGTGTCGGACTCCAATGTGTGTCAACCCTGTCGCTAAACCACGACCTCCAGGAGTGGTCCTCAACAAAGCCTGGCGCCTCGCAGGAAGGCCTCTCTGAACCTCAGCTTTCCCATCTGAGAAATGGGCTAAGGAAGACCGCAACTTCCACTCTGGGGCCAGCACGGAAGCTGAACTCAATTAGAAAGGTAGTTCTTCGGGCCTGGCGTTTCTCCCTGTGACACGCCGCCGCAGAGACAAGTTTATCTGTTGAACAAATTGCTCTGCCCAAGGAGTCTTCCTCCTGCTCAGCTGGGAGGCCGACAGCAGAGGTGGATACAGGAATGCACGCTAGATAGAGCTCTCCTCCCTGCAGATCGAAGGTACCCAGGAACCCAAATCCAAGTGTAGCTTTGAGGGAGCCAGGAAAGGGTAAAGTCTTCCCATGTGGGAGGTGGTCTGGCCGACTGGCTGCGAGGACCTGTGGCCGCTTAGGTATAGGTAGTTTGAGGCCAATTACTGGCTCTTGCAGGTGACCATATAGTATAGCCTAGGAGCGGGAAGGGGTTTGGAGTAGGATGGGTTTGGACTTGAAACTCCACTTAGGTATGTGACCCTACATAATGACAAAACAGCGATCAAAAACAGTAGCAAAACCTACATCTTTGAGCACTTCGTGTCGGGCTGGAGCACTTCACATGATGGTTCACTTCATCCTCGCAATGACCCTAGTAGATAAGCAACTGATGTCCAGGTGGTTAAACAGCAAGGCCACATGTTCATAAGTATAAAGCCCAGATTGGAACTTGATTCTATATGAGAACCCACTCTCTTAACCTTGTTTAATCTCTCTGTCCATTTCTTTATCTCTAAAAGGAGATGAGGTTTGCTATGAGGATTAACCAAGATTATGGATATATAGAGATTTTCGCTTAATTGAGGATATATATATATTTTTTTAATTGCAGTTAGCTCTTACACTCTTGAGACTGCTGATTCCAGAAGCCCCAGCATTTCAGATATTGAAGGCAATAGGAGGCTGGGTTGGTATACTTCATGACATCCTTTGAACAGGTGTGGGGGCTCTGGATGCCTGGGTTAGCATAGAGCTCTGGAGCTATCTGAGACTTCAAGGATGTACTTGCAGTCCAGGGCTAGCCAGGGTTTGACCAGACAGGCCAGGAATAGGTTGAGTCAGGAGGGGGCCCAGTCAGGGGCTAAAGGGCCCTGTGGCAGGTTTTGCTCAAAATTGGCAGCCAGTGGATGCAAACGGAACCTTGCAGGGCCAGGGGAGAAGGGGTGCTTGCTTCTCCCACCTTCCTGAGCTCCTGGGAACTCCAAGGTGCTCTCTGCATGCTCAGCAAGTAGCAGCACTTGTAATTTGATGATTTCTCACAAAGCACATACTAGATTGGGATCTAATTAACCACTTCCCTGCAATCTTCACTAGTGGGCTGAAGGACAATGCCCGTTTGTCATCACTTCTCTTAGCACAGTGCCCAGCACATAAGAGTTGCAGAGTGAGTCAGATTCAGAAATGTGACCTTAGGCAAATCACGTTCGTTCCCTTTCTGACCTAGAGTTATTCCAGCTGCAGAACAACTCAGTAGGGTCAGTTGGGAAAGAGCACACCATTTTTTGAACACCAGCAATATACCGGGCGCTTCACAGATATTGTCACGTGTCACAATTAATCCACTCAATAGTGGCTCAAGTAGACATCAGTAGCTCCGTCTTACAAAAGAGACAACCGAGACTCAGTGAGATTAAGTATGTTGCCTCCAGTCACCTCCTGGGAAGTGGTAGGGCTGGGGTACAAACCCAGGCCAGTCAGGCCCATGACACACTCTGAACCACCATCCAAAGACTTACCCACATTTTATGACACCAGCTATCTTTTTATTTTATTGAGTAAGGTTTGTTCTAAAACTCAAAAGAGAGAAGGAGAGATAACAATGCTTAGGAAGTCAAGGAATACAGGGACAATCATGGCTGTCATCCTGACCACAGAGTGTGATCCTGTCAAGGCAAAGACACTCGAGCTGGTCTGAGCAGCATCACCAGAGAAGAGCAGGAATTGCCCTCTGCTCTGGGTTTCTGCCACGTTAGAGACTCAGAGCGGCCTGTTACAGCAGAATGACAAGGAGCTTCTCTGGACAGGGGCCTGTGTTGCAGGTGGGGAGATGGCAGAGTTGCCGTCAAATAGTTTGAGATCTCACTTAGACCCTCTTCTCAGACCAGCTGGGGAGTTAGCACCCTGTTTGCTGAAAACCGCAGAGACCGTTTACCATTGAAACCACCTGCATCAGTTTCCTAGGGTTTTCATAACAAAGTGTCACAAACTCGGTGGCTTCAAACAAGGGAAGTTTATTCTCTCCCAGTTCTGGAGGAGAGAAGTCTGAACTCAAGGAGTTAGCGAGGCCACGCTCTGTGAAGTCTGTGAGCGAGGATCATTCCTTGCCTCTTCCAGCTTCTGGTGGCCCGGGAATTCCTTGGCTTGTGGCAATATAACTTCAGTCTCTTGTGGTTGTTTCTCCTCGTGTGTCTCCATCTTCATATGGCATTCTCCTCTGTCTGTGTCTTCTTATAAGGGTCCCAGTCAGATTAAATATGACCTCCTTATTACCTAATTAAAAATCCAATACCTCATCTTAACTAATTACATCATCAATGACCCTATTTCCAAATAAAGTCACATTCTGACATAATGGGCGTTAGGATTTCAACATCTCTTTTCAGGGGACAGTTCACCCAATAGCATCACCATACGAGCTAAGTATTGTTTTCTCCGTTTACAAAGAAGATTTCTAGTTTAACCTCTCTTTCATTCTCTTTAAAATGGGCATAACAATAGTTAACCCACAGAATTGTTGGGAGAAAATGAGACATTGGATGTTAAGCACTTAGATATTAGGATGTTGCCTAGCATGTAGTAATCTTCATTGTATTGCATTTATTATTATTACAAATAAGTTTGCGTATTAAGTCCACCACTATGTCTAGAAAGAGCAAGGACTTTGGGGTCACATATTAATTGGAACCCCAGTTCCACCCACCTGGAAGGTTGTTTTGCGGAATAGATTAGATGATTTGAAGTAATGCTTCGTACCTTGTTGCAGCTGACAAACTGTGTAACCTTGGACAACTTACTTAGCCTCTCTGTACTTTCCTTTCTATCTCTGCAAAATGGGAATAATAGTAGTTATCTACCACATAGGAATGGTGTTAGATGACTTCATAGATCTCAAGCTTTTAGAGCACTGCCTGGTAAAGAGTAAGTTCTCTATGAATATTAGCTACTATTGTCATTATTATTATTATTGTTATTATTACTGTTGTTGACAAAATATTCTCCCTTTCTTCCTTTATTAGCAACTGAATTCTGAGGAGGAAGAGGAATTTCTTGCTTCTAGAATATAAGGGAGAAAATGTAAGGAGTTAAAATTCTAGTACATCCTAACCAAATTTGTCTCAGTCTAGGTGTTTTATGATTGCTAGACTTTTCATGAAATAATATAAAATTATATCTATCTGTATTACTTATCGCTGGATAATAAATTATCCCAAAACTTTGCATATTAAAACAATACACATTTCTTATCTCACAGTTTCTGTGAGTCAGGAATCTGAGCACAGCTCAGCTAGATCCTCTGCTTCACGGTCTCTCACAAGGCTGCAGTTAAGTTATTGGCCAGGGCTGGGGTCTCATCTGATGGTTTGTCTGGGGAAGGATCAGTTTCCAAGATCACTTATGTAGTTGTTGACAGGTTTCAGTTCTTTAAGGGTTGGTGGACTGAGGGCATCAGTTCCTTGCCAGCTTTTGGCTGGAGACTGCCCTCGGTTTCTTGCCACATGAGCCTCTCCATGACAGCTTGTTTCATCAAAGCCGGCAAAAGAGAGTGTGCAAGCAAGACAAAAGTCACAATCTTTTGTAATCTAATCACAGAAGTGACATCCCCTCAATGTTGCCATATTCTGTTGGTTAAAAGCAAGTTAGTCCAATGGAAGAGATGATAATAGGCAGCGTGCATCCGGAGGTAAGATCATTGCAGGCCTTTTAGAGGCTCCATCCCTCCCTCCTACCTGCCTCCTTCTCCCTCTCCCCTTTTCTCCCTCCGTCCATTTCTCTTTTCTTGGCTCCCTCCCTTTCTCATTCTATTTATGTATCTCTATGCATCTATCTGTCTGTCTGTTGTTAGTCTACTTTCTGCTGAAACTCTGACTCATCTCCATATGCCATACTCAATCCTTGTGTTTTTCTCAGTCTAGCCTATAGCTGGTCCATGGTAAGTACTCAATAGATGCTTGGATTCAGTTTAAATTTAAAGCATAAAAGAGCATTTAAAAAGAGTCAACTTTCTCCACCACCTTAATATAACCATTATATTGGTCATGTTTATATAAGTATCAACATTTACACACTTCCTTTTTAATCCATTCATACATTCTTATCATGCTGGGTATCCAGCAGGTATTTTTCTAAAAAATATCAGATTTTTACATTTTATTTACTTAATATGGGAAAATGCTTAAAATCCCCTTTTTTTTTTTTTCTGGCCTTCATAGTTGTCAAACTAGCTATATGAGTTTGTCAAGTTGACAAGCTCATCTTTGAACATTTAACCATCACAAATAAGACTGCAAAATGTCCTTGTGGAGGGAGATTTTGTTTTTTTTCTTTTTGATTTGTTTCCTTAGCTGATATGAAAACAGCTGGTTCAGAATTCCTAAGGTTTATTTTAATATCATACACATTTATGTGCATTGACCAGACCCAGTTTGCAATGGTTTGAACTAATGTAGATGGTCAAAGGTCAGCAGTAATCAAACACTGGCTGAGTAGGTGCTTGATAAATGTTGGTAGCATTGAAGTCTTGCCCAGAGAACATTCCCTGTGTCGTGTCATCAACGTCAACTCAACTCAATGCTAAATGAGGGCTGCTGGGAATTTTCCCATGGGTCTTATTTCTGCAAGCCCCGCATCACAAGCCCAGTCCAAATTTCCTGTCCTCTTGGCTCCAGGATATCAGCCAGCTTTCTCTTTATGGTGTCTACCATTACTCTCTCCATCAGTTGTAGACTCCATCTGTAAGACTGGGTGGCAACAGATAAACAGTCTCCTTTCCCCAACACTCCCCGCCCACCTCTGCCCCACATATTCTTTTCATGTCAATGCTATCCCTTATTCTAATTTATTTTTCTAAAAGTAGGGGAATTTTATTGCTATTTTTAAAACGTTTTAAACATAAAACAAGTGAAAATGCATTTAGAAGAAAGCATCAAAACCATACATAATATAGATATGAAAAATCCCTCCTCGTTCTACTTTACTGATTTTGTGTAATCCTTCTGGCAGCCCTTTTTTCTCAGTGTTTTTTTGAGAAAAGTACACATGCAAGGAGAGAAAATGGCATACTGAGTCCCTGTGTGCCCTTCACCCTGCAGTAATTGTCAATATTTTGCGAAATTTGCTTCAGCTATTCCTCACCCCCAATTTGTTTTTTTGTTGCTGGAGTCTTTTAAAGCAAATCCCAGATATCCTGTCATTCCTCCTATAAATAGCTCACTATGTATCTCTGGCAGATAATTATTTTTTTTAACACATCTCAACATCATTATCACATCTAGCAGTTGATATTCAAATTTCCTTAATTGCTTCAAAATATCTTTTTTATAGTAGGTGTGTTTAAATAAGGATCAAAATGTCTACATGTTGTATTAGTTCCCTTTTAATCTATAATAGCTGCATCTGCAATTTTGCCTGTATTGTTATTAATTGAAGATATTGACTCATTTGTTCTTTAGAATTTTCCACTTTGCAGATTTAGCTGATTGCTTCCTCTTGGTGTGTTTTAAACGTGTTCCTCTCTCCTAGGGATTCATTACGTTTTTGTCCCATGAACCTCTTGTGTAGAATGATGAAAATTATAGACTCCCTTATCAGAATAATGTTTTTAAATGCATAAAGTTAAGTACGTGGAGACTACACGGGAAAGAAATTATATCAAGATATAGTTATCGAAATATAAAAAAATTTGTAATGTAGTAATATATGTGCTGCTTTATTAATGACAAGATCTAGTGGAGAGTCTAATAACAATCATAATTTCTAAGTAGTGTTGAACATAAATATTTAGAAATATTTGTAACAACTGTAATGTGATAGAAATATATATGAATTTGTGTCAGTTCATAGGAAGTGCTACATTACTATTGTTTGTTGCCTTCATTCATAATTTAAGGAAATGCTAAATTGCATTTGGAGGATACTGAAAATAAAGATGTATATTTTTCCCTGTACAAGTTCACAAAGCCTTGAATACCATCCATGGGTCCAAGGAGTGCAAACTGAAGTAGGCAGGCCGTGCCGTGTACTTCCTGGGGTATCAGATCAAAGGCACGTAATGTCTGGTTTACAACTGTTAGTGATGTTAAGATTGATCAGCAGGCCAGGTACTATAAATCCCTTCCATCAATTAAAAATTTTCCCATTAGCCCTTCTGCTAATGTTTTTAGGATTCATTGATGATAGCTGCCTAGACCTATTATTTTATTAGGGATTGCAAAATGGTAATTTTCTAATTCTGTCATTCTTCCTGCTGTTATTATCTACAATATTTCCATAAGGAAAAATTTGGTTACCCTGAAATCCAGTTCATATGATAAAAGCTTGACTAATACTTGATTCTTCTATCAATTTTCAGACTAATGAGCTGGTCTCCTAGCCATCTCCAGTGGTGAGGATCATTGGTTTGAGGAATGTTATGAAGTACAGGAAATTTATTTATTTGATCTATTTCAATCAATTGCAGTCATTATTCACTTTGATGTTCCATTTGTTCAACGTTAGGCCAGTGTGAGCCCCTCTAAATTGGCTTCTATGTCCTTTTGAAATGACCACATTAGTCTTTGGCAGCTATCTTGCTTTTTGGCACAGCAAGATATCCCAGGCTCAGTTTGCACCATACCTATTCCAGACTTGGAATAAGGAATCTTTCCAAGAATCTTTTGTTCCTTTTAGTGGGAAATGGTATTTAAAAACAAGAGTCTGGGCATTCAAGATATTCATTGCTACTAGGTTGCCATTACTTCTAGACCTTTGCAGAGCTATGAAATGTTTATTTTTTAAAAAGAGAAAAACAAATCATAAGTTTATATGATTTCAAGTTGAAATTTCAGTGTACAGAATTTTTCTCAACTTCTTTGACTTTATACCTGGACTGAGTGCCTATTATGCTGATAATATTAGTTCCTAATGACAGGAAAGTAATGCCTTGTTTGCTGTAGCCCATGATATACACATAATAGTTTCAAAATAATGATTTCAGTATCACAACTAGCAGTAAGTAATTACATCTAGTTTAAGATTTATTTGCAAATAATTTTTCCTTTGGAATGTTTCTCACTAAGCATGTAAAATAACAGTGCTGCATTTTAAAGCCACTTGACATAATTATTTATTTGTGTGGTTATGCCACAAATTGATATATAGCTAGGTTTTTTTTAGTTTGCATATAATTTGTAGATTGTTTTTGGCTTTCTTTTTTGATATACTCAAAAAACTCTGGCTTCTATCCTTGTCCCCTTGACCCTATGCTCTTGCTACCCCGTGGGTAACCATTTTTTTAGTTTTTTGATTGTTTCAGTGTTTTTTAGTGAAAAAATATGTCTGTTTATGTGTGTAATCGGTGTGTAGATATAATATGTATTATATATAAATCTCATGTATATTTAGATAATACATATATCTATATATTTATACTCTTTTCTTACCTAAAAGAAAGCACTATAAACACTGTTCTGCATTTTGCTTTTTCCGTTTAATAAAACATATTTGTGATTATTCCAAATCACGTATAAAGACTGTCTGAATTCCTTTTTAAGACTCCATTCTGTGGATGCACCATAGCTTTTCTACCAATTCCCTGTTGATTGTCCCTTGATTTTATTTTAAGGGTCTTACTGCTAATCACTGTGATGCAATGGGCAGAAGTAACAGAAGTTGCACGTTCAGTTTCCAGAATTTAGAACTGCCTAGGCCTGAATCTCCAGTCATCTGGCAGAACGGAGGCAGCTGAAGATAGTAGAGAAGTGGTTAGGAACAAGACGGGTCCGAGTGGAAACCCAGTTCTCTCCAGCCCCTGATTTCAGCTCTGTGAGCTTCCATATCCTCATTCTTAAAAAGCGATAATGAAACCTGCCGCTCATTGTTGTTAGGATTTACACAGACCATGTAAGATAATATATGCAAAGCAAAGAGCGGAACATTTGGCCTGGAATATGTGCCTGTAAAATTCTAGCTATTATTAGTATTAATTTTACTGATTTCCTCAATGATAAGACAGGGAATCCTTGATGGATTTCAGCCCTTTATTTTGATTTTATTTACTGATGGGTGGGCTCATTAGTCTCTCTCTGTGTCCCTCACAGCACAGCTACAGGGAAGAGGGAGCTAATGCAAGAAGTAACTCACCTTGAACATGTTCTCCAAAACTATTGCCTGTCTTCATGTTCAAAGGTGATCTTTTAACCTGAGTATTGTTAAGATTTTGATGAAAATACTTAGAAGTGTAAAAGTAAGACTGTGAGCCCTCTAGAAAAGTGATCAGAGGGTGCCAGTTTGTCTTCTGATGGTTCTTCACACCAAAGCCTCTAACACACTCTACCCTAGGTTCACACCCTCCTGAACTTTTGAACCTGGCAACCTCCCACCAGCCCCAGGGTGGTCTGGCATGCTCTACTGCCCCCGGGTCAAGTCCAAACGGGAAGATCTGGGAGTCTTCATCTAAGGCCAATCATTAGCATCTCAGAGGCCTCCAGGTCCCCAAACCTTGTCCAGGAATGAGTCCTTCTGGGCATTTCCTCCTTGACTCCCAGCCTAAGAGGCTACTGGAAGGAGGAGGAAGAAATTGAAGAAGAATTAATCTTGGAATCCTTCCTGGAGGGGACACATTTTGAGCAGAATTCTTAAGAAAGAGGAGGAATGGGATCCTAGGGAGGAGAAGGCAGGCCTCCTATTCATGATGCTTCTGTGCTCCATTAGGCAGAAAAGGGCCTTTGGACTCAGCCTCTGAATGCCTAATGGTCTTTCGCTGCATCTGACACCTCTCAGAACTTCTGTTTCCTCAGTTGTAAAATGTGGCTGTAAAAATTATAATATTCCTAGTCCAAAGCACTGTTGTGAAGATGCATTGAGATCCACAGTGTCTTGTGTTTGGCAAAGAATGGATTAGAAGCTCTGGAAATGTGAATTTCCTTTCTACCTTTTCCCTTTTTCAAGCGCTCATTCCACCACATCTTAAAAATAAAATTAGGTGGTTATAATAATACCAGTAATAGTGAGAACTGAAATCTCTTGAGCGGCACAGGCATGCATTATCTTAAATTCTAACAACGTTGTTTCGTCTGTGCTATTAGCTTATTTTATACATTAAAAAGCAGAGGCTCCAAGAGGGGACATAGCTTGTCCATGGTCAGATGGAAGGCCTCAGCTAGCCCGTAAGTCACCTTTTGTATGAATCCGGAAATGGTGTTCCTTGACTTGGATTCAATCCCGTGGGCACATGCATGGGGAGCAGAGGTGAAGCTGGATTCCGTCCCCACTCACATCCTCGCCTTGTCACCATTCTGTAGTGTACAACTTGTATAACTGTATAAAGAGGACCGGGTTGAATGTATAGTTCTGATCAAACTAAAATTCAAACTGAGATCTGTCTGACATTCAGACCACATCCTTGCTACTGCTACCTGGGAGTTCATCTCTTCCTATTTCCTTCACCATCCTGCTCCATCAGTTATCTCTTCTCTCTGCCTTGTCTCTAGTCTCTACCCTCTCCTTCTTTTTTTGTTTTTCCTTCCTAGCTGATACACTTAATCAGATCTCTACTCTTGTGTAACTCTGGGATCGGAACAAATCATTATTTATAATTTCACCACCACCACCTGCCACCCCTACCAGTGCCTAGCTCCAAACCTGTCCCTGAATAGATCTTCTAAGCAAATTCTTGTTCAGAACCCTCGTGGTCATTACTCCAGGCTTCCTTGAATCGTAACTAAGCCTTTACTGTCTTCCCTGCTGCCCTCAGCCCCTAGCAAGTTGCTCTGCACACAGTAATCATTCTTTGGCGTGGAAGAACTAAGATTTTTCCCAAGAGCAATCATCTTAAGCAGTCACTAGAGGGCAGCAGGAGATCACACATGGCCTTTTTTTCAGCCTCCCATTACTGCATGGCCCACCTTGTCTCAAAGGCAGGAGTAAATGATACACTTCAATACTGACTGCTCCTTGAACAGTAAGAGGGATCGAAGTCGAGAGTAGTGGGTAGGGGGCTGAGCATGCCTTAGTCTGTGGTGAGGCTCACTTTTGGGCCCACTGAGCTATACGGGGATTCTTCATTCTGCCCCTTACTTTCTTTAGGTCAGATAACACAGCAGAACTACATGGGTATTTTAGTCCTTTTTAAAAATACCTATTAAAAGAATTCTAATTTACAAACAAACAAAAGACATCAGCCACTCCTGGGCAACTGGGCAGTGTCCAGGGTTCCCTCTCCCTGCCCCACAGACAGTGTGACCTTCCTCAGAGATTTAACTGCTTTCACTTGAAACAAGTACTGTATCCTCTTCTAGGTTACACGGTGTCACTCTGAGCCTCAGTTCCCTCATCTGTACAAGGGGACAACGATCCCTACTTTGTAGGATGATAGCGAGGACTATGTGAGATCACAGATGGAAATCAGCTGTCTCTCATTTGATGCTCAGACCAGTTCAATGAGGAATTAGAATCCTCATTTTGCAAATGAGGAAGCTAAGTTTGGAGAGGTGAAGTGACTTGCCCAAGATCTGAAATCAGGAGGTCTGACAATAGCTTTGGACTTAAGCGTTCAATTCTACCCCGTCTACTGTGTTCTATAGGTAGGAAGCAGGTAGTTTAAGGAGAAATTTCTGACAGTGTGGCTAAAGTACTGGCAGGTCACAAGGGAAGATTTACAGATTCAGAAATACAGGAGAATTGAATAATGCTGAGTTGAAGGCCAACGGCTGGAATAAATGACCTCTGATAATGCTTTTGACACCCTAGAATTTGTAAATTCCTCATTGGATTCTGTTTCTCATTGATCCTCCAAACGTTCCAAGGTTTAGGCACTCCTATTATTGATGTTTTACAGATAAGGAAACAGAGCCTCGGAAAGGTTAAGCAACTTGTCCAAGGTCACCCAGCTGGAAATGGAAGAGCTGGAATTCAAACCCAAGCAAGTCACTGTGCTTTAGCTGTCCCTCTGTGATTGGGCTTATTCCTTGTGTATTTAGAGAAGAAGTTGCAAATTATGTTAGATCAGGAGATCAGTTGTCCCAGGATTTGGCAATTTTGTGACTTGTCTTTTTTTACAGTCTCCACCATTGCTTCCCCTTCTATTTCTCCAATATGCACACGCACGTGCACACACATACACACACACTCAGACATATACAGCTTATCAGAAGCCACGAAGAATGCCTTACAGTTCCTGGGATGGGGAGTTAGTTGGTTAATCTTAGCATGACCCCCAGGTAGGGGGCAGGCTTGAGCACTTCAGAAAGGGTGTCCAAATAGCATAAAGCGTGTAACTCTGAGTCTGAGTCTGATGCTTAGGATGAGAAATGCAGTTCCTGGATGGGAAGCCATCTAGATTTAACAGAGCTGTCCCATAATGGAACTGGAGGCCTAAAAAGGTAGTGAGTTCTGCATCATTAAACATGTCCAAAAAGAAGCTGGAGGATGATTTGGTGGTGAATGAAACATTAGATGGGATTTTTGACCAAGTGACCTTTAAAATGCCTTTTACCTATGGGATCCTTTAGCCCATGGAAAGGGTGAGGGAGCCCAGGGGTGTTGTCTAGGGGTGACAGGAACAAGGAAGGCCCAAGTGTTTGCAAAAGAGATGACTCATGCAGGAGTGAGAATTAGTGCCGAACATTTTTTGGAGAGGAAGTATGGATGATAGAAGGAGCAGTAGAACCAGTACAAAAGGCCGGACTGGTTATTAGCTGTGTGGCCTTGGGCAAATGGCTTTACCCCTTTGAACTACCATTTGTACAATAAAGTAAAGTTAAGACCATCTGCCTTTGGGGCTATGGTGATAAATTGAGAGAGTGGGTTTGAAATGTGATAAGTGTTATACGAATGGAAAGGATTGAAGGCAAAAGGGATCAGATCACACATTCATCTCTTCATTTATTTGGATGTTTACCTGCAAACAGTCTACACTACATCAAACAGTGAAGTGTGTGCTGGGGATACAAATGGTGATTGAAACTGGCCATAGTCCTTGCCCTTATCTCATAGTTTAGTTGAGGAGACAGATATTAATTTAACTAGCACATTAACTAAAATTGAAAATGTGATAAGCACTGTAATGATGATGATGATGTAAATGGTTCACTTGATAGTACAAATTGAGAATAATCAAAATACAGTTTATGAATATATATATGTTCAAAAGTATATATGTGAGTTGGTTCCCACACTCTCTTTAATGCATTCACTGGGATAACCTTCCTCTGCTCCTGGATGAAAATCTTAGCAGGGCACATCTAATCTATCACCACTTTTATGGAATAGACAGTGCTATAGACATTTTAAGTTGCTAACACAGTTTCAAACCAGGAATTAGGATGTCCAGTCCAAGATTTTAATCAAATTTCTAAATTTGACAAATCAAACCTTCTTGCCTTCCCCGGTGGGGCATTAAGAGGTGGGGCAAGCTTGGCCTCCATTCTGTTTCTCTACCTTGGCACTTCTTCCTCTCCCTCCATGGTCAAAACAGAAGGAAGGAGAAGTGGTAAGGATTAGGAGGGTCATACTCACCCTGGTACCCTTGTACCTGGTTCTGCATTCTCTGGTCCTGACAGATTTTTGAAGTTGCCCCTTTCCCTTGGGGGCTTTTTCAGGAGCTTTTCAGGGGTCCCTGTTGCTAAGGGCTTCTCCAAGACCTGGAGGATGCATTTCTCTTTGGCTGGCTGCTTCCACCTTCTGTTTCTCTGGCTGCCCACCTCATGGAGACTCTCACTGTGGGGGACCTCTGAATCTCCATTATAATTCCTCTAGGGTAGGACTCAAAACAATTCCAGGCCAGCTGTTTCTCTTGTGTGACCCACATCTGGTCCAGGGGAAATACTCAAACATTTTTCACACTGGCAACCTCTGGAATTTTGGGCAAATCCCCATGCAGCCCCTTCTGTTCTGCTGCCACAGGTGACTAGAGCTTGTACAGGAGGAGTAAGACCCCAGTCCACTATCTTCCTGGTTACATGAACACATAGCAAGTTCTCCAAGGGGCACTCTTGAGGCCACTGTTCACAAAATTTGGTATAGAAGGTAGCATGCTCTACATGTCCAACCTGGCGTGCGGGGTACGTTATTAGGTAATAACTCTCTCCAAAGCAAAATTTTCTGAAATCTTTCCTGTCTACTCTCTGACCTTATTTTATTCCCTTGTTCTGGCTGAAATTTCTTGAGTTATGAAACTAGTTAAGATTCATCTCCTTTGTAAATTCTGCCTATAGGGGCCTGGCTTTGGGATTTCACTTCTGTTCTGTATTGGTGTCTCAACAGAAATTTCAGTTTTAACATCCTGTTACAACAACAGCCACAGTAATTAATAACAACCACAGCAACAACAACAGTAACAACTAATAAAGATTGAGTGCTTAAGCTTTGCCAGGCACCTTATTTAATCCTCACAAGAACTCATTTAGGTTGGTCCTATTATTTAGAAAGGGCACATTGACGATGCTGGATTTTGACTGGTTAGGCTGAGAAGTCCAGATTGCACAACACAGAAGTGCAGTCCTGGCCGATGGCATTTCAACTGGCTACCTTCCCTTTGTTAAGGATATTTGTATGGGTCCTTGAGTCAGGCCTCAGAGCAATCGCTTTCCTCCAACAGGAGACAGTAACTCCGCCTAAGAAATGATCCATTTCAGCAATTCCTGGGAGGCCATTGCTGTAATAAAGCCTATTCTTTATGATATAAAAGTCTCACCCTCTTTTCCCCACCCTTAACGTTTCTAATTTGAGCCCCTCTGGTCCCTGTGGAGCCTTTAAATGCTTCAACTACAAGTGTATTGCCAAAGCAAGCCTGTCTGACTCGGAGGCAGCGCCCTGCACCGTTGCCGAATACTGAACAAACATTCGCACAGCTTTGGCTCTCCCAGAAGCCCTTAGTCTGATGCCTTTGTTTTGTTTTCTGGATGAGGGCAAGCAGTGCCATCACCTCCTGCCGAAAAGCCCTGGCTGCCCTCCCAACAAGGAGTTGTCACTTCAACGGAGCCCTTTTTTTTTTTTTTTTTTTTTTGGTGGCAACAAAATAATACCCAGCAGGAATTTGGGAGGAGAAAAAAGAGAGTTCAGTTGGCAGGTTCTCAAATGAATGGGTTGTAGTGTCATTGGAACTGAATTGGGCTTGAAACCAGACATGATCCTATTTTGGAAGCATTGTTCAGAGGGATGGGAAATGTGAACAGAGGATAAGTCTCTTCAAAAATGCTCTTTATCCTTGGCCTGTTAAAGACAGCCTGTTTTAACTGAGCTCTCCCATCCCCTCAATGGCAAGGGCCTATGTGAAAACCTTGAGGAGGTCAGAACAACTGGCACATTGATCAGCTATTCATCTGTTAACCTTTCCATTGAGAGAGATAATTTTACTTTGGGAAGAGGTTGTCATTTGATTACAAGACGTCAATTGTCAGTCTTGAAATTCATAAATCTTGGCTCTTAGACTCATCAATGCTTTGACAAGATAGCACAGTGATCAGAGTATATAAATATATTGTATATTCAACAAACATTTATTGAAAATAGTATTGAAACTCTATGATGTTCCAGGTGCTATGTAAAGTAGATAAGGGAATCAGAAAAATGAATACTGTCTTTGCTCACGTGGAACTTATAGTCTGGAGACATTAACAGGTGATACATAGAACAGAATGCTCTGAGGACCTTTAATATGAAACCGTAATCAGGATTGGTGACATGGAGATTGAGTTCAGGGAAGACTTTACTGAGGAATTGGCACTTGAACTGAGATCTGAAGGAGTAGCCAGGAGATGGCAGAGGGTAGGGATGGGATGAGGAAAAGTGTTCTGTGCAGAGAGAAGAGCATGTGCCAAGACTGGAAGAGAAAGGCTTAGGGTGTGTGCAAGGAACTTAAAGGCCAACGTAGCTGAAAGTAAGAGAATTAGGAGGAATAGGATAAGAGATCAGACTGGAGAGGCAGACAGATTGTCTAGATCCCATGTTACCTATGTGCCATGTTAAGGATTTTGGTCTTTATCCTAAGAGCAGTGAAGTGCCATGGAAGAGTTTTAAGCAGGAGAAGAATATAGGGTTTGCCTTTTGAAAAGATGACTTTAGCCACACAGTGATGTTGGATCAGAAGCAATTAGCTTTTGCAATCATAATGTCTACAGAGGAATAATTAATGGAATGGCTAATGGTCTTCCCTGTTGTAACTCTCATCCAGGTCATAACTTAGACATGACACAGTCTTTACGAAAAGGATCATCATTAATAAACATGCATAGGACTTAGAGGTAAATCCCTTTCTCCATTTAGGTCTCAGGTTCCTCACTTATTAAATGATGGGATTGGACCAGATGATACCCAAGTGCCCTCCTTAGCAAGACCAGCCCTTAAGTTCAGCTGTGAATTCTGTACTGCTACTGCAGGGCAGTTTTCAGCCTGAACTATGGCCTTTTAACCCCACTTGTTTGACTGATAGATTGAAAAAAAGATTTATTGGACAAAAGCTTACCAGCAAAGATCTATGGCTTGTTTTGTTGTTAAATGGATAGTTATATCTTTAAGCCAATGGCTGTCAATGTTTGTTTGTTTGATCAAGGGAATCTTTACTCCCAGCACCACATTACATTCCTTCCTGATAAAATTATGTACATATGGTGAGGTGCTAGGAGGGGCAGGCCATCTACATTTTAAAATATGAGATAAAAACAGTACTTTAAGTGATGAATTGGTTAAGAAAAGACTGGGCTCATGTGCTGAAAGGGTCAGTAACTCACCATGTGACCTTGGAAAGTCATTTTATTTTTTGGGGCACAATTTCTCCTTGTTTAAAGTGGGGCAGTTGTACCAGATTAGCATTTTCAAAAGTATTCTTTTTCAATAGTTTTTGAAAGATATTCCATGGAGAAAAGATGCCCTACTCTATTTTTTCTCCTTAGAGATTCACAGTTCAAGTATATTGATGGTCTATT
The DNA here is from genome assembly GCF_021613505.1 of Equus quagga. Classification (NCBI taxonomy): domain Eukaryota; kingdom Metazoa; phylum Chordata; class Mammalia; order Perissodactyla; family Equidae; genus Equus; species Equus quagga. The sequence continues at coordinate 78,731,873 of NC_060267.1, read as the reverse complement.
GATTGTAAAGTTTTTACATTAACTAATCCATCATACTGCCACATTTTTGTGTGGCTATAGGTGCGTCCTCTCTCTGAGACTCAGTTTCCCCATCTGTATCCTAAGGCTAGAGCAGAGGTTTCCAAAGTTTTTCTGTTAAGGATGAGATAGTGAATATTTTAAGCTTTGTGGGCTGTAGAGTCTTTGTTGCAACTGCTCAATTCTGCCATTGTAGCCATAACTTTACATAAATGAATGAAGGTGGCTATGTTCCAATAAAACTTTATTTACAAAGACAGGCAGAGGACTGGATTTGACCTATAGAACGTAATTTACACGTTATGGATCAGAGTGTAGGCTAACTGCTCCCCAGTGTCCTCACAGCTCTGAATCCCCCTGACCTTCTCCCCTGAATAGTTATCTCTCTCAGGTTTTAAGTCACCCTTCTCCAAAACTGTCCCTCTGGCCCACACTTCCAAAGGTCACCATCATCTTCTTTCAGTGTGTCCGTATATAAGACTGTCTTAGTTGCCCCAGCTGCTGAGATGCCTTCTTCACAGCTTTGTTTTGTTTATCTTAGTAACTACCCTCGTTAATCCCTCTGAAGGATTGGTTAGCTGGAATTCGCCTTGTCTTCCTCCCCCAGAGCCTTTGATCTGATGCTCATAAGCATTTGCTGACAGCCAGACAGAAAAGGTGGAGCACAGATCCCAGGCCCCAGGGCCCAGAGAGTCATGAATGAAGGCTGCATTTATTTGTATTTCTAATTGGCAAGCCCATTTCCAGATCAGCTGCATGTCACTGCAAGCCGAGAGCAGGAACAGGAGACAACCTTCTTTTTCTCCCAGGCCTTGGTGCCCAGGGCCTCTGTTTCCACTAAGGCAGTAGCTTGCCTTGACTTCATCAGGCTTGGAAGTAGCTGCCATCTGGACCAAGCTTTCCCCCTTAGTACAGGGCCACCCTGTTTTGCCACTTCTGCATTGCACAACTTTGAGGACACCATTCACATAGTCTATGATTAAATGGAACCCTTTGAGTTGTACAAATCACTTTGGTTCTCCAAGCTTTTGATATAGCCACAGAGCCCTTTATTCTTGTGAAATCTTAAGTAGAAAGGCAGTCTATAAGAGACATACAAGTGGAACTGTTCTGTCTGAAACTGAGATGTGGGTTTAGAGTCCTGCCTGCTCATTTTCCCTCTTGCCCTGTGCAAGCAGTTGTTGAGATGCTTTTGGGATCCATAGAATTCCTCAGAAGAATTTTGGAGCCTCTGGACTAGATCATGAATGTCATTCTAGCCACTCAGAGTTCTATAAGCTCCCTCTTTGATTAAGTCGCAATTACATCCCTAGCACCATGCTCGGCACTGAAGGTTGGAGGGAAGAGGAGTAGGAGACATAGCCCCTGATCTCCAAGACCTGATAATATGGTTGCAGAGGTCAGCAGAAAATGGGACCAGAAAGTGAGCTTAACAAGATAAGGTTTTATAGGCAGAAGTACTTATCCAAAGAAGAAGGCGGAGGCAAGAAGGAAAGACTTCCTGAAGAGGATCACACTAGAATGGAGCATTGGTTGGGTGGTAAAGATCTGGAGAGGCAGAGGGGAAAAGTAAGACAGGCGCACAAAGGCAGAGAGGTGGGAAATGCTTATTGTGTGGATCAAGAGAGATAGCACAGAATGGAGCATGCATGAAGCAGATCTCAGTATGCACATTCACCTCCTATCTCATTTACCACTCACAACTGTTTAAGTTGGTATTATTAACCCCATTTTACAGAATTAATCACTATAAGCTCTTGGACATTGAGAATTTCCTGAGGTTGCATAGCTGTTATCAAGCAGAATTAAGATTTAAACTGATATTGATTTGACTCTGAAGCTTGTGTTTGCCCCATGACATGGAACTTTATGGAAAATATAGAACTGGAGCAAGTTTTTTTAAAAAAAGGTAGAATTTGTGTAAATCGACAGTACACAGTGAGAAATTTCTCATTGGGAAAAGTGTCCTTGATATTTACATCTTGCAAGATCCTTGGAGAATCCTCTAGTCCAACCTACCAATGTTAAATATGGAGAAAGTGAGACCTAGAGAAAGCAAGGGGCTATTTAATGTAAATAGTAAAACAAGACACCGTTCTGGTCTCTGAACCCTCAGGCCAGTCCTCCTCTCAAGGCATCATGAACAAACCACTCTATCTTTTTTTTTTTTTTCTTTCCAATGGATGCCACCTCCTTAGCACATCAACACTTTGAAAGTTACTGAATTTACCTCTTCCTCTCCAGAGACCACAGAGCTGGGCAGCAAGAAGGAACTCAAGTCCATGCCCTTCATCACCTACCTCTCAGGTCTGCTGACAGCTCAGATGCTGTCAGATGACCAGCTCATCTCAGGCGTGGAGATCCGCTGTGAGGAGAAAGGCCGCTGTCCGTCTACCTGCCACCTTTGTCGCCGACCAGGCAAGGAGCAGCTGAGCCCCACACCAGTGCTGTTGGAAATCAACCGTGTGGTACCACTTTACACCCTCATCCAAGACAACGGCACCAAGGAGGTGAGCTTCCCTGACACTGCCACTAAGTTGGATCTAAGTACCAACCCTCCTACCTCCTGCCCTTGTGCTCCCTTTGTCTTTCGGGATTGTCATCATCATCATTATCATCATCATGGCAATGACGAGTATTTATTGATTCCTTACTATCTTTGAAGTACATATTTAGCTGCTATAACCAACGAATCCTCAAATTTCAATGGCTTAATACAATAGAGGTTATCCTTATTTGTACAGAGTCCCAAACAAATGTTTTTGATTGGTGGGTGGCTTTACTCTGAGAAGTGTTGCAGAGATCCAGCCTGTTCCATCTTGTGCTCCATCAATCTGATGGTTCCATGATTACTGTGGAAGAAGAAAGAACATGGAGGATTACACGTGAGAAGTTTAAATGGGCCAAACCTGAAAGTGGCAAATATCATTTCAGCTCCCATTCCATTGGCTAGAACTCGACCATTGGGTACACCTGTCTGCAAATGAACACAGGGAAATATATTCTGTCTGTTTTCCTAGGAGAAGATAGGGGTTTGGTAATAACCTAACAGTCTCATTTTCAATACTATACTTGGATAATCTCATTTAATCTGCCCTCCAGATCTATTATTTACTTGGAAATATTGGTTTGATTCATATGAGATTGCTGACATTAGACCTTTTTTACTTATAAAAATGAAAGTTCCATGTAGTTCATCCTGATGTCGTGCCCACTTCACAAGTGACGAAACCTCAAAGATGTTTAGTGATTTGCTCAAAGTTGGTCTGCTCGAGAGCCTATATGTTTAGTTGTGAAATTCTCTCTCCTCTTTTTCCTCTTTTTGTGTTTCTCATTTTCTGTTACAGTTCGTCAGGGCTTGAAGGGATCATATAAATGATTTGGTTCACTGGTTTGCAAACGTGTTTGTGGAACATTTTTTCCAAATGCAGTCTTTCAGGAATCCCAATCTATAAAACCAGGAATAGTAATGCCACTCCTTCAGTTAGGAAGGGGAAGGTGGATAAAGCATCTCTACTTGGTCCCTACTCTTCCCTCTGCAGCAGCTCCCAGACAGCCCTGGGCCTCCAAAGAAGACAATCTGGCAGACCCCTGACCAAGTCCAGCAGGATGCTATGTATTACATGCCCCTCCCATAGCATCTGTTGGACTGAGTAAATACTGGAGGGTAGTAGGTGGCCAAGTAGGGCTTCATAAAGGACAGAGAGGGGATGAGAGTAAGGAGATGGGGAGAGTGTCAGGTAGATGACCCGTGGCAGGAAAGAACACGGTCTGTTCAAAGACTGAAAGGAATTCCCCATGACTGAACCCAAGAGGTGGAGGGCCAGCATACGTGAGGCCAGAGGGGTCAGAAGGAGCCTGATCATACAGGATATTGTAAGCTAGGTCATGAGTTTGGACCCTGTCTGGAGGGCAGTGAGATGTTTAGCAGGAAGCTGATAGGATTAGATTTGTGTGTCAGGAGCCCTCTGGAAACAACCCAGAAGACCATTACTGGAAGAGCAATTAAATAAGCCTACAATGGAATATGCATACAGTGGACTACCTGACAACAGCCAAAATGAATGAACTATAATGGCACTTAATATGAGATGAATGAACATGTTAAATGAATAAGCCCCAAAGATTCATTTTATATAGCATGAAACCCTTTCCCCTATTTTAAGTTAAAACAGATACATAGACACAGCAAATATACTACCTTTTAGGGATACAAACAGGTACAATAAACTACTTACAAAGGGGAATCAAGGAAAGGATGAACATAGGATTCAGGATGAGGATAATCTTGAGTTAAGGGAGGCAGGATGATGGCGTGAGGATGGATTTGTTACACGTAGGTATGAAGTTCCTAGCTGGTGTTTTGGGTAGTGGATTAGTGGCAGTTTATTAAAGTATTAAAACTAGCTAACTAACTCACTAACACTAAGTGGATGAAGACATAAAGCCTAACCATGTGTCGTGCAGCGATGAACGTGAGTCATGAGCCAAGTGTCACAAATAATCTAACTCTGTGGATCAGAGGTCCCCAAATTACCAACAAAAAAGCCAAATATGTATGTATACCTCTGGCTTCAAGGTGAGAGTCAATTATGTAAGAGTGGAAGCAAGGAGACACATGAGGAGGCTGTTGAAGCTTCCAGTGAATTCCAGGAGTGATCCAACCAGTGTTGTGTCAGTGAAGACAAATAAAGCAGCATGGGTAGCTGTATAGGCTGAACTCTCCAAGACATAGTGAGTGAGGTTGTGAATATCCCTGTTTACAGCTTTGTGAACTTACCCCAACGACTTTCTGGATCACATTCTTCTCATCTGTAATGTGACAGGATACGAGCTAAGTCACAGGACTTGTGTGATGTGTTGTTGGCACATGTGTGGTGGCAAGAAGAGTGATGGTTCCTCTCCTCTTTGCTTAAGAGTCAGATTCCCCCATGTCTGGATTCTGTGCCAGCTTCCCTCAGCATCGTCAAAATATTCAATTCTTTGGAAACCCAGTGAGGTCTTTCTGAGGCCAATTCCTACTGGGTTAGCAGAGAAGCCCAAGAGTGTGAAAGCAGTCACTAGATGTCACTGTTCTCCATACATGAGATCTGGAGCTCTTAAAGCACTAGTCAGTCATTCATGAATTCAGTAAGTATTTTTGAGTACCTACTATAAGCCAAGTACCATGTCACGCTCTGAGAAGTGAAGAGTATGATAAGTGGACATGGTCTGCCTCTTTATGGAGTTTACAGACTTGTGGACAAGACAGATATTAGTGAAACAATCACACAAATCAGTAAAGACAGACTATGCAGAGTACCAAGAGAAGTCCAGGCCAGCTGGTTGAAAGTGTGTGACAAGGGGCCTTGTGGGGTCAGGGAAGCCTTTCTTGAGGAAGTGACATTGAAACTGAGCCCTTGGGGGCTAGGTGTTAAAGTGAATGTGGAGGACTGGTTTGGCGGAGGGGGCGGAGCCTGAGAGCATTCCAGGTTGAAGTCCCAGCTCCTGCAAAGACCTGAAGAATGAGCAAGAGTGGCCCATTTCCCTGAAGAACTGAGTGAGAACCAGTGTGGCAAGGGCCGAGACTGAGGGGGAGCTCCATGGGCAATGCTGAGGAGAGGCAGCAGGGCCAGGCCAGGCAGAGCTGGGGAGGCTGGGGTGGTGGGGACTTTGGCCCCTGTTGGTGGGGAGCCATGGAGGAGTTAGGGCAGACAGGCAGGCATAGACGGATGCTGTCTCCTCAGCTCCAAGCTCTTCTCCTCTTAGTCATCCCTGCACAGAAACATTAGAGATGGTTGACTAGAGCTGGCTTCCTCTGAGTCTCCAGTTTCTTCTCCTTCTCCCCAAACCCCAATGACAGGCCTTTTTAAAGTTGCATAGCAGCCTAAGGGCTGTGGTGCATTAGGCATTTCCAAAGGAGCCAGGCTGTGGTAGGAGTGGGTAGGACAGGCCCACTGTAGGTCTGGAAATGATCCTGGAGGAGGGGAATATGGCACTGAGCCAGGCTAGTGTGACGAGAAAGCAGCCACTATCATTGTGTCCATCATTTGTTTTTCTGCCTCTTCTCCAAACTCCTATCACTCCTTCTCCCATGGCTTCTCCATCTCTCTGCCTTTCTCTGCAGCTGGAGGCAGAGGCCAGATGAATAAAACACAAAAGGGCCTTGCCTTAGGCTCTGACACTGAGTCATAGCAAGGCTGGGACAAGTCCTTTTTCCTTTCTGGGACTTTCTTTTCCTACTTGAAAAAAGAGAGAAGCTGAGTGAGTTTCTGAGTTTCTGATTTTCCTGCAAAAGACTTTGTCTAAGTGGAATCAGATTGTGCAGGCTCTGTGCGCCACTCAAGTTGAGTTGGAATCCTGTCTCAACCTCCCATTCACTGTGTGATATTGAATGACCTCTCCAAACCTCAGTTTCCACATCTGTAAAATGTGGTCCTTAAGGTAATCAAATGAGATAACAAATGCATGGTGCCTGGCACAGAGCATGTAATGCACAAGCATTTTCTATCATGATGACAAAAATAATGTTGGTCTAAACTTGTCCCTGCCTTTGTTTATGCTTGCTTTGGCACCTCCCCTTCTAGGTAGTACTGGATAACTTTACAGATGCCCAAAGTGCTAGAGGCATGATGTTTTAGAGTAGGATCTATATTTTCTATGAGAGAGATCATGGGTTAACCCAAAAGGGCAGATCACAAATGGAGGGATTTTAGAAGCATTTCTCACTTTATAAACATTGCTGGCACTCATATTCTACAGATAGAGGATACCATAGGTGGAATTAAACATGAGTAAAAGGATTTCCTTCTCCTGTAGACCTTCTGAAGTGGAATGGAACCATTCTTCTATGTGAGAACCACTGACTCCTTGAGGTTTTTTTTTGTTTTTTGTTTTTTTCCCTGAGGAGGATTAGCACTGAGCTAACTGCACCAATCCTCCTCCTTTTGCTGAGGAAGACTGGCCCTGAGCTAACATCTGTACCCATCTTCCTCTACTTTATATATGGGACGCCTGCCACAGCCTGGCTTTGCCAAGTGGTGTCATGTCTGCACCTGGGATCTGAACCAGCGAAACCCGGGCCACCAAAGCGGAACGTGCGAACTTAACCACTGCACCACCCGCCCGGCCCCTTCTTGAGTTATTTGAGGTGCTGAGTCAACCCCTGAGTCCCATTGTATAGCACAGTCAGGAGTATCAGAGATGGGGTGTGACTTGCTTGAGCTTTGTGGAACAGTTCTGGTCTCTGGTTCTGGACCAGGGCCAGGGTGTGCTCTGGATAGTCTCGGGGACCACTAGACACTGGCTTCTTTGGTAAGTGAGGTCTCCTTGGGTCCATCTCCACGAATGCATGGGAAAGGATGATGCCTTCTGCCCCAGCTGGAAAAGAGCCCTTCATTACACTTTGCACTGTGGTTTTGAACAAGCAAAGCCGCAAAAAAGTCTTTATGATGGAGAGTTTGATTAATATGTAAATCTCTTCTCTCCACCTGTTAAATGACCCTTACTCAACCCAAAACCACAGAGCTTGGCTAAGCATAACTAGTGCTTAAGGTACAAGACCTTGTGTGGCTGTTAATTAGCCTTTGGTGAAGAAGAAGAGGTTTCAAGTAGGGGAGACTAAAGAATAGAGCCGTGGTGAAGAGCCAGATAGCTGGATTTGAATCCCATCTCTGCCATTGACTGTCTGGGTGACCTTACTCTTACTCATTTGTAAAGTAGGCATTATTAGTATCTATCCTTATTCATTTGGGGATTCAGAGTTTTCTTTGGAAGAACCAGAGAATTGGGACACCTGGAATCTGAACCAGGTTCTGTCCTTTATTGTTACATGGCATTGGACATGAAAGCTTCTACTGTTTGGGGCTCTATTTCTTTATTTGTACCATGAGAAGTACAGACTAAATTTATCTACAGTCCCATCAGGCACTATGATAGGGTTGGTTCTAACTTCTACCCTGAAAATAAGGGAAATATTTTGAGGTTGGAAAAGGCATCGTGTGACCTGCTATTTATTTCCCATCCAGAGTTATTATGAGCTTTACTTCTTAAATTAGTACTGAGAAAAGAAAGGTATACATATCTTGTACTCTATCTCAATGACAGAGCATTTATGTGTAGAGAGGGATATTAAAATCATAACCTGTTTATTTTACAGATCAGCCTCTTTGTTTTACAAATAGTAAAGCTGAGACCTAGAGATGAGAAATGACTTACTCAAGGTCACACAGTCAAGTCTGAATTCGAATCAATCAGGCGCAGCTTCTGACCTCAGAAATGTCTTTCCTCTCTCTAAGACTCAGTTTCCTTGTCTGTAAAATGTTTAGTGGTGACTTTCCCTACAGGGCTGTCATATAGAAAAATTAGAAGACCGTTTGCTAGTGTTTTGAAAACTGTAAAATACTCTATAGATCTGGATGATTCTTTTCCAGTGCTTGGGTACCCTGACTTCCAATAATGTGAGCTTTTTTTTCTTTTCATGCTACTCTAGGAAGAACCATGTATAATTTTGGTCTTGTTGTGGTTGTCTGACCTTCCAGCAGATCCTCTCTCTCTGCCAGAAAGCCTTGTTTTCTCTATTTAGACTTCTTGGCTCAAACTGAGAAAAGAATTCCAAATGACTGCTCTTTGAAAAGAAGTTAACAGCCAAGATCATCCCCCCACCATTGTTACCGCCGCCACCATGACCACCAAGATTATCATAACTGCCATCACCATCACCACCATCACCTTGCATTGGGTGCTTAGTGTGTGCCAGATCCTGTGCTAGGAAAGATGATACAGAAAGATATAAGACACAGATTGTACCTTCAAGGAGCTCAAGTCTAGTGGATGAGGCAGAAGAGCAACATAAGTAACTATAATTACTTGCATATGCTACATTAATGCATGATTTATTTTCAAATAATACAAGAGACATTCCAACAGTGTTAGAAAAGAGGGAGAAAGAAACTCTGAGAGGGGAAAGAGAGTCTGGAAAAGATTCTTGGAGCAGGGAAGGTGGGTATGGGCAGATAGTGGAACAGCTTGAGGCAAGGCTGTTGGTGATGAAGATAATACTGTCTACCAGATATATATTATATGCCAAGGGCTTTACATGATTTATCTCATTTAAGCATGTGACACCTTATAAAGGAAATACTATTATTATTTCTATATAGAAGGTGAAGAGACTGAGGCTCAGAGAAGCTTGAATTCAGGTCTGTAAGATTCCAAAGCTAGTCTAGGCCAGAGTTGGAAAACTGTGGCCCATGGATGAACTCCAGCCTGCCGTCTGTTTTTGTAAATAAAGTTTATGAAACGTAGCCACACTCATTTGTTTACATATCATCTATGGCTGCTTTCCTGCCACAACGGCAGAGTTGAGTAGTAAGAAGACAGTAGGACATGCAAAGCCAACAATGTTTACTCTCAAGTCCCTTATAAAAAAAGTTTGACCAACCTTGATCTGACTAAGTTATACTGGAAAAGAAGGAGAAAGAAAATTATGTCAAATACTGTGTGTCAAACATATAGAGTAGAAGAATAAAACCCAACAATTATTGAATGCTAATTGTGTGCCTGGCATTGTTTGAGTGCCTTATGTGTATTAATATATGTTCCCTCACTCTATCCCACAACACATTTGAAGTATGCACTATTTATATCCATTTCACGAATTGGAAAACAAACCCCTGAGGCTTTAGAGAGGTAAATAATTTACCTCAGTTCACATGGCTAGTGACCTGTGGGGTCAGAATTCAAACCCAGGATGTCTGTGTCCAAAGCTTATGTGTTTAATCAGTCACTCTTGCAACAGGTCTGAAAGATTTGGGAGAGAGAAAACTGGCAAAGTGATATCCAGAAGGCTGAGTTGTGGGCAACTTTGATGCTCTGCTGAGGGATTTAGGTACCGTGTAAGCTATAGGGAGCCCTGCAAGATGTTAGGTCAAGGGAAAGATAATGACTAGATCTGAGTTTTAGGTTAATAACTATAGCAATAGGTGAAGGGTGAATTGTGGGGACCAGGGCTGGTTTTATGGCAGGGGAGTTGGCAGATCCCTGATTTTAAAGAGTCTTTGGCTATCCATCCCCAGAAAGTTTATGCAGGATTATATATTATTGTAATTTTTTTTCTGGGAAAGATGCATGGCATCAGCAAATTTTCTAAATGCCAAAGTGTTTTGGCATTTAGAAATTTTCAAATATTTAGAGCGCTAAAATAAGAGGACCAGTTGGTTGGGGTGTCCACTTGCAGAAGTCCATCTATGAGATGGCTGGGAGAGTGGGGACTCAATTCAAATAATTTTAGCAAGTATTTATAAAGGGCCTTCTATGGGTCAGGCACTGTTTTTGGCGTTTGGGATTCATCAAGGAGCAAAGCAGGTATATATTTCCATCATCTGGAGACTTAATTTCTACTGAGTAGTGTGTGAGAGATATAAAGTAAACAATTGGAATAGTAAATAATATAGTATATTAGAAAGTGAAGGGGAGATAAAAGGAAAGCAGAATGAGAGAGGTCATGAGTGCCTAGTGGAATGTGGAGATCTGGATCTCAGAGTGTCTCAAGATCATTCAGAATCACTTGGGATGGCGATGGGGGAAGCATTTGTTAAAAATGCAGATTCTTGGCTTCCTCCTACTGATTCTGTTTCTCTGGGGGGTCAGGCTTGGAATCTTCATTTCCACAAGCTTCCCGGGTGATTCTGATGCACTCTGAGCTTGAGAACCACTACGCCAAACCATAGTTCATACGTCTTTCTCATTCTGAAATTCCTTCAGGGAATTCCTTAGTTAGAGATTAACAATGTCAAGTACTTCTTATAATCTGACGTAAATCTTCTCTGCTATTGTGGGCCACTTCCTCTCGATCTCGGTGCATTCTGAGAAGGAGGTGAACCAGCCAGGAACCAGACTGTCAGGCAATCCTTGGCAAGAGGGAAGATCAAAGAAAAGAGGGGGAAATAATCCACATATTACTCAACACGCTCATGGTCAATTACAAAAGAGGAACTTAATGCTTGGCTTGCCTACTTACAGAACTGGAAAATGTAGCTGTTTCATGGGACCAGAAGACTAGCAGATTCAATGAGATATACAAGATGTACAGACTTAGCAAATGCAAACATTTTTGCATGTCAGAGATTAGAGGGTTTTTTTCCTCCCTCATGTGATATTGAATTCAGTTTACAAATGTAACAAAAGGAGAATGGCAGAATGTCTTTCCCTTGTACTTTAAATATCGGCCATATACTGAGCACTTCAATTGTGCCAGGAGCTCAGCTCAAGCACTTTACGTACAGAGCTCACTGAACCCTCTCATCAAGCCCAGATGGTGGGTACTATTATTATATTATTATCTTTCTTTTCCTATTATGAAGAGTGAGGCACGGACAAGCTGGATCACTTGCCCCAAGGTCCTGCAAATAGGAACTGATGAAGCCAGGCTTTGACCTGGGATCTGAGCTTTTTCTCACTTTGCTACACTCTCTCTCTACCAGCTGCTTCCCTCCAACTTTTAAAATAAAGCATAATAAATGAAAGTCTCATGTGTACTAAGGAGACTATCACTGCATTGTATTTCCCTCTCCAGCTACTGTGTCTTTATTTCTTTACTTAATGGTCAGCATTTTTGAAAAAGTAGACCTCTTATATTGTCTACAGTGATTCAGCCTCATTCATTCCAGGGTTAGCTCCCTCCATCCAATGGAAATATAGCGGCTTCTCCCCATTTGTAAGCCTTGCAGACACTGTCTTTGTCATAAATGTCTTTGCCTATCTTTGATAGTGTTTTCTATCTCGCTTCTTGTAATCCTGAAACGAGTGAGATATTCTTGCTACTTCTCTTTCGTTCCTGCCTACACCCATCCCCCCAAAACTACAACCCACTAACAAATCCCATAGATTTTTCTTCTGAAGAATTTCTCAATTATGTTCACTTTCGCTCAATCTGGTCCAAGTCTTGCCTGTACTACTGCAGTAGCCTTCTAACTGGCTAACAATGACCCTTGTCTCCTCTAATCCATTCTCTTCCTTGTAGCCAAAATGATATTTCAAAGCTAAAGCTTGCTCATATCACTTTTCTGATTTAAACCCTTAACTATCTTCCAGTTACTCTTAAGATCAAGACCAAGGTGCTTCCCACGGCCTACCAGGGGCTGCTTGGACTGGCACTTCTGACTTCTTAAAGCTTATCTTATATCCCTACACTCCTGGCTTTCTGTGCTCTAGTCTCAGTGATCTTCCAGGTTCTGGAAACACTATGCTTTGTCGTGCCACAGAGCCTTTGCACATGCTGTTCCCTCTACATGGAATCTGTTTCACCCCTCCCCATCTTTCCACTGAGTTAACTGTTTCTCACCCACCAGATTGCTGAGGCTTCCAGATTTAATAAGATTCCCCTGTTTATTTGTTTACTTTCTTGAGTCTTCTTTTCTTTTTTTTTTTGGAGGAAGATCAGCCCCGAGCTAACCATGGCCAATCCTCCTCTTTTTGCTGAGGAAGACTGGCCCTGAGCTAACATCCGTGCCCATCTTCCTCTACTTTATATGTGGGATGCCTACCACAGGATGGCTTTTTGCCAAGCAGTGCCATGTCTGCACCTGGGATCCGAATCGGCAAACCCCAGGCTGCCGAGAAGCGGAACGTGCACACTTAACCGCTGTGCCACCAGGCCTGTCTCGAGTCTTATTTTCTTTCATAGCAGTTATCATAGTTTCTAATTATGCTTTTATGTATTGTAATTGTTTAATTAGTGTCTGTGTCTCCTCCTCCTTATTTTATGATCACAGTGGTACCAATGCGGGAAAAAGAGCAGGTAAACTCAGGAATGAAGGCATTATACAGGCATCTAGTCCAATCTTTGTCTACCCCTTGATTCCTTTCTACTACACCTTTCAAATGTTATAGAGCCTGTTTGAATATTCCCAGTAGCAACTTCCATAGTAACCCCCAAGCATCCTGTTTTCCTCGCTTCTAGGACATCCTTTCTTAGATTGAGTAAAAATATTTTCCTATGCATTAGGAGGTAAACTCCATGAGACAAGGGACTGGACAAGTTTTTGCCCAACAATGTGCCAACAGCTTCTAGTATGGTGGCTGAGGCATAGTGGAAATTCAATAAATATATTTTTAATGAGAATAAATGAATGAAAGAGTGAAAAATGAATGCCACCAAATTGCAATGGTATGCTTGCATAGTGTGTTCACATACATTGGCTCCCTTAATCCTCTCAATAGGCCTATGAAGGTTTCCATGTTTATCTTTGTTTTACAGATATGGAAACTGAGGCTTAGAAAGAGCAGGTACCACCCCCTGAAGCCCCACAAGGCCAACAAGTGTCAGAGTCAGGGCTGGAATCCCTTTTCCAGCTGTCCTACAACCACTCATTCATCACACAACCATCATTTATCTGAGGGTGCCATGCAAAGATGGCCTCAGCCAGTGCAGTGCTGGGCCTCCAGGAACAGAGCAAGTTGCAGGCCCCATCCCCATTGGAGCTTAGCTCTGTTCACAGGGGGCCCTTCTCTGGTCATTAGGCAACTTCAGTCAGCAGTGATACTGAGGGCCTAGAGAGAATTCACAAGCAATTTCACTCCCTTTCTGTCTATTTCTAAGAAAAGAAAAACCATTCCAGATGTGCCTCACAATTCACCAGGCAGATTCAGTTGAAAGCAGCTTGAGTTTCGTACCATCACACAGCTAGTCAATCTGTGCAGTGCCTTCCCTGGTCAACAGAGTCACATCATGCCTAGCATTTCTGAGCAGAAGGGTTCAAGGCCGTAAATTCAAGTCCTGGGAGGAGGAGAAACTCTCGAGGAAAGTGGCTTCTCCTTGAAACGTGTGTTTCTTTTCAATTTGGTTTAGAAAAGTATAACATATATGAAGGTAGAGAGAATAGTGTAATGAACCTCCATGTGTCTATCACTGTCTAGTTTCAACAGAGATCAACTCACACCAAGCCTGTGTCATCTGCTCTTCCACCTCAAACATTATATAATTTTATGTCTAAATGTTAAAGCTCATATTTCTAAAAGATAAGGACCCCCAAAATAGCCTCAGTATCATTGCCATGCTCTCCAAATTAATAATTCCTCTATACCATAGCCTATGTTTGAATACTGTTGAAAAAAGGTTGCTCAGTGACCCGTAAGCAGCCTATTCTCTCACTACTACAGCATCTTTCTTATACTGAGTCTAATATTTTCCCATATATTTCCTGTCCTTGTTGTTTCTAGTTCATCCCTCAACACTATACCGAAATTGTTGTGTCTATTGACTTACTAGACAGAGCATATGTTTCCAAAGCAGGGAAATGAAGGTTCAAATATCAGCTTTGCCACAAAATTTCTGTGTGCCTTTGGGCACATTACTTCAGTTTTTAAGCTTCTGTTTTCTCCTCAGTAAAATGGGATTAATACCGTCTACCTTATAAAATTGTTTTGCAAGTTAGCTATGATAATCCATGCAAGGTGCTTAGCAACCATGCTTGGCACATAAAAAGAGCTCAGTAAAAGTTAGTCCTCTTTCCTGGTTCTAAGTGACAGTCTTTCAGTACTTGAAGACATGTTAGGTCTTGGTTGGACTTTTCTCATCTCCTGGTAAACATCCCCAGTCCTTCAATAGTTTTTCATCACGTGAGTTGGATTCTCACCTTAGGTTCAGGCCTATCCCAGCAGACCTGGTTATTAGCCTCTAAAAGAACTCCAGCATGTCTGTGTCCTTCTTGATGATGTGTGATTTATGAAGAAAGAAGTTAGAACACACAGAGCCTGCTTCACTTGCCTATAGAATTAAGCGTAGAATCCAGGGCTCTTGCTTCCACATTTTTGGATTTGTCCTGGGTCACAATAGTTTCTATCTTCAGTGTCATGCACATAGTTGGTATTCAAAACATACCTTTTGGGTGGCTAAAGGAGACTGAAGCTCACAAGGAGAAATCTCTTATCAATGTCACACAGCCAGGAGTTATGGAACCAGGTTAAACACATCATGTTGGTATGGTTCGATAACCTATGGTCTCAACACAGAAGCTATAGAGATTACCTCATCGTTGGCTCCGTCCTGTACCCTTTGATGTGGCAAGCCTGTTCTATCATCAAGTAGCCTTTCTTGGATTCTAGAAGTCCCTCCTGTCACTATCTTTTTCTTCACCTTTCCTTGATAGTAAAACTTCTTGCTCCTGTCTCATGTCTTAGTTGCTTCTCAGGCCCTTGGAAGCTGGATTCTGTTCCACAATGTAACTGAAGTTCATTTCTCAAAACTCAACAAAGACCTTCTGTTAACTCAATCCAAAACCCTCTTCTCAACCTTTTTTTAGAAGCATCAATTCACTCTTAAAAGAACTTGGGCTTGGCTCCTTCAGCTTTAGCTTTGCCCCACCTGAATTTTTTCCAGAAATTATTGCTTCCCTTCCAAAAATCAGAGGGAATTTCAGGAAAGGGAAGCATGGTAGCTGCTTGTGAGTGGGGAGTATACATTAGTGAGGCTCTGTCCATCCTCCATACTGCTTCTCCAATAATTATTGTTTCTCAAATGTGCATATCCATTTGAAAGAAGCTGGAGAAAATAGAGCTATAGATATATACCTCTAGGTAGGTATATTGCTATACATATATACTTATGTATATTTCTATGGATAGATAGATGGATTTATTTACTTTTTTTTTTTTTTTTTCATTTTCAGGAGGGTATTAGTTACATTCAAGGTAGACAGACTCGGTGAGATTTTGGGAGTTTTAGTGAGATATCACTGAGAGGGCCCAAGTTTGGGAGTCAACCAAATCTAGATTTGAATTCCAGATTTTACGCTTACTTGTTGGATGGCCTTGCACAGATGGCTTAGCCTACCTGGCTCCATTTTCTTATCTGCAAGATGGAGATAATAAGAAGACCTGCTTCCTAAGATGGTTAAGGATATTATATAAGATGATAGATGTAAAGAAAAGGAGGTACGAGAATCAGATAGACCTAGGCTTACATTCTCATTTTGCCACAAACGATGGAGATAAAGCTTCATTGCTCAGAATCTCAATGAGGATAACATGAGGATGATTTAACTCACAGAATTTTTGTTAGGTTAAATAAGATTATGTATGCAAAGCATTAAGCAATGCCTAGTATGATTAAAAACTTCATCCATATTAACTGCAACTTGTTTCCTCTTCCTTCATCTTTTTCATCTCTCTCCCTTCTTCTCTTTTTTCCTCCTTCTCTCTTCTGCTTCTGCTCTTGCTTCTGATTAAAACATCCAGCACAGAGTAGGTGTACAATAAGTAGTAATTGCCTTACCTTCAGGCATCCACTGATTAAAAGACCAGAAGGGTAGAGACATACTTCCCCATAGGCAAAGATAAGCTAAATGTCTCTGATGGTTCATTCTAGTGACATATTTTTCCCCACGTTGGAAAATTATTAAAAGGAATAAAAATAATTCTGAGCATAGATGTACCTAGTCACTGTCTAGGTACCTAGTACCTAGTCACTTTGTCTGTAAATAATTGTAAGTAACAACTTTATTATGTTCATAATAAATAACAGTAATTCATAATAATTATGTCACTTCCATCTAGAGAATATTCAACTTCAGGAATTTGTCAATATTCATTTAATTATCAAATACATGTCTATGTGTAGATACACATATAGATCTGGCATTATTTTAGGCAGTTTATAAATGATCCTTGTAACATTCTTTATTGAGGCAGGTATTACTATATCCCCATTTTACACATGTGGAAAGTGAAGCATAGAGAGTTGAAGTTACTTCTGTCAGTTGGCTTAGTGATAAAACTAAGATTTGAATCCAGGGTTTGGTTCTTAACTTCCATATTCTGCCATCTCTCCAGCACGTGTCACATTCTTTCCTGGTTTAAGGGCTCTAGACTTCTCAGAGTTCAATTTGCCATGATGGAAATGCGGCTACCGTGAACCTGGTAGAAATCTTCCTTTTCATAACTTCCTCAGCCAGATTCTAAGGCTCCCTTTCAAAGGCAAAGATAAGCTCAGTATGGGTCTAGACTAAGCGTGTCCCCTCCTGTCCTCTGACCTTTCTTTCCCTACCCCCACCCACAGGCCCAACCATGGAAGCCCCACCAGCTGGAGAGACTGCCTTCCTCAGATGCCTCCTAAGGGAAAATGGGCGTACTGGAAAAATGAGGTCACCAGTGGCCACAAAAGGGAAATTTTGCAGTCCTTTACTCAGGAACTCACTATTAACTTAAGCTAGCATTTAGCGACATAAACTTCATAGTCTTGGACAAATCCTCCACTTGAAACCTTCCCACCCGCCTCTCATCTCCAGATGTTCTCACCACAGGGAAGAGGAGTTGCTATCTGTCAAAGGACAGCAGGCCTTAGAAGGCAAGTCTTGTCTACTGGGTGGGGCTGGGATCCTTGGCTAAAGGTTTCCCTTAGGAAAAGTGTGTGAATTCCATCCAGGTTTCCCCTTCCAGGACTGAGTGGGCCAAGAACAACGCCTTGTAGGAGACAGGCTGAGAGAAGGAGCCGTCCTCTGAAGAACTTGGATTTGTACAAGACTAAGAAGCCCTTGGCAGTTCAAGGTCACAGGGCAAGATGCCTTGGGAAGATGACTCACGATTAGATGGATGAGGCTACTGATATGGCTGCGTTTTCTCCCTGGAGTTATAACTGATGTTTCCTATTGCTCATAATTGGTCTGGTATTCATCACTTTCACAATTGCTATCAGCTCAGTGACAGGCAGGACGAATGGTCTGGAGATAGTTTAGAACAATGTAAGCACAATCTATTGCCATGATGACTGAGCAGGGGTCTACTAGAATAACATAGATTAGACATCCAAAGAGCTCCCGGTCTTCCATTCCTCAGAGTTTACCCTTATTCATGCAACACACATTTATGGAGTACATACTTTGAGCCAGACCTTTTAAAGGAGCTTCTGATAAAATAAGGCAAAGAACTCAAAGTTCAGTGGAGAGGGCATACAAATAAATAGTTCTATAAAATACCGTAGTCTACTAATAGATGTGTTGTCCAAGGTACAATGGGGCCTTCGATTCTGCTGCGAAATGAGAAAAGGGTTTCCAGGGAAGGTTGCAGTCGTAGTGGGTCTTAAATAATGAGTATGATGGATCAAAGGTAGGATAGGGTAGAAGCATTATAGGCTGAGGAAAGCCACATGCAAAGACACAGTGGCATAAAAGTGTGTTGCCTGTCTAGTTGATGACAAGTGGTTTAACGTAGCTGGTATATAGCACTGGGACAGGCTATAGTGGTAGGATATGAGGCTAGAGAGATTGTTTGGCATCACTGTATGAAGGGCCCAGTAAGAAGTAGAATATTTATACTTGTTTTAGTCAAAGCTCTTTTAGTAGTAAGAAACAGAAACCTACTGAAACTTTCTAAGCAAAAAAGGGAGAAATTATTATAATGATATAGTGATTTCCCATGTAACTCAAAGTCAGAGAACACAGCTGAGCTACCAGCATCCAGGGAGCCATTCTCAGCAATAATCTTGAAACCTATCCTCTCTCTGCACTTGACTCTCACTTGCTCTCTCTCCCCCTTTTTCTGGTCTCCATGCATGTAACTCAACATGACAAGCACAGCCTAGTCAAAGCCAGCTTTGTATTTCCTGCCAGTTCAAGCACTTGGAGAGACCAATGAGCATTTGAATCTAAATTCCCAGGAAAGAATCTGATTGCTGCAGTCTATGCCAAGTAATCAGTTTTGGTCCAACTACCCTTGGCCTAAGCAACAGGGTTATTTAGTTCAAATGTGACCACCAAAGGTTTCCTTGTCTCTGATACCTGAAAGATATCTATTAAAAGCCTGTAGATTTTTATTCTTGAACTGGAGTACCCTAACCCAGGGGGATACTCTGTGGTATGCTAGGATATATCCAAAGCTGCAGGATAAAGACAGCAGAGATTCTTGAACTTGATAATCCATAAGAATCACCTGGGCGTGTATTAAGTCATAGATTGTAAAGCACCTCTCCCAGGATTCTGATTCAGTGGGTCTGAGTTTGGCCAGGGAATCTGAATTCCTGACAAGTGCTTCAAGTTATTAATGAGGCAGGAGGTCCAGTGGTCACACTATGAGAAAAATTTTTGGAAAAACCCCATTGATTTAATAGTAAAACCAACCCAAGTCTGTTGTGGAGTAGAATACACAATTTACATAAATATTTAAGAAAGAGACTTCAAAGAAATTGTGCATTGGTCCCTTCTGATATTTGGGATGCTTTATAGGAAAAGCTTGAAAAACCCTTCCATATTTCATAGGAGGATGTGAAAGGTTTTTAAGTCAAGAGCTTTGGCTCTTAGATCTCTTGGCTTGGTCTCAGGAGTAAAGTTAGCATCTAGTAGGAGCATGGCAGAGGTTAAGAGCACAGAATTATCCTGAGGCCCTGGGCAGAGGAGAGATTTTCCAAGCTAAGGCCAATGGGTGTGAAGGGACAGAGACATAGGAGGATTAGGGTTCTTAACGTTAATTAATTTATGATAGACCAATTGATTAATCAATTACTGAGCCCTTACTCTCTGTCAGGCACTATGGATTTAATAGTAAACAAAACAGACAAGGCCCCAACATCAATTTTTACACAGTCTATTAGGAGAGACAGATAAGCAATGAAATAGACAATAAAATGTAACATCGTAAAATAAGTTTTATTATAGGAGAAGGTGGGGGGAAATGTATTACTAAGGAAGAGGTCTGTTCCAGCTTTGGGGGTGAGGGAATGCTGTCTGCAAGAGGTGGTCTCTAAGCTGAGAGATGATGGATTAGTCAGTGGGGAAATTATCAGATGGGGGAAGAGTGTCCCAAGGAGAGAAATAGCATGTAAAAGGCTAGAGGTGAGAAAGCATGACTGAAGAATAGCATATGAAAAGGATGGTGGCAAGAGGTGTTGCTGGAGGGAGAAGCAGAGATTTGGGAGGCCTGACATCAGCACAAAGGCATTCACATGACTCGTAGCTATTCAGGGGGAAGTGGCAGAATCTGTGGCCAGAGAGGCCAAGGATGATGGGCTTAGGTCATCAGGGAGGCCCTAGGCCTGGTCTGGAAGGAAGCCAGAGCAGGCACCTGAGCTGGATACCTGGGGAATATTCAGCAGGAGTTGGCGCAGCATCAGTGGGAGCTATACATACTTCTTGCACTGATGATGTTGCCAGAAGGTCAGGGCCTCAGCAATAAGGACATTCAACACCCGCATTTTATAGACGAGATAACTGAGTCCCAAAGAGGGAGATGGACTTTTCCAAAGTTGCACAGTTACTAGCAGAGCTGGGATGACCTCTCTTTTCTGAGTAGCTCTTGGCTGGCAGAGGGCTTTGTGTCCAACCTAGAATATAGATTAGCACAACCTGGAGAAGACTCTGCAGGGTGCCAGATCCTCAGATGTCATGGGAAAAAAAAAAGTGCCATGGACAAATATGTTTAGGAAATTCTGCATTTTATATATTACCTTCTTAGGGCTTCCCAATGACTGTTAGCATATTAATGGCTCTGAAATGTTCTATGTAGAGCAATCTGTTTGGTTTTGTTTGATGTGGTCTTTTCCAAATTTATTTGCTCACGGAGATGACTTCCCCTACCACCCCAATTTTTCTGAACTCAAAATCATTTAATATCCTATTGAACTTGTGTCTCTGGAAACATACTTCGAAATGTTATTCTAGCCAATAAGGACTTGGGACTGACAAGAAAAAGATTCCCGGATCCCTCTGTCCCCTCCTGAGAGTATGTCATGCTCCTCAACTCCCACTTGTCTTCAGTATTTAGAAAAAAAGCCATTTCCCAGCCAGGGCAGAAAAGAGGATTCAGTCTTTGGAGTCAGCCCTGTATTTGAATCCTAACTCCAAATCAGCTTAGATTTGTGACATTCTTCTAGTCACCTGATCACACAAGCCCTGAACCTTTTTAAGTTTCAACTTTTTTAAAGATTGCATGGAGACAATACAA
The DNA here is from genome assembly GCF_021613505.1 of Equus quagga. Lineage (NCBI taxonomy): Eukaryota > Metazoa > Chordata > Mammalia > Perissodactyla > Equidae > Equus > Equus quagga. The sequence continues at coordinate 78,710,945 of NC_060267.1, read as the reverse complement.
CCTGATATGCGAGTTTACAATGAGGATTATGTTGGCTCACAGTGGTTAAGCATTTAGGCTTTGGGATTTGAGCAACTTGAGTTTGAATTCTGCTCTGCCAAATACTGGCTATGTGAGGTAGGAAAGGAATCCAAATTTGCTGGGGCCTCAGTTTCGTCCTCTATATAATGGGAGTAATAGAAGTGCCAAATTCATAGTATTGCTGTGCAAATTAAATGTCTTGCATGTGAAACACTGAGCACTGTGCGTGGCATGTAGAAATGCTCAGAAATGCTTGCTGTTATTTTTAACACATTAAAACCTAGTACTTCATTCTCTACATGAGATGGATGGGAGCTGAAAGATGGGATGAACTGACAAGAAAAATAGCTCCTTGCCTCAGGATCATCTAACCCTATCCTCTTATCTGTGTCCATCTTGGGAAGCAGACAGCTGACAGAGTCCCATGCAGGAGCGTCTCAGTGGGTTGTATATTTATTTCTCTAATATTTTTTCATTAGCAGAGGTAAGTGTGGCAAGAGCGGGGTTTGACTGGCTCTAAATGTCTTCCTCCTGTCACCCAGATTAACAAGCTGTTCTACTGGGCTCTCATCATTCAGGGAGAATGGCTTGAAAAGTGAAGTTTATTCTGACAGGGGAAATTAGGTGTCGTTTCTGTGATTTATAGAGCCATAGGTTGAGCTGCATAATTTCTCATATAGGAAATGGGTCCATCCAGTTTGTATCCCTTCACTGTGTGGCCTTGTGAATGGGGCATCTGACTCAGAGGCTGATTAAGAGGGGTGTGGCAAGGGAGGTCAGGGGGCAAAGCTTGGGATTTGGAGTTAGAGACCCTTTGCTCTACTGTGTTCTGTGTGGGGCACCCTGAGCCAGTATCTTCTCTTCTCTGACCCTGCACTTGCTCATCTGTAAGGATTGCTAGGGACAGTGGGAGCCACTGCATCCACAGGTTGTTGGGAGGCTCATCGGAGCTAACAGAAAGATGCCCTAAGACCAGGCCTAGAATGAGGAGATGCTTAATAGGTGTCTCTTCTCTTCATCCCACTCTACCCTGTCTTCAAAAACCATCAATAGTGTGCTCATTGACCGTGTCACCTCCTCTACAGAGAGGATGTTAGCTGGCAGGAGTTTTTTAAATAGACTTTATTTTGTAGAGCAGTTTTAGGTTCCCAGCAAAATTCCCATCCCCGTGTAAAGTACAAGGAGTTCCCACAAACCCCTGCCCCCCCATACACACCAAGCCTCCTGCACTATCAACATCCCACTCCAGAGTGGTACATATGTGACAATTGATGGGCCTACACTGACACATCATCATCATCACCCAAGGTCCATAGTTTACGTTAGGCCTCACTCTTGCTGTGCATTCTGTGAGTTTTCTCAAACACATAATGAAATGTGTCCACCGTGACAGCATCGTGCAGAATGCTTTCATTACCCTGGAATCCTCTGTGCTCCACTTATTCATCTCTCCCCTCCCCCTTATTCGTGCCAACCACTGATCTTTTTACTGTCTCCATATTTCTGCCTGCTGGCAGAAAGTTTTAAAGGGTTCCAGACAGTATACCTAGTATGGTAAGTTTTCAAGGAGATGGGAAAATCATGGGCAGCTTTAAGAAAAAGCAAAATCCAGGACACGAATGAGAAAATGATCAGAATCAGCAGTGTTATGGTCAGAATGTCCAAGCTGAAGAAGTTACAGGAGAGGATAAGGGACTTACTGAGGTCACACAGCAAGTTAGTCAGAAAATGTAAAGAGTTCTCTGGACTTCCCCTGACTTAGGCGCTTTCCTCTTTTCATGCTCTGTATCCTCTTCCTGTTGGATTTTATTCACTCTTGCGGTTTCTATTACATTGAACCATATGAAGTTGCTGACATTTGACTTACGAAAATGGCAGTTACCTATGGCGTTTTTCATTGGCTCATTTCCATCAGTACAGTGAAAGGTCTCAATATATGCTAAAGATGAGGGGGACCGGGAATATAAATAACGTTTTTAAAAAATGGATTGCCTCCATCAGTGTGTATTTGGATGCTTTATATTTCAGAGCACAGGCTCTAGAGCCAGACTTTCTGGGTTCAAATCCTGGCTGTGCCACTTACTAGCTCTATGACCTTGGGCGCAAATGTAAAATGGACTTAATAATCGTACCTACCTCTCAGGTTGTTGGGAAAATTAAATGAGTTAGTATATCTAAAATACTTAGGGTTCTTGTGGAAGAATACATGTAAAGCATTTAGAACAGGCCTGGCTTGTAGTAAGCTCTCAAGAAATATTAAGTGCTATTTCTCATATCCTAGTGAGAATCCTAGTTAGTGAGAATATTGCTCATGATGGGGGTAGCTTAGAGAATGGGCTTCAGGGTCAAATGACCTGAGTTCGAGTTCTTTTTCTACCCCTTTTTAGCTGGGTAACATTGAACAGGGTCTTCACCCTTCAAACCTCAGTTCCCTTATCTGTAAAACGGGCATGGTTAACAGCCGAATTTGTCTCATAACGCTGTTGACAGGATTGAATGAGATAACGTGTTTTAAAATGCTTGGCACACACTCGGTAAATGTTGTTAATGTATTTGTTTCCTGCCCAACCGCATAGCAGATTAGTGGCTTGGACCCAGCTCGAAAGGTAGGTGGCCTTGTTTAGGGAATGTTAGTTGAAATGAAAAACTTAGTTTATTTTCTGGCAAATTCTTGTGGTGTAAACTTGGACAAGTCCCGTCCCCTCTTTGGGCGTCTCTGTCTGCGAAGTCATGAGTGTCAGTATCACTTTTCAGGACTCTTCTAGATCTGAAATGCCAGGGACCTGTGACAATGAGTCTGCGTGTATTCACTTCAGAGCCCTCCAGCTCCTGGGATATGTATGTAGTTTGAGGTTTTTTATTCTCTTTGCTCAGCTGCTCCCTAGTTCCCACTTCCTCTGAGCAATATTTCAGAATTGTTCAGAGGTAAATTACCTGCTGTTCCAGTTATTTATTGCTGGGTAATCCCAAAAATCGGTGGCTTAAAACAACAATGATCATGTTATTATTCTCACTAGTGGCTCTGGGGGTTGACTGGGCTGAGCTGGTGCTTCTTACTGCGGCTCTCTTTTGTGGCTGCAGTCAACTGGTGGCTATGGCTGGAGTCATCTCAAAGGCTTCCCTACTCACATGTCTGGCAGATGAACCTGGCTGTTGACTGGGACCTCAGCTCAGTCTATTGCTGGAATACCTACACTGTGGCCTCACCATGTGGTCTGTGCTTCCTCACAGCATGGTGATTGGGTTCCAAGAGTGAGTATCCCAAGACTCATGATGTAGAAGCTGCCAATTTCTTAAGGCCTGGGCCCGGAAATTGAAGCAGTAACACTTCTTTTGGTCAAGCAATCAAGGAGCCCAGACTCAAGAGGAGGCACCCAGATCCCACTTCATGATGAGGGAAATGTCAGAGATATTTAGGGTCATGTTTTAAAGTCATTACGCCTGCCTTCCTCCCCTGTTTGATAATAAGAAAACGTGAGTCAACTAACATCACCCACTTCTCTCCCCACATGTGTTCTCAAACATGCTGCTTAATTATGCAGTCACGATTGGTAACAAGATGACCAGTTAATCTCACTATCAGGACCACAGGCATTTCTTATTCCATTTGCAAAGAATGGGGGCTCTAGTCCCTTGTCTCCAGCTCCTATAACTACTAGGGAAATGAGTGATTGGCATCTCCTGCAGCCGCTACTAGGAGGTGTGCTGATGAGTGAATGGTAGATGGCCCAGGTAGGTCCTGTCCCAGAAGTCCAGGCCGGGCTAGGAATCACTGTTTCTGCCTCTGTACAAGCACTGCTATGATGTCCTCTTCAATCCCTTCTATGTTCACCAACCCAGTCCCTCCTGAGCAATCAAACATGTGGTCGGCATGGACTTAGAGATTAGTCTCCCTACCAAGCTAGGATGGCAACTACAGTCCCTTCTTCACATCCCTCTCTGGGGATCTAGAAGCTTCTTATTTTAGACCAAGTACTCCCTGGGCAAAAAGCTATCAACCTATTCTCCTCCAAGCAGTAATTGTAAATGTCTCCAAAAGGAATTCTACTTCCATACCCACAGCAATCCCCTTCAATGGCTTCAAGGAAATTTAGGTATTTTTATGGTGACCAATTGCATTTCTGTCATCTCTTTTGCAAGAGGCAAAAAACAATAGCAAGTATACAAGTTTAATCTCTGGCAGAGCATCCTGTTACATATCCATGGAATTTAACACATATTTCTGGGACTTTATTATGTGTTGACTCTTTTTCTTGGCACTGTGAACACAGAGATGAATAATAACCTTGGCCTGGAGGAGTTCACAGTCTTATAAGCAAGGACACATAAACACACAAATTGCAAGGAAATGTGAAATGTGAAAAAGCTGAATGAGAGGAGGGAGGGAGAGACAAAATATCTCAAGTGTGGTAGGGTCCTGGTTGACAGGGAAAGTTTCTAGGAGCTCAGCAAGAAGAAAGAAGTGAGGAAAGGGAATTTCAGACCAAAGTCACAACATGAGAAAATGCTTGGTATGAAACAGTGCACCACTCTAGGAAGTTAGTATGTACTGGATCATAGACTAGGAGCAGTGGCAAGAAGATGAAAGAAGAGCTACAGTTGAACAACAAAGGAATTTGAATGTCAGGTTAAGAAGTGGCGACTTTAACCAGAAGGTAGTGGAACTTTTGAAGGGGTCTAAGCAAGGGGGCAGAATAAGCAGTGATGTTCTAGAAAGCTATGAACGATATGCTAGAAAAGGTGACATTGGAGCTGGAAGGCCAGTCCAGAGGCTATGACAATTGCCTAGAGATGAGACATTACTAACTTGCGCCAGGGAGACAGCAGTGGGACCAGGGAAGAGAAGTTGGTTTTGAGATATGTTATGAGGTAGAGGGAGGGTTGACCCCTTGTTTCTGACTGGAGGCACTAAATTGATGGCGGTGCTATTCACTGACATGGGAAATACAAGTAATCTTGAGGAAGAATAACGTCACACACACACATATTTCTTTTTTTTGCTTTTATCATTTATAAACTGGTTTGTTTCATTTAGCATTCAATGTGAACTTTCAATTCAATTTAAGGAATATTGGCTGACTTATGTAGGCTCTAAAAGGGAGCTGGGAGAAAAAGCTAATCTATTATTTTCTCTCTAGACAGCTTTCACCTCCTCAGTTGGTATGGACTAGGCAACCACAGGACCAAGCTTATTAGTACCGTGAAGATAACAAAATCCAATAAGCTTTGAGTGAGGACTTCAGGGCATCTTTTTTGTTATACAAACCAAAACCATCTTAATATAAAAAGTAACAGACTTGATATCAGCCCCTGAGTATAAGTTACAGTGTAAAAAAATACAGACATTGTAAGTATGGAATTTAATTCACTGGCTTAGTGACATTCTATATAGATGGTCCCAAGAAACTTAATCAAATACGGAGTGTTTACTTAAAATTTAAGATTCTTAAGACATTGTCAAAATTTTTAGAGCTCAAAGGGCCCCTTCCTTTGTATTCCCACACCCTCCTGTGTATATTACTTCATAGCATTTGAACCATATTAATTGTAATTGTTTGTGTGTGTCTTCACCATTAAACTATGAGTCCTTTGAAGTTAGTGACTGGGCCTTGATCATCTCCTTTCTTAGCATCTAGATGGCACGTGGTATGGGGTAAGAAATTCAGTGAATGTTTATTGAACTTAATTAAACCTTCAAAAATATATCTTCTGCATCTTCACTTTACAGATGGGGAAAGTGAGGCTTGAAAAGAGCAATAGCTTATGCAAGTTCAAATAGGAAAGTAACAACAGAGTCAGGAATAAATCCTAGTTTATTTTGATTGCTTAACATTTTTGTGGCTGTTTTCTCCTCCTGCCCAGCTTGGTTTGCTAGCTAATTAGCCAGAAGTTGGAAGTATTTACAAGTAGTGGAAATGCAAACCTTCTTTGTTATGAAAACCAATGGCCATGCAAATCTAGCCCTTAGCCCTCGTATTAAGTACAGGATTTGTTTCTTAAGTCCCTTCACTTACTCAAAAGCCAGGAGTCAACAATGCCTCCAGTGTAAGGTTTCATTTTCCTCTGAGGACACACACACACACACACACACACACACAAACAACACAGACGCCGCGTGATCCAAGCAGAGCAGCTGAAAAGGATGTTTTGGATGAAATCTTGGCATTTATTGTTCCGATGTGACCTGGGAAAGTCAAGAGTGCCAGGATTCAGACGAACTTCACTTAAAGTCCCTGCTCCTCCATGTATCTGTGAATAGGGATAGGACACCCATCTCAAAGGGTAATTTTGAGGTTAAATGGAAGAACAGAGTCATTCCATCACAAAGTTGCTCTATCACCTTGGACCAGCCAGCTAGCCTTTCCAGGCCACTGTATCTGCATCTGTAAAAGGGATTAGATTAGATGATTTAGAGAGTCCCTTGAAGCTGGAACATTCTATGATTCTTTTCTCCTGGGATCTAACTGGATTCCGGATGGAGTGTTGCAAGGACTGCAGAAGTAAGGAAAGAGTGATCCTGCGCTGACACAGTGCTGGCTTCTGCTGCCTTGCGAGGGCTCCCTGTTTGATGTAGGCCTTCTATCGGGGTGTATCTGTGTGCTGTCCAGGGTTTGCCTGGCCACTGCACCAGTCCCCGTTCTGTTCCTCAGGGTTTGGGAAAGAGCCAGTGGCTCATAGGAGACTCACAGGCAGGATTTCTTCCCAAGAGCTGCTTGGATGGTGAAACTCACAAAGTCCAGAGAGATTTCCTGTTTTGTTTTCCACAAGCTCAAGTGACTATTGATTACAAAAACCACACGCACACACATACACCCACATACGCATACACGCACGCACACAAAAATAAAAACACACACACAACCAAAACAGGATGTTCCCTCTCCTCCCCTTGCTGATGTCCAAGGCCATCTCTTACCATCTGTGTCACTTTCACCCATGGCCCTGGATTTCACCATTACGATAATTAAGTCCTTAGCTTGGCTGGAGATGTTACAGAATCTCAAGCCATGGGTAGTCGTGCACATTAATTTCAGTAAGGGAGAACCTGCAAATGGAGGGAGAAAAAGGTCTTTCCGTCAGTATGACCTCATGCTGTTCCATCTGGTTTCTGTCCTCATGAGAGTGCCCCCTCTGGTGCTGGTAGGAGAACAGACGTTTGTTCCCAACGTAAGTTCTGAGATGTAGTAGGAACGGTCCTATGACTGTGTGCCAGACCCTGGCCCACAGACTCTATATGTAAACATTGAGTGGAATGTTCTTATGCTAAAAAAATTGTTGTTTATCTGAAATTCGAATTTAACTGGGTGTCCCGTATTTTTATTTACTGAATCTGGCTACTCTTCTTTGGCTTAACCCCACTGCCCTGCATGGTTAAGTAGAAAGGAGTCTCACTTGGGAGTCACAGAGATCTGGGATGGGATTCTACTTCCACCATGCACTTGTTGTGTGATCTTAGGAAAATGGCTCCACTGCTCTGAATCTTAATTCTTTCATCTGTAAATGAAGATCATAGTGTCTCTATCTCAGGACTGTTGTGAGGATTACATTTTTTAATGCCCTTAAAGCACCTTACTCTGTGTAATTAGGTGCTTCATGAACATTGGCTTTTATTATAATTCTTTTTTTTGTTTCTTTGGGTCACTACTCTTAATTCAGGGGAAAATAGATCATTTGTTCACCCCCTAGGAGAGGGTGTGGGTAAGAACATATGGCAGGAGTCATTGGAGCCTTCTCTTCAGAGGTACAGGGAGAAATGTAATGGAGGCTTATACCATACCATTCTCCTTCTAGATTCATGTTTTGGGTAGCTGAGGAGGCAGACCCCAGGCCCACTTTACACAAACATGCTGTATTTGAATCTTTTGAACAACACAGGATGGAAAAAGTGTCACCTGGGTAATCAGGCATCCTTGGTTATAAGCAGTGTGAAGCTTTCATTTAAAAAATGCACAGAGGGGCTGACTCCATGGCCAAGTGGTTAAGTTCGTGCACTCCACTTTGGTGGCCCAGGGTTTCATCAGTTCGAATTCTGGACACAGACATGGCACCGCTTGTCAGGCCATGCTGAGTGGTGTCCCACATGCCTCAACTAGAAGGACCCACAACTACAATATACAACTATCTACTGTGGGGACTTGGGGAGAAAAGGCAGGGGAAAAAAGTGCATAGAAAGTAAAAAAAAGAAAAAGAAAGAAAGAAAGCATGTAGTCTGTTACCTGGCAAAGGTCTAAGAGAGCAACGTTCTCTGGAATCCCTAAGTTTTAGAAAGAGCTGTCAAACATTCTGCCTCCCCAATGCTTTGAAATGTCAATGTAGAAGGAGTGACTAAAGCATAAAGCTCATCTGAGCCTGAGCCTAATGATCAGTTTTTCAGTGTCCCTTCATTTATTCAATAACTATTGACTGGACAACTGTGCTCAGTCCCGTGAGATGACTGATGTGAATAAGGCATGGCCTGTGCCCTTGATGGGATCAGAATCTGTTGGATGAGACAGGCAAGGGAATATGATGGTAGGTGTGGTCTAGTGCCTTACGGTGTCCAGAAAAGGAGATGATCCGAGGCCTGAGGAAGTCAAGGTCGGGTTCCCAGAGAAAGGAGTGTTTTATTTGAGACCAAAAGAATGACGTAGAGTACAAGGTGCAGGAAATACTCCAGCAGAGAAGATAAAATGTGTTTAAAAACAAACAAACAAAAGGCAATGAAGCACATTGCAATTAAATAGAGTAGCAATCTTCAGTTTGAGCAAGGGTCAGCAAATTGTGGCCCTCAGACCAAACCTAGCCTGCTGCCTGTCTTTCCAAGTAAAGTTTTATAGGAACACAATCATGCCCATTCATTTAAAGTGTTGTCTATGTCACTTTCACACTACAAAAGCAGAGTTAAGTAATTGTAGCAGAGACAGCTTGGCTGCAAAGCTGATAATATTTACTGTCTAGCCCTTTACAGAAACACTGCTCTCTCCTGATTTAAAGCACATTTTTCATAAGTAGGAGCTCACTGTTGGTGGAAATGTTAGTGGTTGCCTGAGGATGGATGATGGCAGGAAAGGAAAATCAGAAGAGTGGTGTGAGATGAGACTGGGGAGGTAGTCAGGAGCTAGAGCAAGGAGCTTGGACTTTATCCTGAGGGCCATGAGGAGCTTCTGAAGGTTTCTCAGCAGGGAGGTGATATGGTCAAACTTCTACAAGAAATTGTGTAGCAAGCTGTTTAAGAAGGCAGAATCTGGAGCCAAACTGCCTTGGAGCAGATCCCAGCTCCATCAGTCACTAGCTATGAACCTCAGGCAAGTTACTTTCTCTGTGCCTCAGTTTTCCAAATTGTAGTATGGGAAATGATGATGATAATAATAATAATAATAATAATATCTATTGTGTAGGGTGGTGAAGATGGAATAAGTTAATATAGGTGGAATGCTGGGCCCCGAGGAGGTTCTCAGTAGATGCTGTTGCTTATCCTGTCTCAATGACCATTCTGGCTGCTGGCTAGAGAATGGCTCAGAATGGGAGAACCTGGTAGTAGAGTGCTAGGGATTTAGGCAAGAGATGGTGTCCTGTGTCTAGAAGGGCTGCTCTGAAACTTTAGTCGGCTATAATCATGGCCATGGGCACCTTCACTTTCAATCTTTCCACCATTGTCATCATCTCTTCTGTCCTCCTTTATTCCAGGCCTTCAAGAGTGCACTGATGAGCTCCTACTGGTGCTCAGGGAAAGGGGACGTGATCGATGACTGGTGCAGGTGTGACCTCAGCGCCTTTGATGCCAGTGGGCTCCCCAACTGCAGCCCCCTCCCGCAGCCAGTGTACGTATGTATGGCCCTCTTTCCATGGACTCACACCCCTGTCCTACCAACTGAGGCCATGACTTGCTTCTGTTCCCAGGATTCCTCACCAGATGCCTGAAATCTCTGGGGCCTGCTTCCTTCTTCAAGACAGCAGGGAGATTTGGGGGAACAAAAACATGGCTCAGGGGTAGACACTGACGTTGCAATGTGTGCTATTTAGTGATTCAACTCAGTCCATCATTACTTCCTTCACTCATCCATTCAGCCAAGGTTTACTGGATACTGACTATGGCTTTGTCGGTTCCTATGTTGGACACTGGGGCGACCAAGATAAAGAAAGTGTAGAACCTTTTCTAAGATACTTCACTTTATTCATTCATTCATTCAACAAATAATTTTTGAACACATGCTATGTGTCAGACAGTGGGAAATTCATCAATGAACACAGGCACAGTCTGTGCACTTAGAGAGCTAATTGTTTAGTGAGGGGGACAGATGTCAAAGCAAAAATGGGAAAAGAAGATATAGTTTTAAAAAGTACATAATAAAAATATGAAAGAAAAACAAAATTGCTAATGAGGAGAATTATGTGGGGATGCTCCAGGTGGAGGGGAGAGAAGCCTCTCTGAAAAGACCTGAATTCGAGTAGGACTCAGCCAATCAACAAGGGGCAACAATCATATCTCAGGCAAAAGGGATGAGCACGTGTGAAAGCCCTGACCCAGGAAATTCACCACTTGAGGAAGCTGAGGAAGGGCATCTTGACTGGAGGAGTGTGATCAAGAGGGAGAGTGGTGTGAGGAGCACAGCAGAGCTGGGCAGGGGCCAACACTGGGGAACCAGGGTCACAACACCTTTCTAGGGTGAGAAGAATTACATTCTAAGATAGTCCTTGAAGAGAGAGTGTGGTGTAGTGGAAAGAGAGAAAGAATCTGGGCTGGGGACAAGCCAAGTTACCATTACCATCATGGTCTTTCCCCAACTTGCTGTGTGACTGTGCAGATCATTTCCCTTTTCTGGGCCTTGCTTTCCCCATCTGTGAAATGAGGGGATTGCACCTCCCTTTCTCTAAGGGCCCTTCTAGTTCTAACCTTCAATCATTCTGTTATTTCTTGCTTTATGAAAGGATTTCCCAGGATTCCTGCCCTCTGTGAAGGAGTACTGATTTAAGGATATTAAAGGGTTGACTGATCTATTGGGGTATTGAAGAGAATGGCAGAAGGGTTGAAAGCTACTGTGTTTGAAGGCATTGCCAATTTAGTTGGCAATGAAGCATCACTGAGAATATAGTCTAAACAAATGGAAAGCTGATCAACTTTCTGCGAGCACATATTGTGTGCTTGGATTAATTTACTGCATTCCACATTGATGCTGAAAAGTAGCTCTTCTTATTCGCATTTTATGGATGAGGAAACAGAGGCTGAAAGAAGTATATGCCTGAGTCCCTACAAAGGCTTGGTGGTGAGTTGAATCAGAATTTGAGTGCAGGATGAATCCTGCAGAATCTTTTGGGGCCCAGACAATGCTGGCTGGCAACCAACCAACCTTCCCTGTCACCCCCTTTAGGCTGCGGCTATCGCCAACGGTAGAGCCCTCCAGCACCGTGGTCTCCTTGGAGTGGGTGGATGTTCAGCCAGCTATTGGGACCAAGGTCTCTGACTATATTCTGCAGCACAAGAAAGTGGATGAATATACAGATACGGACCTCTACACAGGTAAGTCGAAAGCCCAGGACTTCCCGCTTTGCTGGGATAGTGTGACAGAGGAGGGAACCTGGGATTTTCTAATGCCTTTGGAGACTTGGTGTCATCTGACCTGGGAAAGCATGGGGAGGTTTCACTGTTTAGTGATTGTCATCTGGTGCCCACACCTGTGTGCTTTTCTGTAGGATTTTCAACAGGGAAAGAGAGCAAATTGTACTTGGAAGGAATTTCTGACTCTCTGCGTTGTATCCTCAGAGTCATATATCAAAGGATTTGTTAATTCAGAAGAGGATTTGACCTTTTCTACTTGGGAAGACCTACAGGTCACTTCTTTGAAGACTTTGGTCTGTGAATATATTATCTCTGGGACTGAGAAAGAAATTCAAGGAGTTGCCTTTTCTAGAGAGATAGACTGAGATAGTCATCTTTAACTAGTGCTGGGGAAGAGGGATTTGGAAAAGATTCAGGCATGCAGGAGAAGATGAGAAAAGTGGCTCTTGAGAGTGCTGCTTTGGTTGTAACTCAGGGCGCTCTCTCTGAGTCCTTCTAACTGTCTCACCCAGCCAAGAAGCTGTGTCAACCTGGAGGCTGGTCTGTAGGGGCCTGTCTAGCTCTGCAGCAGGCTGGGAGCCTGGGGCCATGCAAGCCAGCCTTGAGGCTGGAGCCATGGGGCCAGGCCTGATGCTGGAGTGTTGGGGGCCTGGGGCCGTGGGAGCTGGCCTGGTGCTGGGGTGGGTAAAAAACCTGGGTCTGTGGTAGTTGGCCTGATGCTGCGCCCAGCTGAAAGCCTAGATTCGAGGGTGTTTGCCTGGAGCCTGGGTTCACGGGGGCTGATTGGGAGCTTGGGCGACAGGGGCCATTTGGGGCCATGGAAGTTGTCAGGCACCAGGAGGGTTTGGGAGCCTGGGTTTGTGGGAGCCCACCCATAGCCTGGTGCCTTGGAAGCTGCTGGCGCCACAAGAGCTGCTAGGCCCCTGGAGCCAGCAGCTTCTAGGGTGAGCTAGGCGCCTGGGTTAACAGGAGCTTGCTGGGAGCCACCTACAGCCATGGAAGTCAGCCTGGTGCTGAGTCTGGACAGCTCTGGCGTCCATAGTGAAGTCAGGTGCTCATTTCTCTCTCCCTCCACAGGGAGGATTTCTCTCTCTGTGTTGGGCTGCCCAGGCTTGGAGGAGAGATTAGGGGAATGAATCTATCTTTCCCACCCTCCTCAGTGCATCTTTTCTTGTTTTTGTGCTTTACTCAGGTGTTATAATCCCTCACCTAGGAAGCTTAGTTTTTGTGAAGGTATTTTTGTGCATGGATAGTTGTTCAAATTGATTTTTCTTGGGCGGATGGGCTGGGGGATAAGTGCTAGAAATTCCTATGTTGCCATTTTGCTAACATCAGTCTCCGAGTGATTACCAACCTTGTTTTATAGATGAAGTAAGTGAATCTCAGAGAGATGTGTGACTTTCTCAAAGCCCCACACCCAGTACCTAGTAGAGACAGGCTATACAATGAGGTCTGTCTTGCTCCCAGCACAGTGCTCATTCTTCATGTAACATCATACTTAATAGTGAAAGACTGACTGCTAGTTTGCTGAGAGATTTTTGTTTTGTTTCGTTTTGTTTTAATTACAAATGGATGTTGAATTTTCTGTGTCTACTGAAGTGATCATATAGTTTATGTTTCTTGGTTTGTTGTTATGGTGAATTACATTGATGGATTTTCAAATGATAAAACAACATTGCATTCCTGGAATAAATAAATCCCACGTGGTCATGATGCATTATCTCTTTTATATATTTTTGGATTTGATGTGTTAAAATTTTGTTCAGAATTTTTGCATCTGTGTTCGTGAGGGATTTTGATCTGTAGTTTTCTTTTCTTGTAATATTTTTGTCTGTTTTGCTATCTGGGTAATTCTGACCTCACAAAATGAATTGCAAAATATTTCCTCCTTTTCGGTTTTCTGAAAGAATTTGGTTAGAATTGGTACTATTTCTATCTTCATTGTTTAATAGAATTCACCAGTGAAGTGATCTGGGTTTGGAGCCTTTCTAATAAGAAGACTTTAACTACTAATTTAATTCTTTAATGTTTTCAGGGCTATTCATGTTGTCTATTACCTCTTGAGTGATCTTTAGTAGCTTGTGTGATTCAAGGAATTTGCCCATTTCATGTAAGTTATAAAATTTATTGGCAAAAAGTGGTTAATGATATTCTGTTATTATTCTTTTAATATCTATGGAATTTATAGTGGTATCACTCTCTCATTCTTGATATTGGTAATTTGTCTCATCTCTTTTTTGTCTGATCAATCTGACTAGAGGGTCATGTAATTTATTTATCTTCTTAAAGAATCAACTTTGGTTTCATCTATTTTCACTCTTGTTTTCTATTTCATTGATTTCTATTCCGATCTTTGTTATTTCGTTTCTTTGGTGTACTTTGGATTTAGTTTGCTCTTCTTTTTTTCTGGATTTTTAAGGTGGTAGCTGAGGTTATTGATTTGAATTTTTTTGTAATATAAGTAGTCCCCCTAACTGCTGCTTTAGTGGCTTACCACAGACTTTTGATAAACTGTGTTTTCATTTTCATTCAATTCAAAATACTTTCTAATTTCCTTTTCGTTTTCTTCTTTGACCCATGGGTTCTTTAGAACATGTTACTTAGTTTCTAAATATTTGGGGATTTTTCGGATATCTTTCTGTTATTGAACTTTAATTTGATTACACTTTTCAGAGAATGTACTTTTTATGGCTTTAATAATTTTACATACATTAAGACTGGTTTTATGGCTCAGAATATGATCTATCATTATTTTCAGTGTCCATTTTACAAGGATGTACATTCTTCTGTTTATGGATGGGGTGTTCTATAAATGCCAATTAGATCAAATTGGTTGGTTGTGTTGTTTGAGTCTTCTAAATCCTTTCTGATTTTCTGTCTTCTTCTTGTGTCAATACTTGAGAGAATGGTATTGTCAGAGAAACTTCTGACAATAATTGTGGATTTCTCTATTTCTCCTTATAGTTCTATCAAGTTTTACTTCCTTTATTTTGAAGCTCTGTTATTAAGTGCATAAACGTTTAAAAATGTTATACCTTCTTGATGAATTGATCCCTTATCGTTGCAAAATTGTTGTCTGTATCCCTCTTGCAATTTTTGCTTAAAATCTACTTTGTCTGCTATTAGTATAACTACCCTAGCTTTTTTCTGATTAGTGTTAGAATAGTCTATCATTTCCCATTCTTTTACTTTTATATTATTTGTGCCTCTATATTTAAAATGTGTTTCTTGTAGACTATGTATATTTAGGCCTTTTTTTCTTTTCTTATTCAATTTGACACTGTTACCTTTAAATTGAGGGTGTTTAGATCATTTATATTTAATGTGATATTGTTGTGGTTAGATTTGTTTATCATCTTGCTATTTATTTTCTATTGACCCATCTTTCTTTGTTCCCTTTCTTCTCTCTTTCTATCTTCTTTTGGATTGAGTGTTTTTATGATTCCATTTTATTTCTTTTGTTGACTTACTAGCTATAATTTTCTTTTGTTATTTTAGTGGTTACTTTAGGGTTTCCAAAAATATTTTTGCTATATCACAGTGTACCTCCAAGTGCTATTATGCCACTTCGTATACAGTATAGGAACCTTACAATAGTATACTTTTATTTCTCTCCTGCAAGCTTTTATGCTGTATTGTCATACATTCTACTTATATATGTGTTATAAGTTCCATAATTTATTATTATTTTTCCTTAAATAGTAAATTATCTTTTAAAGACATAATAAGAAAAATAATTTTATATATTTACCCATATAGTTACCATTTTTGATGCTCTTCATTCCTTCACATACATCCATATTTGCATCTGTTTCATTGTCCTTCTACTTGAAAGATGTCTTTTACTATTTCTTGTATTTCGGGTCTGTTAGTGATGAATTCTTTCTTCTTTTGCCTTTATAAGCTATTATTGCTTGGTGCAAAATTCTAGATTGACAGATTTTCCTTTCAGTAATTTAAAGATGTTGCTCCTCTGTCTTGCTTGCATTATTTACATTGAGAAATCTGCCTTTATTCTTATATTTGTCCCACTGTATGTGCATATCATTTTTTTCTCTGGCTGCTTCTAAGATTTTCTCTTTATTA
Organism: Equus quagga; assembly: GCF_021613505.1. Taxonomy (NCBI): domain Eukaryota; kingdom Metazoa; phylum Chordata; class Mammalia; order Perissodactyla; family Equidae; genus Equus; species Equus quagga. The sequence goes on along the minus strand of NC_060267.1, from coordinate 78,695,302 downwards.
CTGGTTTTGAGCAATTTTATTATTTAATGTGCTTGAGGTTCATTGAGCTTCTTGGATCTGTGTGTTTGCAGTTTTATCACATCTGGGAAATTGGGCCATTGTTTTTTAAAGTATTTTTTCCTCTCTGCCCATCCTTCTTCTTCAGTGACTCCAATTACATGTGTATTTTGCCACTTGAAGTTTTCCTTCATCTCACTGGTGCTGTTTTCATTTAAAAAAATTCTTTCTTCTCTCTTTGTTTCATTTTGGATAGTTTCTAGTGCTATATCTTCAATACCTTCTGCAAAGTCTAATCATTTGTTAATTCTATTGAGTGAATTTTGCATCTCAGATATTGTAATTTTCATCTTTAGAATTTTAATTTGGGTCTTGTTATATATTACATGTCTAAACTTTTTTGACATATGGAATAGAATTATAGTAACTGTTTTAATGTCCTTGTTTGCTAATTCTAATATCTCTATCAGTTTTGGGTCAGTGTAAATGGATTGACTTTTCTCTTCATTATGAGTTGCATTTTCCTGCTTCTTTGCATGCCAGGTAATTTTTGATTGAATGCCAGACATTGTGATTTTTGCCTTGTTGGGTGCTGGATATTTTTGTATTCCTATAAGTATTTTTCAATTCTGTTCAGGGACACAGTTATGTTACTTGGAAACAGTTTGATTCTTTTGGGTCTTGCTGTTAAGATTTGTTAGGTGGAACCAGAACGGTGTTTAGTCTAGGGCTAATTATTCCCTACTACTGAGGCAAGTCCCTTCTGTGTACTCTACACAATGGCTCATGAATTATGAAATTTTCCAGTGTGACTGATAGGAACAGGCTCTATTTCTGGTCCCTATATAGGATGGGGCACTGTTCTGTTTAATCCTCTTGGGTTGATAGGTTCCTCACATACATTCCTCAGTCAGTACTCTGCTGAATGTTGAAGGGGGACCCTCTGTAGATCTCTTTAATTTTCTCTTTGTACAGCTCTCTCTTCCCCATTACTCTCTCCTATAAACTTTAATCACTTTGGTCTCCCCGGACTGAGAACTCCGTCTTCTCAATTTAGGGCATCTACCAGTCATCCCACTCTCTGCACAGTGACCTGGAAACTCTCTAAAAACAGTAAGCTGGGGAAATTTTAGTGTTTTACATCTTTCAGGATCTCTGTCCTTTGTTGCCTGATTTCCAGTTTGAAAACTTATTTTCTGTACTTTTCTTTTTTAAAAAATGTCTTAATATTTCCAGCAGTAGGATAAATAAATCTAGTTCTTGTTTCTCCATCTAGTCCAGAAATGGAAATCTAAGATTCTTCCTTGATTGTCCATGAACTAGTGCCCTGATTCAAGAGTTCCTTTTTTTGATAGAGGGAAAACTTGGTTCTTTTTAGTTACATGGTCTGGTGTCACCCCACAAAGATATTACTCCTTGTTCTTCCTGCTGCCATTTAGAAGTTTGAAGATAATGACATATCTGCCTCCATCTTTACAGGTTCCTCTAATCCTTCCTTGTGCAACTTGCCTTTCATTTTTCCCCACTATCCAATTCTTGACTTTTTTAGTGGGCAATTATCTTTAAATAAACAAAATAATGAATCTTGTGTCTTTATAATTTGGAATTCTGCCACAGTGCCTGACATACATAGATGTTCAGTGTTCACTGAATTGAATTGTATATGGGTAGGCATATACATGTCTCAATTTTTCAACTCTACATTAACTCTTTTAGTGCTGTGTGGTCTTACGGTATCTTATGTAGTCCTAGAGACTAGCTGAGTACATAGTAGGCCTTCTAAAATGTGTCATGATCCATTGATGCTATGGATGATTGGGGGTGGATATCTGAAGCAAAAACCACATCTCTTTGCTTTCATTCCACCTTTACCACATCTCAGCCACCTGGAAGGTGAACTTGGCCCAAATTTGCAGATTTCAGTTCACTTCATCAAGTTTTATCTTAGAGGATATAAGCCTAATGAGGAAGGATGGGCTTTGGAAAACCTAGTTTCTGCTTTCAGTTTCCAACACACCTCACTGAGAAATCTAGGGCCAGTCAACATCTTTTCTAGGCCTCAGTTTGCCTATCTGTGGAATGAGGAAAATAACACCTACTTTAAAATTTACTTTGAGGTTCAAATATATACAGTTCTTGGGACATAGTCGGTACTAATAAATTTTAGTTGCTTCTCATTTCCATGAATTAAAAAAAATGAAAGGGAAAATTAAATGTTAGGAAGAAAAGGTTTAAGATAAGCTTTAAGACTTGTTTTGGATAGAGAGTTAGGATTGCTCACACATTTGGCCAGGTAAGGCCAGAATAGGAAGATGTGGGCTTTCTCCTTTGATGTCACTGGATTTTTGCCGGCAGCCGAATCCAGTGCTGGAAATGTTTATTTGTCCATGAGCTCACGTGTGTGTGTGCACAGATATACATTCATATACACATTCCTTTCCCCTGTCTCTCACACACATGCATCCATGCACACTTTATGGCTGCCATCGTTCAACACCCTTTTGACCTAGCCATTGAAATGCTCACTCTCCCTCCCTGTCTCCTTCCCCTGCCCCTCACCCCTGGGTTTGGCGCCCTCTCTGTTTCCTTCAGAGAAGCCATTGCTCTCTCACTTCTGGGACTCCATTAGGAAAGCCAAGAATAAGTAGCCTCCAGTTTCAGTTGTTATGAGCAGAAATGGGGCTTGTTATGGGGGGTGGCTGAATTCCCCACATGCTAATCTGTCATCAATATTAAAAACAGACGTCTGGTTCTCCCGCATGGCCTCATCAGAGCAATTGGCATGGGTTTCAGCCTCTTGGGCAGGGGTAGGTGCAGGAGGGGTGGGAATAAGAGGGGGCGGCTGAGGCACAAGCAGATTTAATGAATCCAAATCTGCCTTTTGACTTACAGGGAAAAAGCTGAGGAAGGGGAGTGACTTGTCTGGAGGTTATACACACGATGAGTTAGTGGTAGAGTTGGAGCTACAGTAGGGGCTCTGGTTTCTTTACCTACCCTCCCACCAAGTCCAAACATCTTTCCACCAGTCCATATTACCTCTGGTGTGCTTTGCTCTTGCCAAGAATAAACCAAGAGGCAGATGGAAATTAGGTGATATAGGGCGTTTGTGTGTCTGAGCAGGTGGGAGTCTCTAGCCACCTGATGGGAGTTGAAGGACTCTGACCTTATAGGAAATGTAGCCCCTTGGACTCATTGCCTCTTTGTCTGCTTTCCAATATGCCATCTTCTGAGAATCCCAAAGGTTCAGAGTAGAAGGACCTTAAGCATTAAATCCAGCTTCCTCAAGGTAAGGATCAGAAGAATGAAGACAAGGAGTGACCTCACCCAATGTTATAATCTCTCACCACACTCCCCTGCATTTTCTGTGGTCAACTGATGGAATTTATTTTTTAACCTTTAAAAATCAGAGACTTCTCTTTCTCTCCATGGGATTCTCAGCTTCAGCTTGTTTGGTTCAGGGCTGGAGGGCCAGCTGGCTCTGTTGACACCCATAGAGGCAGCAGACCCTCTCCACCATCCCCCTACACCTTCTCATGAAAGGCAGCAACATCTGGAGCTGTTCAGTGCCCCTTTCTGTCCTGGCATCTGGGAGCCTACTGAACCATTCCCCAGATGATTGGTACCACGCTCCCCTCCTGCCAACTCTTAACTCTTGTTTCTGTTTCCTCCTATGTTTACTTTTTCCTGACTCTCTCTCTCCTTCCTTCTTTTTTTCTCTTTCTTTCTGTCTCCTCTTGATATCCTTCCCTCTGCCTCTTCTTTTGTCTTTTTCACTTCTTGTCCCCTTCTACCTATGTCTCAGCCTATATTTTCTTGTCTTTGTCTCTCCAAGCTGGCTTGTGTATAAACTATTCATCTAGAGTCATCTAGATCTGGGTCAAGGGTAATGTCCAGAATGGTCAGAAGACGTCTCCATCCACCCCCAACCCCAATCTATATCCACTCCCTTCCTGTTTCCATTAAGTGTAATCTATGGCCAAAAACACACACTCTCCCCCTACAAACACCATCCCATCTTAGACCTTAGACTGAAGATCTTCTCAAGGGATGAGAAGAACTTATAGAAGTGAATTTGTATGGGGAATAACTCAAGGGGCAGCAAGGCCCCACTTCCTCTGGTAGCTGCGAGGATGGTGGCAGCAGCGGCTGTGACAGAGCAATTACATTGGAATTGTTTATGAAATATTGTCGACATTACTCATAGCTCCTCAAGCAATGCAGGCCACGGCTGAGCCATACCCTTTGTCTGAGAAGCTAGAGGGGCCCTCACTCGCCTGTTGTCTGCCTGCCCTGGACCAGCTTGAGGGAGGTGATGTCATGGAGACTGGGCCCCACTCCCTCAGCTAGCATGGAGGGGGAGGGTGGCAGTGAAGGAAATATGTTTTACAGGGTGAGGTACAATCCAACATGACTGCAAACATCTGGAACTGATATTAGGTCCTCAGAAAATGTTTCTGTCACTCCAGCTACTCTTTGAGTGAGAAGTTTCTAAAGTCAAGGACCTCCAAAGGGAAAAGGTCCTTGGAGGGTCTTAATTCTCTCCATCCCCCCATGCCACCCAGCCTGCCTTCTGTATCACAGAGTTTTTTACAGTTCACAAAGCAGACTTGTTCATCCCATAAATGTATATTGAGGTATTACTATGGACCAGACACTGTAAAACATATCATGGGCATGGAATAGTAACAAGACAGGCACAATTCCTGCCCTCTTGGAGCATATAGTCTACTAGGAAAGAGACACACTTAGCAAGAAATTACCCTATAGCATGATAGGTGTTAAGATAATTCAGATGCTGTAAAAGCACAGAATACAGGCTTCTAACTCAGTCAAGTGGAGATAGTAAAGGCTATCTAGAGGAAATGAGACAATTATTTGAGATTCTAGTTCCAGTAATTAATCATACTGATCAAACCATCATACTCAAGACTACCGGTACCCCATGTGGAGCTCACCCTCTGGCTGAAAAGACTGTTCTTCAGATCTCACTTCCTCCCTGCTATCATCTGTTGTCTTACTCAACCTTAGTAGCAGCCGCCCATTGTAGATGCCAAGAGAAGAAAAGTTACCTTTCCCTCTGCACTCCTCAGAACCTCCTTCTAATCCTGGCAAGAATTATCATAGGGAGGTGCCTATCTTCCATCAGAACACTTTGTCAGGACTAAATCCATCCTGCCTTATGTCCATGAAACTCAGTCATTCCCAAAAGGTAAAGTCAAATGGAATCCAGTATTCACCTTCTTTCCTTACCTGAAACTGATTCTCTAAGTATTTAAGCTGCTGGTTTGGAGCTTTCTCTCCATCTGTGCTCTTGTCATCACAATAGACGAGTTCAGTTCCTCCTGGATGCCCTGTCCAACAATCTAGTCTCTCACTTCCTTCGCCTGCTTGTCTCCACTGAGCTTTCCTCCATTCTGTATTGGCCACCCTCTCTTAGGTCACATCCTGAAGTTTGTCCTCACATTTTCCCATCAAAAATCATTAGTTCCAACGTCTCACTCTCTGATCATAATCTTTTATCCTGTCAGTTTTTTTGATCTCCCACTACTACCATGCCTGTCTTTTAATTCAACAGGATTTCCTGTCCATTAGTATCACTACTCTATGTCTATCTATCAGTTCCAACTTTTCTTTAGTCATTTCCCTATCCATGTGCAGTAAACTGAATGTTTTTGTCCCCCCAAAATCCATGTTAAAATACTAACCCCCAAGGTGATGGTATTAAGAGGCAGGGCGCTTGGGCAGTGATTAGGTCAAAAGCATTTGCAATTTGATGTCTCGCAAGCAATTCAAACTCAATGCATCTAAAACTAAACTTGTTACCATCTCCCCACAAATGTGTCCCGCTCCAAGTGTTCATTTACTCACTCTATAACTGATACCACTATAAATTCAGTTCCTTGAACAAAACCCCAAGACTTAATTCTTCTCTCTTGTTCATCCTAATATTCAGTTCATAACCAAGTTATTTTGCTTTAATGTCTATAATCTCTTTTTTCCAGCTTTATTGAGATATAATTGACATATAATATTATCTCTTAGATCTACTTCTTTCTATTCTCATTGCCTGATCTCAGCCACCTATCATCTCTTGCTATCACCTTCTAATTAGTCTTCATATTAGCCACCTTTTATCCCTTTCAGTTCTCAATTCTAAATCCCAGGTTGCCAGTAGTCTCCAAATACAACTTTTGACCATATCCAGTGCGTAGCACAGTGTCTGGCATACCATGGACACTCAATAAATCTTTGATGAATAGATAATCTGATTTATAAGTATCACTCTACTGATTTAAACTTTTTAAGAGCTTTCTGTAACTCTTCTAATTGAATTTAAAAATTTTTGATATGGCCCACAAGATTATGAATAATTGCTCTTGCTTACTTCCCCAGTCTTCTCTCTGCTCTTGATACCACAAGTTATCTTTCCCATTTGGATCTATATACTCAAGTCTCAGCTTAAATGCCACTTATCTGAATCCTTACATTATATTTGGCCCCCTTATTGATTATGTGAACTTTTAGCATTGAGTACTCCCTTGGTAGCATTTCTTACAATTATAATGAATACTTTTAGATTTTGGAGGGAGAGAGGTTTAGCATTTGCCTTTTTCACTCAAATATTAGCTCCTCCAAGGTGAAGTTATATTCATCTTTTTCCTCACTCTATCCCCAGTGCCTAGTAAAATGCCAGGCATATAGTAGGCACCCAGTAAGACCTGAAATGTGAGCAGGAAGTGGTGAGATGAGTGAAAGTTGAGGGGTGGATGAGGATGGAGAGGATTCTAGGTGGAGGGAAAAGCATATGCAGTGAGTGGCTTTAAGGAATAAAAGAGTGGTGTGACTGGAGTATAAGTTTTGAGTGATGGAATTAAAAGAGAAGAGACTACAGAAAGGCTAACATTATGGCGGATGGTTTAAGATATACTAAAGAGTGAAAGTTTTATCACCTTGTCTCCTCTATGGAAGATGAATTGAAGGACCTTTGAATCCATTATCTCATTTTATCCAGAAATTAATCCTTCCAAGTAAGAGGGAATTATTATCTCCGTTTACAGATGGGGAGTTGAAGATCAGGCTTGTGAAGTTGGTAGTTGCAGTTCAAACTTCTCAGAAGAATGGGGTCAAGAATTGAATTTGGGTTTCCTGGCTGTTTAATCCACATTTCTTTCCATTTCTCATTGCCAGTGTAATGCCAGCCAGAGGCATGAAGCCCATGGATCTAGGGATCAAGAAGAACGGCTGAATGATCTTTTCTACAGAACTTCTTTGCCCTAAGAAAGGATTGTGTGTGGCATTGCAGGGTGAACTAGGCGACCACAGTCTGTAGGACTAAGGTTCAGCTTCTGTTGCCCACCTGGAGGGATGGCTAACATAGGACCAAGCAGAGGCATCAAAGAGATAGCCTGAAGGTAAAAAAAGAAGATAGGAAAAGGGGTACAGATGTAAGGTCCCTCCCTCCTCCATTGGACATGGGGAGGTGGGAGGGAAGTAGAATTTCCCTCTAAGGCATTATTGATTGGCTTTTTTAAAATCTGAATTAATTACTTCTCCACTAGACCTCATCTCTGTCCTTGTTTTCTTCTCTACTAAGGCCACTCTAGATACTTCCAATAGAACTTCCTCACCAGGCTCTCCTTCCTCTAGTCTTGCCCCTAAAATCCATTTTCCTCTTGCTGCCAGAGTCTTATCTGTCTATACCAGTGTTTCCCAAAGCATATTCTCCATATGTGAATGCATTAACGAAGAAAATCAGAACTAAACATCAATACTTCTCAACATTGTTGTGAGCAACAAATGGAATGATACATGATGTATGTGAGATGCCTGGTGCAGAGAGATATACAGTAATCACTCATCCTTTGTCCTTACTATCCTCTTTGAAATATACACAATGCTCTTACTTATCTGAAATAATTGGCCTTAAACTGGAGGTAGCAACCCAGTGGTTACATAGTGCTTTTTAATATTTGATTAAGTTGCCATCATTTGAAATCTGGACGATTTTTACATGAAAATCTGGATTCCTGGCTTCTGCTGAAAAAGAGTAGGTTCTGGAAACCTCGGGCTCACATTCTGACGTGGTGGCAGTAGACAGGAGAGTTGAGTAGCTGCTGCCCACTTTAGAGAATGCGTGTAAACTCTAGTTTGCCATACTCTACCCCTTCCAGGTTGTCTGACATCCACTCACTACATTAATTTGTATTATCTGCTTTGCCTCTGCAGATATTTGAATATGTCAAGTATAACGTAGGCCAGGGACAGCGAACGTCTTCTCTTGAAAGTTTTGTATTCACCATGCCTTGGAATATTTTTGCCTATTGTTTGCCTGTAACATGGGCAAGGGGGTTTGAGCTGACTACCGAATAATAAAAGAAATGTCTTGTTAAAATTTCTTCCATTTTTGAATGTTTACTATGTGTCCCACGAGACTTCTAGCTCTTTGAGGGTATCTCTCCAGTGCATCACTGTATTCATTTGTTCATCCTCTCCTAGCACAGAGTGTGGTTTACGGTAGGAGCCTAATGGGTGACCACTAGAGGAGTACACTGAATGAACAAGGTAGAGATGCAGTGGTAAACTCATTTAATCCTCACAGTAATTCTATGACAAAGTTACTGTTGTTATTCTCATTTTCGCAAAAGCAGAAACTGAGGCTTGGGAGTAGCCCACTGGTGCTACTATGCTTCTAGAATCCTAAAATATCATACTTACAAGATCCTCACAGGTCAGTTAAGACAGTCTCCTCAATTCAGATGAAGAAACTGAATCCCAGAAGTCAAGGAAAATTGCCCTCAGTCTCCTGGTGAATAAGTTCAGGCTAGCACATAGGCAAGATCTCCTGGCTCCCAGCCCAGCATTTGTTCCCATGCCATATGCCTTTAGGAGTATCCAGGCTTTGATTTGTCCACCAATTCCATTTCCAGTCTTGATAAACTTCCTGCAGTTGACTTCCCTCTCCCTGAGTCATCCTGTCCTACCTCCCAAAGGAGAGATTCTGGATACATCCCTGGAGCCATCTGAGGTGAGATCAAGGAGTTGTGTTCACTGGACCCCAAACCCCCAGGGAGAACTCATTACCTTGCCTCACCTACACCAGTGGGAAAAGGTGAGGGTGGAGTACCCTGGAAAGAAAGAATTTGGTTATAAACCAACAATGAAGATGGGCTTATAAGAGAACAATTATGGGCCCTGTTGTAACTGTCCTTTAATACATAATTGACAACTTTCTCTCCAGCTCATCTTTGGAGACTGTTGACAAATTTAAAAGCGTCAGGCACAGCTGACATCAGTGATGCAGGAGAGCTTTTAAACACCTGAGAGTTCCCTGGTAGTATTCACTTCATGATCCCTAAGGGCCTTTAGAAACACAGGAAATCTTGAAGGAACCATAGAGATCACAGATAAACTTCTACTCAATCTCTCACACCCACCACTCACCTCTCACTCAATCATACAGATGAAGAATAAGATTCAAGTGACTTGACTGAGGTCATTCAAAGCTCATGAATATAATTCTGTAGGTCCTAGATGACATATCAAGAGTCCTGGAATAATTCCTGCCCTCAATACTGAGCATTCAAGTGTCAAAGGATTGGGTCATAACACCCATGGGTTTGAGTTCACTCACTTATTGTTTCAGACCCCTGGGCAGCAATCATCCTTTGGGGGGTACTCTGAGTTCTGGGGAGAATAACCTCCTAGAAAGGAGCCATTTTCAAAGGCCAGAAAAGATGGAAGCTGTATATTCTAGTAGGCAAGAAAACAAATTCCTTTATATAACCATCCTTGAGATATTTTCTTTATATTTGCAAAAAAGAACAATACAACCCAAACTCTTTCTCTTCTTGAATTGGCTTTCAGGAAGCTGGTCACTAACTTAACACATTTGAGGATGGTAACACTAGTCTTCTTTCTCATCCTCAGACACACCAAGCTGGTTACTTCCCATCTACTTCCCTCTTCCTAGAACTTTCTGCCCCTAGTTGTTCAGATTCTTAGCTCCTTCATAGCATTTGATTGCTTCGTTCCATTGCCATCTTCACTTAAAAGCCTCCCTGACCACCCAAATATAATTTTGCTTCTCTGTCACTCCTTGTCACATCCCCTCGTATTACTGCCCATCACATCACTTATCATTCTATGAAATAATCTCATTTATTTATGCTTTTGCCTATTTATTTTTGGCTATCTTGCTCTTGAATGTAAGCTCTATAAGATTGAGGACCTCAACTGTCTCATTCTATGCTACGTCCCTACTACCAAAAATACAAATTATGCTGTTTTCAGAGGTCATGAAACCAGGCAGTCAAACAACAAGTGAAGAAGCAGAAAGATATCCAATACAGAGAGAGTCACAGCAAGAATGAAACAAGAGGAGATGCATTTGCTAAGCACCTATGCCATACCAGGAACTTCGTAAACATTATAGAAAGTGCAAGCTAATTAAAGAGAAAGGGAAGAGAACCAGCATTTATTGAGCATTTATATACCAGGTGCTTCTGTATAATATTTAATCATCAGAATTATTCTGAAAAGTAGCTATTATTATTTTACTTCACAGATGGGAAAACTAAGCTTCAGAGGGAGAGAGTCGCTTGCTAGGAGCATATCATTATTAAATGACAGTGGTAGGGTTTGAACCCAATTCTTTCTCACTCAGAAGTCCATGCTCTTTATCCCTACTCTTGATACCTTCTAAGGAATCTTTGAAAGAGGAATAATTAAAAAAACCTTTTAATGAAAGGAAGGAGAGAAGTATATAATGAAAAAGTTATAAACTTTCGGGGGATGTGTTTTTGATTGGGAGTGTGGAGGAGGGGGCTGGGCATTGTTTTCAAGGCAGAAATAATGGGGAAACTTAAGCTCTGAGCCACTTGGGTCATATCCTGGGCCAGGGACTACAAGTCTCCATGTTTCATGCATTGGGTACAGATGCGCTGTCATCATGTGCATGATGAATCACACCTTAGGAAGTTCAGATCTGGCTATTCTGCAGCAGCTGAGCTTCTTAGGGGAGTTCTGGGCCTGCAGCATAAGGAGACAAAGGGTATTGAAACTGAGATTCAATGAGTACGCACAACTGGCTGAACTTAAAGTGACAGAGGAAAATCAAATGTGAGACTGGATTCCCCTAATGTTTCTCACCTAGAATTAGCTACATGGACAACTGTCTCAATGATTATGTAGTTTATAAGTGGGGCTTTTCTCTACGCTCTAAGTTGATACTGGTGGCTCATATTTTTTTAAATTCATTTCTAGCTGACAAACAATTATGGACTATCTGCTGTGTGCCAGAGTTGGTTCCAGGCACTGGGGAAATGCTAGAGACAGTGAGTTGAATTACCTAACTATAATTCATAGTAGAGGACATACGTTCGTTCTGTTTTTTGTTTTGTTTTGTTTTTCATTTTGATTAAACTAAAAACAGAGCCTGAGAAAGGATTGGAAACATGTAGTTTACTTGGTAGGTACTCATAGGCAACAGTTGTGAGGGAGCTTGGTTGGTGACACCAGAAGGAGAGAAAGCCAATACAGGGGTGTGTTCAGAAGGTTATTATTGAGATAATGGGGGCTTGATTTCACTGTCATCTCGAGAGGGAGACAAATGCCTCCAAGAATTGTTATCTGAGGATGCAAATCTGGAATGTGTCTGGGGTGGCTCCCTACCTGTGGTGTTTGAAGATTGCTGTTCCTTACACTTCTGGGCTGTGCTTGCCCAGTTGAGCTGAGAGCTCCCATAGCATCAGGGAAGGCCTCAGAGCAGAAAGCAAAAAGACACACCTGGCATGTGCTCAAGGTGGAAGTTATTGGAGCAGCACAAGGTGAGTCTGAGCTCACACTGGAACCATCCACTGCAATTGAGGCTGAAATCAGAGACTAGGGATGTGCAGTGACCCTGAGGATTCTCTTAACTAATCGTTCAGAAAATGAGTATATTGAAAAACTACACAGGCTTAGCATATTGCTGTGTTCTTGGAAATCGATGGAGAACATGATAAATACTATCCCTTCTTTTTGGAAGCACTTAATCTGGGGAAAGAAAAATAAAAAATAGACAACTACGTGATAACATAAATGTAGTAAAAATGAAATATAACTAAATAGGTACAAAAACTTAGAATGGAAGAAAGATTAGTTTGGATTGGGGAACTGGTTATCAAGGAGGCCTTTGTGAAGAAAGTGGCCTGTGACATCAGCCTGGAAGGATGAGAAGAGTTTTAATAGTAGAAATGAGTAAGACGAAATTCGGACAGAAGAAAGAGAATAAATCAAAAAAACCCATGAAGATAGAAAAGAAAGGTGCCTTGAGGAACATGGCACGGGAGAGACTGGAGTTTTTGGTCAAGAGGAAGATTGTCTTAAAGACCAGGCTAAGATATTTGGACTCTATTCTCTGGGCTATGGAGAGTGATGGAAGGTGTTTATGGGCCTAAGTTGTGGTTAGAATACACCTTCTCATTCTTGAGCAAGAATGACTAGGTGCAGGTGAGGTATCATGGGTAGGTGTAATGTAGAATGAGCCCTGCCAGTCTTGGCTTACATAGGATCTTGGCAACAGAACAGAGACTAATTTGGACAAGTGGGATCAAGGTAAAGACACAAAGAGATTAGTTTCCTCCAGACAGTCTTTGCCTTTGACGTCCACATGGAGAATGGCATTAGCATTCTGTTCCACCAACCAGGGCAGTTTGATAATTTTTATTAACGTGTGGCCCAGTGAGTTTCCTCAGCCTTCATCCATCAAACGCTGCATCGTGCCTTCAACAGCGGCCCACACCCAGTGCCTCGGAAGCCCATATATCATGCCTCGAGGCAGGGAAGCAGTTTCCCTTTTATCTCCCCTGCAAAAGCACAGATGTTTGGAATGTCAGTAAATGTACCCAGCCTTCTCTGGGTTCAGGCACAGCTTCTCCCTGGATGACCTCTTTGGAATCCTCATTCTCAATGCATTCCGGGCAGACAAGCTCTCTTTTTGTTTCTTTAGAGCTGCTTCTGCCTCAGTCTTCCAACTCATGTGTCATGGGCAACACATTTGTGTGGCCACATCTGCCTTGTCTCAGCTGCTGAGGCCATTCACAAGGCAGATATTAATCAGCATTTGAAAAATTTTATAACTTGATATCCCAATGCATGGTTTATCGTTAGACTTCACCCACATCTCCCCTCTATCATCTGAAGAAGGAAAGTGATGTGAATGGCTGATTTGCAAGAGACTTGATCTGACCTTGAGTCCCTGTGTGATGTTGGGACTCTCCTGTATGGGCCTCCTTTTCCCTGTCTCTGAAATGTAGTGGTTGAAACTGATCACCTCTGAGCCTTCTCTATCTTTAAGGTTTTATGATTTCAAGCCTCTGGAGTATTAAATGCATATACTACATTCTCTTCTTTCGTTCATTTTTGGCAGACTACCTTCATTTTTTGAAATTTCTATGTGTAGGGAAGGAAAACATTTCTTCTACCTGCTCTGAGTCCTTCTGGCCAGACAACGAATTAAATTCACGAGACAGAATAACAGGAGAAGATTAAACAAAGCTTTATAACATGTATACATGGGAGAGGCTCAGGCAAACTGAGCAACTTGCCAAAATGGCGGAAGCTCTCCCCTTAAATTCCACCCTCAGCTAAAGACAAAGGAGGATGTTAGACGTGGGGGAGGGGGGGGAGTCAGTTATGGGGGATTACCAGAAAAGCACAGTAAATAAGAGTAAGATTATTATGCAGATTTAAGTCCTTGCCTTCTGCATTGATGAGAGTTGCTAGAGATAAGGTCATCCCCTCTTCTTCCTGGTACAGAGAGGAGGACACCTTTACAGATGGAGATTTCCTTTACAGATGTAACTATCTCTTAACAAAGGGTAACTTCTACATCTTAGAGTTTCTCTCAATTCTGGAGTTTTTAAAAGTAACCAGCCCAAAATAATCCTCATGCCAAAGAGACATATCTTGGGGTGGCCAATTCCAGTCCCCCACATATGGAAATGTAACAGTCATACACAAAAGTACGCTAATCATAAGTGTACATCTTGGTGAATTTTCACAAAGTGAACACAGCCCAGTGACCAGTACCCAGATCAAGAAACAGAACATTGCCAGGCTCCCAGAAGCCCACCTTGTCCTCCCATTCAGGCATAGCCCCTTCCTCAAGGATAGATCACTATCCTGAGTTCTATTAATATAGATTAATTTTGCATGTTTTCAAGCTATATGTAAAAAAAAAAATCATACAATATGCATTCTCTTGTGTCTGGGTTCTTTTGCTTACCATATTGTGCGATTCATTCATATTATTAGATAGAGTTGTTTATTTAGTTATTATTATTATTATTTCTCTTGTTCTTGAAGGAAGCTGCCATTTAAAAAGCTGGTAGCAGTTTTTATATCTAGAGACAACAAGTTAGCTTGAAGCTGAGCTTTCTTGTCCAAGAAAGTTCTCGTGAATAGCCTCTCTTAGATATATGAAGGTAAGGCCAGTATGTAACCATTGGTTACTCTGGAGGAAGGATTTAATGGGGACATTTTGTGGCCTAGAAAAGGCTACCCTCTCAATGACATTTGGTATATAGAGCTCAAGGGGAGCACCTATGAAAATTTGAGTTTAAATCAAGAAGCAGCTGGAAACAAATGGGTGGAAGATCCTGATTGCCTTCCCTTGTGAAGCATAGAACCTCTCAGGTAGGTTACGATTGGCCCTTCATGTAGAGGAACTCAACAGGAAGGAGGAAGAAGTCAGATTGGTGTATCAGGCTCAAAGCCACACTATGCACAGCCACCTTGGCACAGTAGGCATGACCTGTGAATGAGGAGTGAGACATAATCTAAAGAGTTGCAAACTAGGGAGCCCAAGCCTAAGCCTGTTGTGGATGAGGGAGTGGGATTGTCCTCCCTTGGAGAATCACTGTGGTCCATGTAAGGCAGCTTTCTAATGGCGCCTCTTCCACCGTGATCTGGCACAGAACCGTATAGAACTCCTGTTTTCCAAAGTGACATCATGTGGCAGTGGTAGGAATTATAGGCAAAAAAGGAAGGAAGACCCATGGAGACCTGATGTTATTCTCCCTTCTCTCTCCACAAGGCAAGGGAAGCCTTGACTTAGAAAACCTCTAAAATTATTTTACAACCCAAAGGGAGGTTAGCTTCAAGAGAGACCCTGGATTTTTCAGCAATGTGTGCTTGTGGAGCTAAGAGAGCAAATATTCCAAACATTAAAAGAAGTGTTTGTAGTCTAAGTTAATGCAGTTGTCTATATATCATTCATTCATTCATTCATTCTACCCATTCAACAATTATTTATTGAGTTTCTGTTAACTATATATTCAACACGCTTGGCACTTTTAGAAGTAATACATCTTTGACTGCAATCTGTTCCTCCCTTCAGCATTCTTTCATTCCTCTTGTCTTTCTTAATGTAACTGGTATGTTGACTTATGGTTACAAGGCTCCTTGTGGCTGTAACCCTTTCAATATGGTTGATGATGCAGCATTTAGTGGGGAGAGTTATCGTTCTGGGACATATTAAACACTGAGTGGATATTTGCTAATTACTGGGATCATTTTAATCACTGTAGAATTATATGACCTTCCCCTATAGTCACCTCCTCAAATCAATTCTCTAGACCCTAGTTTTCCCCCTGAATGAAAAAGAAAGTTCTTATACCAATTCATGTGTAAGTTCTCTTATAGGTCTGTGTTTCCTAAGTCCTTTAGGGATAATCTCTTCTCCTTTATTTATCTTGCCTAAGTCTCTATGACATGAGTTAGCCACCCATGTAAACATGGAGAACCCAGTCATTTTGCAAAAACATTGAGGTATAAACTATGTGCTTAAGATCTTTGCATTTTCTTGTATGTAAATGATACTCCTCAATTAAAAAAAATCACTGTGAGATGTCAAAGAAACCTACCATTTATTGAGCCTTTTGGCATAAAATATTCAACAGTGATAATGAAGTGGGAAGTGGATCATCCCAGTTTATTGATGAAGACGCTAATATTCTGACATGCTAAGTAACATCTCAGGTCAAGTGGTATCCAGTTTTAACCCATTGTTGATCCAAAGTTTACTGCAATTATAATTAGCTCTACCTTCTCCATGAAGTCTTTCCTGATTCCCACTCCAGCAAACCATTACAATTCTTGGTTCTGAGATATCTTTGCTCCAGAAACCCTGGCGTAGACACCATTTCATCTGTTGCCAGTGCCCCCACTGTCTCTACTCGATGAATAAACAGAGACTTTCAGTTCCCAAGGTTGTCATTGGCCCTATTTTATAAGTCCTAAATTTGCTGCTGAAGTGTTTTACAAGATACAACCAGACAAAAGCAAGTCTTTGAACAGAAGGTCACAGCTTTGGAAGGGCCTTTTTGGGTTTTAACACTAATACTGGGCATTAAATTCATCTTAAGCAGAGCTGAATTTTCCCTCTGGATTAGAGGGATGGGTTTTCAATGACCAGTGTTATTTGGGATCCTGGAAAGCAGAGGGTGGATATTTTTGGCACGGTTTATGTCCAGTGCCTCATTCTTCAGTTGACTCAGGTTTCTGGGTGGAGTTTCAGTTTTGTAGTAAGACTCTGGACCTAGGACAACAGTCTGGCCAATTTCCCCTCAGGTCGCTCTAAATGACAAGAAAAAATACTCCTATCCTTTTCACAGGGCAGAGATGGAAATGAGACCTTCAGGTTCTTGTCTACATGGAAGTACAATCACTTTAAGACTGCAAGAATAAGAGGGAGATGCTAGAATGCTTCTCTAAAAGGGTCTTGGCATAGAAATGAGCATCTCCTGCCTTTGTGTAATGCTTTCTACTTCATAAAACCCTTTTCATATGCTGCCTCATCAATTGCTTACAATAGTCCCATAATGTGGAGTATCCTTGGACTCATATGAAAATGGAGACTCAGAGAAGGAAAATGATTTAACCAAGGACTTCTAGCTAGTAAGAAGTTCAGGAGTACTGAGGACTTCTGCTCTTACTGCCAACCAGCTCCCCTACAAGGACTTGGAGTTATCACAGTCAATCCTTTGAGCATCTCCTAAATGCTTCTATCATCATCCCTACTATATGAATGGGAAAACTGAAACCTGGTGATGGTGATGTGGGTGGCCCAAAATTAATTACATGGATCAATCCCCAGTGGAAGTTTTCCTAGATTATCTAAACTTGAATCCATACCAAGGTCTCTCTTAATTACTCTCCATGTGGAAAGAATAGTTCCTCCAAAGCTGGCCTGAGATCTGGATTTTCTGTATGGCTTTTTAACATGGCCAGTTGATTTTAGAAAAGCAGGTTTTACCAGCTATTAATTGGTGGCTTCTAGTAGACAAGCATTGCTGATAAATTAGCAGAATCTTTAACTTGAGAACATGGCTCCTTTATAAAGAAAAAGTTTCTGTCAAGATTTTATCTATAAAGGTCTCATTCTTGAAATCAGTCATTAATTAGCCAAAGTCCAAAGATCTTCTCAGAGTGATCACTGCCATTTACCTCATATATCTTTATGCTAGACACTGTGCTAGGGACATCAAATAACTTTCTCAAATCCTTACAGCAATTCCATGAGCTACAAATTGTTATGTCCTTTTTAAAGGAGAGAAAACTGGTGCTCTGTCAGATGGAATCACTTGTCCAGTGCAAAAATGGGATTTGACCAATGTCTGTCAGAGTCCCTGTCCTTTTTGGTATACCAAACTGTCTTTCAGTTACTGCACCATCGACCTTACATGTTGGAAGGAACTTTAGATGTTTTGCAAGTCAGCTTCCTATCAGCTTCCATTTTAAGGATGTGCAAATTAAGGCCCAGAGAAGGAAAAAGATTATTCATTAAGAGGAATTTTCCCATACTCTGCATTGGCCTAGTCAAGTAGGTTTTGGAGACTGGGTACTGTCTTCTAGGATTCTCTGGGTCCTGGGTATAAAGCTCTTCATTGATACCAGGCCAGTCATCCAGGGAGGAATTGGCATGCACCTCGAGATTACCTACGGATTCAGGGCAAGGGGAGAGGAGCCATCATCACCCTCATGGCTCTCCTAAACCCAGGACCTTGCCTTCAGCAGTGTTTTGGGGACTGGATCATTGAAATTTAGAGGGCCACGTCACTCACATTTCCTTGGAAAATTTCCTGTAATGAATGACCCACCCATTCTCTCCCTGCTCCTCTCCTTCTTCCTGAGTGAGACATAATCCTAGCAACTGGGTTATGTCACATTTCACTTTGTTTGGAAAGGATAAAATTTTCCCTCCTCTTAATTGAGTGATTGAGCCTTTGTGAGCTCACAGATCTAATCTCGAGATGCGGGTGGGTTAAAGCTGGTTATGGAGACATAATAGGAAATAGCGTTTAGAGAGTTTGGGTTAGAGGGAATGATTAGATCTTTTTCTCAGTCAGAGGCCTTGTTTGGGGGCAGGGTAGGGTTTCTTCCATGCAGATGGGCTCCTGCAGCTCTGAAACAGCCACTCAATGACTCTCTCTGAGATAAACGCAGGTATAGCAGAGGCTGGGGAGATGGTGTCTGCCTCCAGTTATGCACTCTCTCTCTCCTGAGCCCCTATCTTCCTAGCCATTTCAGACTGGAGGTTTATGAACGGGCGTGGTATAACAGGAATTCTGGACATCAGACTCTTTGGTTCTGACTTCAGTTAAGCTACCAACTTTCTCTGCAGCCTTTGGAAAGTCGCTTCTCCTTTCAGGCTCTGTTTCCCCATCTGGAAAAAAAAGGGTAATATTCTACATCTGCCACAGTCTCTTTTTGAATTAAGGTTTTAAGGATCATTAAGGATGAGTCAATGTAACCAATGCATGTTCTGAATGTCAAGAGTGTGCCAAGTACTGGGCTAAGTTCTGGGAATTCATTGGTGAACATGAATAGTCAAGAACTCTGCCTTCTTGAAATTTAGAGTTGACTGGGGAGATAGACAATAAGCAGTTGACTTTAAGCACAGTGACTCCTGTGGCGGGAAGCATGACATTCTATGGTAGTGCACAGCAAGAAGTTTTAACCTATTGTTGAGAAGCTATTTTGAAATAAAATAAAATTTTATTTATGGCACCAAAAAAATCTCTCTTTGGAAGTGTGTGAATAGTAGAACAAAACACTTTACTAAAAAATCAACTGATCATCAAATGAGTCCAAGGAGAACTGTATCACTGTAGGCTTACTGGGCTGGGAACATCTGATGGGATGGGAGACCCTGCATCTGGTGAGGCTGGATCACTGAAAGATTAAGGGAACGTCTAATTCTATATTAACGTGATAATTTGATTAATATCTGTAAACTCCTGGAGAGCAGGGCCTAAGTTGTTGTCACTCAGCACTGCATTCCAATACTCTGTACGGTGTCTGGCACATGGATAATACCTAGTAAATATCGTTGAATGAATGTGAGTGAGAGGAGATGAGAAACGAGCCAGATCACAGAGAGTTTAGAAAACAAGCTAAGCTGTTTGGACTTCTTCCTGTAGGCAAAGGGGAACCTTGGAAGCCTTTTGAGGAGGATCATAAATGTGATCAGAGTGGCGCTTTGGAAAGAAGGGTAACTTTTCTAAACCTTCTCCTCCAGGTTCCTTGTTTCCTTAGCCAATCTCTGAGCTTCTTGATGGATCTTCTCTTAATCTTCCTTGTGTTTAGTACAGTTCCATGTACAGAGAAGGTACTTAGGGAACGTGTGTAGCACGAACGAGGCGATGTGTGAACAGAGGCACAACACAACAAGAATGTCTCAAGAGATGGAGAGTGTAGTGTCTAACACAGGCTTGGAGTTAGTTGGTGTGAAGTTTAAAATCTCAGTTATATCATCTGTTAGCCATGTGACACAGGATAAAATGCTCAACTCTTTTTTTCTTTCTTGGTTTATCTCTTAACTCTGGGCGTTAGTATCTGGCACATAATGGGTGCTCAATAAATTTCAGCTGTTGTTAGTTGTATTCTTCCTTTCGTGGGGAAGATGCAAGATTTTCTAGGAAAGCTGCAAAGGAGAATCCCTGGATCCCTCTCTTGTTCTCTGCATGGTTTGTAACAAAGTCCCGCAAACCTTTGAGCTGCCAGAGCCCATGTAAATCACCCAGTACCACCCCTTCGTTGTGTAGATGAGAGGATTGAACCCTGGAGAGTGGAAGGGGCTGATTCCAGGTCCTGCAGCGCGTTGGAGGCAGAGCTGGGACCTGTCCTCTTGTTCATTACTCTTCATTCGTGTATGGATAGTGCAAGTGTCAGTGAAACTGGCCTTAGGATTTCCAGTATTCTATAGGTAGAATGGAGCCCTAGGCCCTTAAACATTCTCAAGGTCAAGTGAAATTGTTCTTTTAGTTAATGTGGTATATCACCTTGCCCATTCCATTCCTTTTACCCAAGAGGTATTATGATAGTTTTTGCTTTCTTTTCTTTTTCCCAAGGGAGATGAGTAGTCAGAAAGGATGAGATTAGCAAAAATAAAGATAAGATTCACACCAGAGGCTGCTTTTGCTGGGTCCTGTATTGTCTCAGTAAACTTAAGCTCCTCCAAGGGCTCCTGGGCTCAGGCTGTGATTGGAGCCAGAGAATGTAAGAGGATCTAAGTGAGCTGAGTAAGAGAGCAAGAAGAGGAAAGTGGGTGAAGAAAGATGATCACTACTGAGTCATCATATAATGTCAGAACAAGGACATGCTCAGAGACCATCTCGCTCAACTTCCCCATTTTGCAGAGATGGGGCAAGATTGGTTCAGATCATGTAATATCACTGCGAAGATAAAAATCAACTGGACCTGGTATTGGATGAGATATGGAAGGTGAAGGAGAATGAAGGTCGAGGACAATGTGTGCACAGATAGGGATGTTCTCTGGGAAGTGGACCTGATTAAAGTGGAAGATCCTGAGTTTAGTTTTGGATATGTTTTATCTGAGGTGCTTGGAAACATTCAAGTAAAGATGTAGCAACACGGTTGGATATGAGGACTGGACCCAACAGAGAGAATGTGGTCAGGCGGTAGAACTCTGAGAGTTAATCAGATGAAAGGTGAAACAATGCATGTGGATACACTGTCTTGATAAAGTCAACTGACCAATAGGAGAAGTGGGCTTAGGACTGAGCCTTGAGCAGCCCCAGCAACTAACTTCTAGGTAGACGAGCCTGAACCTTCGAAAGAGACTAAGCAGGAGCAACTTAATAGGACAACAAGAAAATTGGGGGATCAAGCAACCAGGAAAAGAGAGCTTCAAGGAGTAAAGGAGTGGTCAACACATTGCAGACTTGAATTGACTAGAGTCACTCTGGTAGTAAATAGCAGAGCCAAAACTTGAACCCAGATGTGTGATTCCAAAAGCTATGCTCTATCCAAAATGCTATATTGCAACCCAGCTATGAGACAAACTATATGCCCATGATTGCAAGCAGGACGGTCCTCTCCCTCCCCAGGTCTGGCTCCCTAGACCCCAAATGCCCTCAGAAACAGACTAAAGCTTAACGGAAGGAAGGTCAACCAGAACTTGAAACTCACTCTGAGAACACTAAAGCTCCTTTCTGCCAAACTTTCTCCCCACCCCCATCCCCAGGGAAAGGAGTCCAACAAAACTTCAATTCACTTGTAATTGCTCCACTCCCAGAATTAGAAGGATTTTTTTTCTTTTTCTTTTTTGTTATTGGTCTCCTTCTAACACCCTCAACTGATGCTTTTACAAAACTGTTATTTTAGGGCTGTTTGGACTTGTTTTCTACATAGCTCTTGTTTTCTATTATTTCTCTCTTTTTCCAGGGTTCAGACTAATTAAAGGAAGTGTAAATCACACCTCGTTTGCACAAAATACCTTTCATGAGGTCTGGAAGCAATTTAGCTTCTGTTTGCCAAAGATCTTTAGGAAAGAAAAAAAATTCCCTTTGGTTTAAAAAAGATTAATTTCTTGGTGCCAAAAAAACCCATTAAGTGCACCTCCCATTTCTGGGATCTTTTATGGTTTTCATGTGAAAATGGCAGCCAGGGAAAAAAGAGAAGGAAGACTAGGCTGGCTCTGCAATTATATCTGGCCCTCCTGTGCCACCAACTCGACTGTTGTACAGCAAAGAGCAGATTTAGAATACAGCCCGGTTTCACAGGGTGTCTAGAATGAATGAAAGATCTGTCACTGGCTGTCTTCTGCTCCCCTTCCAACCTCCAATTGGCCATGGCCATAGGTCCTTTATTTGGGATGAAGCTTATCAGCAAGGTTCTAGAGAAGAGGGCAGAGCTGTCACCTCGGGCTGCTCTCGCCCCCTCTATTAGAGTCCTACTCCCTATTTCAGTTCCTCTTGTTCCCTACCCTCCCCACCTCTGCCTCTTCTGTCCTGTGTATGTTCACTTTTGCTCCGAGAACTGACACCCTGCATTTCCTCTGAGGTGTTAAAATCCTAGAATGTGGTACCACAAAGGGTCCCCTCCTTCCCTTCTAGCATCCTCATTTTATGATTGGTGGCACTTAGGGCCAGTTAGGGGGATTGTTTGTCTGTAGACCCACCCTGTGGCTTAGCAGAGCCAGGGTTAGACCTCAGGGCCAGACTCTCAGTCCAGTGTGCTTTCCAGTCCTTCATAAAGATGACTCTCAAACAGTGCGATTTCAGACAGCAAGGTGGTGGGAGAATATGTTGTAGGCATGGAGGAATGGTGCATGCTCTGTTCCTCATATTATACCCTGATGGTGTTTGCATCTGCTACCTTCTCATCAAATAAGTCATGGGAAAAGAAAGAGATGAGCTAGGCTAACTATTGAGGTGAATGTGGTAAATGGCAGTAGGAAGAGAAAAACCTTAGTGGCAGATCCTGTATTCAAACCTTATCTCCTTCCATTTCCATCTGGTTGACCAAGAACAAGTGACTTCACTTTTCTGGGCATCAGTTACCCCATCTATAAAATAGGGATAATAATAATATTCTCCTGGGATTGTCAGGACAATTAAATGAGCTAGTGAGTATAGCAGATCCATAGTAGGAGGTCAGTTGGAGGCGGTGGTTTTTCCAGCTGTCTTCCTTCTTGAGAGTGAAGAAAAAGAGGAAGCAATGGTGTTTTCTCAGAATCAGCATGATAGTGTAGGAAAAACACAACCTTTGGGTTCAAATCCTGCCTCTGCTACTTTCTATTTACACGATCTCAGACACAATTGTTTTTTGCTTTTCTGAACTTGTGATTTCCTAATTTCAAAATGAGAATCGTAAAAGTCATATGTGGAGAATTAAAAATGTACTCACACTGGCATATTACGGAAGTGAGTGAGAGAGAGAATTCTAGAGGAAATGATGTAAGCAGTTCCAGAAAGAGCCCTCAGAGTCAGAAGACCAGAGTTCAGGTCCCACTTCTAGCAAGGACTGGAACTTACCTTTCTGAGCCTCAATTTCACAATAATAAAATGATTTTGTTACGTCGTTTCTGAGCACGTTGCCCCTTAGCCTTGGCCCCTGTCCTCATCATAGCTCTCCTGGGTTATTGTAATATTTTCCTAACTAGTCTCCCTGTCTCTATCCATCTTTCCCCCAGTACCTCTCTGATTTTCACCTTGCAATCTGTGGGAAGATTCTAAAACCGTCCTAATTCTCTTTTGG
The DNA here is from genome assembly GCF_021613505.1 of Equus quagga. NCBI lineage: Eukaryota > Metazoa > Chordata > Mammalia > Perissodactyla > Equidae > Equus > Equus quagga. Next base: position 78,671,761 of record NC_060267.1, on the reverse strand, counting down.
AGTCAGAATAAGGTCCTCATTTCTTAGTGTGGTTTCTGAGGTTCTCCAAAATCTTACCCCTTCTTGTCTCTCCAGCCTCCTCACTCTTTACCTCCCCTGATCCTGCCCTTCCACCCTCACCTCTGGCCCCTGCACATTGTAATCCCCCTTCAGCAAAAGCTGAAATGCCCTTGTGTACCTACCCTGTTTCAAGAGCGCACCCTTAACTTGAGACTTTCTTAGGAGCTTTGCCTACAAAACCCCTAATTATTTGATTTATAACTTAGGTCAAGTGACTCAACTTCTCTAAGCCCCAGATTGCTCATCTGTAAAATGGGCATGTTAATCCCCTCCCATGGGGTTGAAGGAGGAATTAAATGAGATGACCAACATAACTAACCCTGTTTAGCATTTGTCATAAACTAAGTACTTTTCACAGGCTTAGTCCTCCCTGTTTTTATGCTCATCACTTGCCTCCTGGACACCACTTCAGACTCAGACTCTGTGTTCTCACAGGCCTGGTGCTCCACACGCAGCCCTCTCCTGTGTCTTCCTCTTTCACTGGACTGTGAGTTCGTTCCTTGAGAGTCCTTGTGGTTCTGTGCTTGGGTTTGAATTTCAAATCCCAGCCTCATCACTTAGTGTGTCACTTTGGATGAGTTAGTCTGAGCCTCCATGCCTCATCTGTAAAATGGGAACAATGACAGCATCTATCTCACAGGTTGTTGCGAGGATGAAGTAAGAACATGTACATAAAACACTTAGCAGAGGTCCTTGAAAGAGCACATTGAAAGAACTCGATAAGTGTTTGCTCTTATGGTTGCTTCTGTATCCCTAGTGTCTGGCCCAAAGACGATGCAATGATTGTTGAAAGCATGAAAGTGCTTTATAAGGAAGCAGGAGTGTGGGATGAGTTTTCTGATGGTTTTCAAAGGAGAGTCAGTAACACATCCAGGGTGGGGCTTACTTTGCGGGATTATGGGATCAGGCCAGGGCACTCCTGTTCCCTCGAGCCCTACTCTTTCTTTTGTTTGCAACTTGGGAAGGGATGAGAAGGGGAGATTGCCCAAATGTTCATAGGGCAGGCACAGGCTCAGGCACACAGAGAACTAGAAACACGTGAACCAGCAGAGCCTCCTTGCCAATGTGCCCTAATCCTGTCCTGAAGCGTTTCCTGCATTCCCGCCCCAGCCTGGCATCCTCTCATGCTCCCCCTGCAGCCATGCCAGCCAGCAGGGTCGTCTCCTCCTACCCCAGCCTCTTGCCTTTTCTGGGTCTGATGGGAAGCTCCTTTTTGGCTGAAATACCATGGACCGAGGTGGTAGACCATCCTGAGTTTGAATTCTAGCTTCCGTATTTACCAGATTTGTAATTAGGGCCAGTGATGCAATATCCCTGAGTCCCAGTTTCCCTCCCCCTAAAACAGGGATATTAATCCTCATTCACAAGGTTGTCATGAGGATTAGTACTCTGAGTCAGCGCCTGAGGTAGTATAAGTGCTTCTTAAGGGATTAGTTCCCTTCCTCTTTTCGTTGTCTACACTCGCAGCCTAAACACTGCTCCACATCAGCCTTCTGGACATAGGATGAGTTAGTTTCCTGTAACTGGGAGTGTTCAAGACAGGGCCAAATGGCACCTGAATGTGGGCAGAGGGGTCAGGCTCAGTGGCCTTTTGGGCTCCTCCAGACTTAGGATTCGGCTACTCTATAAAATCATTCCCAGGTGAAGGGTAGTGTGAAGACAAGGATGCTGCTGCTGCTCTTTCCCCCACCTTCACTTTTCCCCCTACTCCTGCTGTGCCCTGAGCTTCTCTTCTTCTAGTGCAGTGCCGGAGCTGCCATTTAAATATCCTTCTCCTTTCCCTCAGCAGCTCACTGTGGAACTTCTCCACTCACATTCTCCTGCCCAGCTTCAGCACCGTGCCTTATAGAGGGGCAGGCACTCAGTCAATGTTCTGAGGGGGAAATCATTAAGGAATTAGTTTACAGGACCATCTGTAGGAGCCAGTCCCCCTGAGCTTTCTACTGCACACACTCTCTCACTCAATGCCTTTTCTAACTTTTGTTTTTTAAGAAAGATTAGCCCTGTGCTAACATCTGCTGCCAACCCTCCTCTTTTTGCTGAGGAAGACTGGCCCTGAGCTAACATCCGTGCCCATCTTCCTCTACTGTTTATATGTGGGACACCTACCACAGCATGGATTGCTGAGCGGTGCCATGTCCGCACCCAGGATCCGAACCAGCGAACCCCAGACCACCAAAGCAGAATGTGCGCACTTAACCACTGTACCACTGGGCCAGCCCTCAATGCCTTTTCTGTATGAACAATGTTGGGAAATCCACTTAGATATGTCTTCTCAGCCTAAGACTCCAAGACCAACCTTAAATTCATTTAGCAAATATCTATTGATCGCCTACTATGTGTCAGGCTAGGCGCTTGGTGGGGATATGACATCTGTTTTCTTGCTTTTTCTCTGGCAATCTATAAATCTAGACTCAATGAAACCTACAGCATTTAGGGTGCTCTGTCCCCTGCCATCTCCCCGGCCTCATCTCTGGTCACTCCATTGTAGGGACCCTTTACTCAGCCACACCAAAACAATTGCATTCCCTGAAAGACTGCATATTACTGCTTTTTTTTTCATCTTCTTGAACTTTATCACTCTTCTTTCTCTCTCTTTTTTTATATTATAGTTTCTAGAATGCTTGGGTCTTTTACACAGTAAGTTTATATATTTTATAATCATTAAAAAGTTAGTTTCATTTTGGAAAACAAAGAAAAAACAAGTCGAGGAAAGTGGTAATGCTCCTAAAAAACGCAATATCTGGGTCGTGGTAATTTAGAGGGGAGAACAGGATGTCTTCACCAAGCAGGAAGAATTAAGAGTAGAGCTTTGAAGGTCAGGATAGGACTCAGATGAAAGGAAGGAAGAAAGAGGGCATTCTAAGAGCAAGTAGAAAGGCCTGAAGGTTGGAACTTGTAAATCTTGCACAGGGACACAGAGATAAATGTGGTTTAGCTGGAGTGGATGCTGAAGACAATGAGGCTTGAGTCGTAGTTTTTGGTCAGATGAACAGTGCCTTGAACGCCAGGTTGGGGCACTTGATTTTGATCCTGTACCAAATGGAGAGCTACAGAAGTTTAGCGTACAAGGAGAGCACCATTGGGCCTGGGCTAGACATATAAGACCAGAGATGTTGCTCTGATATATTGCATTTGATGAACATTGGGACTTCTGCAGATTGGCTTGGCTACCTGCAAAGGGGCAGCTGGTGCACTCCGATTATATAGAAACAGGCAAGCATTTTCGCACTGGCCTTGATTTCATGGAAGGAGAAAAGGCCAATCTCTTTTTCAAGAGGGAACTAGGTTTGTTGTCTTTCTCTGCCTTCCCAACAGACTAAATCCAGGCACATGTTCACAAGCACCTTCCACTGGGATTGGTGAGCTGTTTGTTCAGCTTATCTCAAATGCAGGTGGCTTTCTCTTGGCATAGCTGCAGTAAGCTCACCCTCAGGGCTTAAAACACAGTTGAGGTGGGGTTGGGGTGGGAGCAGTTAGGAGCAGGCCTGGGGCCTGGCGCTGGCCTTTGACTGTACTGCTCATCACATTTGTATAAGATATTCTCCTAACCCAGAAAGAGCTTCTTCCCCTCCTTCTTCCATCTAACTCAGGGGTTGGCAAACTAGATCTCATGGACTGGCTGCCTATTTTGCAAATAAAGTTTTATTGGAACACAACCACATCCATTCATTTACATATTGCCTGTGGTTGTTTTCATGCTACAACAGCAATGTCAAGAACTTGCAACAGAGATGTATGGCTCACATGCAGAAAATATTTACTGTTCTGCCCTTTACATTAAAAAGTTACTGATACCTGATCTAACAGCTTTTTCCATCCTTCAAAACGCAGCTTAAATTCACTTCCTCAAGGAGCTGTCCCTGACCTCTCAGTTCTCACTGAGTGCTCATACCTCCACTTATTATCCACTAATTTTCAGTACCATATTTTCTCTTCTTTTTGTGTGTATTTTTTTTTTTTAAAGATTTTATTTTTTCCTTTTTCTCCCCAAAGCCCCCCGGTACATAGTTGTGTATTCTTCGTTGTGGGTTCTTCTAGTTGTGGCATGTGGGACGCTGCCTCAGCGTGGTCCGATGAGCAGCGCCATGTCCGCGCCCAGGATTCGAACCAACGAAACACTGAGCCGCCTGCTGCGGAGTGCGCGAACTTAACCACTCGGCCACGGGGCCAGCCCCGTTTGTGTGTATTTTTTAAAAGTTCTAAGTACAATATACAGCTCTTGTGGGCAGGGATTGCATTTTAAACCTCCTGTTGAGTTATGCTCAGCAGTAGTTAGCAAAGTAGAATACATGTGTTTTGGAGAGACATGGGCCTGGTGTCAAGTCCTGCTTCCTCATTGACCAATGTCATGAGTTGAGAAAAGTCACTTCACCTCCCTGAGCCTCTCTTCTCATCTGTAAGATAGCTTGATAACATGGTGCCTACCTATCCAGGTTATTATAAGATCTAAAGAGATAAAGGAAAACAAACAGGCAAAACCAAAAATAAAACACGTGATTGATGTAGTAAGTGGGATTTTCATAGTAATTGACTTCTGCTACTTGGGATCTTGCCTTGCCAACATGAAAATTTAAAATTTTCTCCCATAAATTTCTGAGAGAGAAAAAAGTTTTATTATCCATATGCTATGAGAAACACTGCATGCAGTCTCCCATTTTCTGGGAAGTTCATGACATATTGTCTTATTAAAGGCTCTGAGATATCCTATGGGAAAGAAATCTATTTACCTTTATTTAATCCTATATTTTTCAAATTTATTTGGCCACACCTTGCAATAACTATTACTGTCTCATAAGAGGTAATATTCTGGAAAACACACTTTAGACTGATTGGGCCAGGTGGTCCTTGGGTCCCTCTGCAACCCGGATAGAAATAGCTGCTACTTATCAGCCTCCTCTTTAATCACCAGCAGAAGGAGTGCAATGAAAATCCCTGTTTTTTTCATAAAATAGTGCTGTTTAGGTCTGTTTGTTCTATAAGTGAAGAAATAGTAAATGTGACTGCGCCCCAACCCCAGGAATATTTGCCACAAAGACTGTTTGAGAGTTCTGCATTTTGGGGGGGATGTGTGTGTGCATGCCCATGTGTGAGCACACGACTCCTTTCTCCTTCTGTTAGGCCTCTTAGAATCACTTACCTGGGGCATTGCAAGTCCCAGGTACATACATCCATGACTATCCCCTTTTCTTCTGCTACACGAAACCCTCTTACAAGGATGCCTTTGACCTGCTTATGTTCAATCCACTGGAAACTTTTCAGTGTTGGTCTTGCATAGTTCACCCCTCCCTCTTTCTGGAACTGGAACCCTTGGGCCTCAACCTTGGGTCCTTGTTGCAAAGGGGAAATTGAGGCCTTGAGAAATTATTCCTGGGGGAAAAAGCATGAAGTGATCCAGTAAGCGTGGGTTTGAGATTCTAACCGACTTGAACATAATATTAGGAGGAGCTGTGACTTTCACCAGTGAGGGCGGGCACACATTTTGCAGTCTCATTTCTATGGGGCTGTGACCTGAGCAGGTGGTTAGGGAAATCTTCCTTACTTTCTACTCATGATGCATCTGGTGTGGACCCAGTGTCTCAGTGCACTCAATAACACCCTCTTTCATTCTCAAAAACATCTCACTTTGAAGGAGAAATTATATAGTCATTCCCCCTTCTAAGGCTCTCTGTTAACCAGGCTAAAAGTCTCAGGGGTAATCTGGAAAGGGAAGAGGAAGCCCCAGATGCGAGGACCGCTCATGTTCCACATGGCCAACAGAGGGCGCTCCCACACCACACAACACTGGAGTCTTGGGTTCTGGGCAGGCCCTCGGAGAAGGTGGCCAGCTGACCTTTCTCCAGGCTGTTCTTGGGTTGCCAGAGCAGCAGAGGTGTCAGCTGAGAACGGTCACAGCCTAGTGAGGAGAGGAGAGGGAGGGAGTCTGGGGCACCCGAAGGGGAGGAAGAGTTGGCAGGGGAAACACAGACGCACATTTCACAGAGACAGGGACACAGAGAAACAGGCAGCATATGCACATTGTACCTACAAACGACAAATGCAATACAACCCACACGGACACAGCATACAACCAGGATATTAAGAAACATCACGTAGGATACAGAGCCACAACGTGAATGCAGTCTGTCACACACAGAGGCGTGCGGCACGGTCATCTCGCTCAGCTAAGCAACAACAAAGACAACACACAGACACACACACATATGTAAACACATCACCTCACTGGGACATTCAGGCCATGTACAATGTACAAAAGGCAGTTAACGACATACATGGTAAGCACACAGACACACACAGTAGCCTCACGACACATTCACAGACACACAGCATGAGGCTAGCCACCACACACAATAGACACCCCCAGAGGCATATCATATACAAGCAACAGAAGCACACAAGATGCATAAACACAGCTAGCTCCCCACAGGCATACTGTAAAGACATATGTTCTGTACCATATGCTGTGTCAATCCACCAAACACAAACAGCCATACATAACACATTAGATCTTATCCACTTGCACAGCACACACCACAAAATGCTCACACTCACTATATGGGCACAGCTTCACGTGCATCACAAGTACTTGGAAGTCAGTCAGTAAATGTTTCTGTAAGAGAAAAGAGAGGGAGGCCAGAAATGGGATGAGAGAAGAGAAAGAGAGTTGAGAAAGATTGAGAAGAGGACAGAGAGACAAGGGAGCATGAGGAGCAGACCCAGGGGAGAAGGGCTGGAGACTAGATCTGGTACTTAGCTTGGCCTCTTCTCCCCTTTCTGCCCTCGTCACTGTAGCAAAGAGCAAGCTGGTTTCATGTGGCACCCTTGGGGAGGCCACACAGACTTGGTGGCTACAGCTGGGGCACATGGTGCCCCCAGGAGAGTGAGCCATCAGTTTGAGACCAAGGCTCGGGCCTCAGTTTCAGCAGAGGCAGAAGCACCAAACCCTGTCTCCATCTCCCCGGGTCCCTGCAGCTGCAGTCCACTTCCAGAGAGACTTGCCCTGACCCACTCTATCTCATCTAATGCTAATTTCTCAGTTGCTTATGGTCCACAGTCTGACTTTCCCCAGGCATCAATATCACAAAGAAACTATTACCCAAACTCTTGGGATATATTCCATTTTCCCTTTTTAAAAATTAACAGGGAAAACTTGAGTGATCCTAAGAAGTGTTGTCCCTCCAGAGAAGACAGGACAGGTCACGATGGTAAAGGACTCGGCGAAGCTTGCTTATTATGTAACTAAGCAAATAAAACTCACTTTTGGAATCACAGGATTTTCAGTGAAACAGATTCAGATCAGCAAACCTTCTTGAGCAGCCCTTCTGGTTCAGACCAATGCAGGGTTCTGGGATGTAGAATTAAGAGACTCAACACCCACCTTCCAAAATATATAGTCTAATGCAGGATGGAGGTATAGAATGTAAAACTTATGAAATGAGGGCAAGGGGTTAAGTAAATATATAGAATTTGGTTCTCTTTATATTGGTAAGGAAGGACGGGGCTAGGAGGGTGAACATTAATTGAAATTCCACTGCATGTACTGTGCTGGGCACTGTATATCCATTATCCCTGTTAAAGCTCATTAAACAAAATCTGGAGAATAGGGATTAACAGCTCCATGCCACAGATGAAGAAACCAAGGCTGAAAATATGAGGCCACCTGCTCAAGGCAGCACCATTAGGAGGTCCAGGTTCAGTCTGACTTCAAAGCCTCCTGTCTTTTCTACTACATAGTAATAATTAAGAATTTCCTCTGCCTTTTCAGATCTTGAGTGAAAGCTAACAGAAAGGGGAGAGAGACAGTCACAGCAAAGAGACTCTGAGTTAGATGACATGAGGACGTGGACTATCCCACCAGTTATAGGAAACCTCAAGTGGTGAAGTTGCTGGTCTTTCTACAAGGGCCTATGTCCTCCAGTTTCTGGGCCTGGCATCAGGTCTCAACTTAGCTGACATGCTGGTTCCTAAAGTTTCAAATGAGGCCCACTGTCCTTGTGTGGTTCAGCCCTTGACTCCTTCATCATGCTACCTACTGTGGCAGTTGGGTGTCAAGGATGGATCTCTGGCTTCTTGTGTTTCTCTGGGTGTCTATAGGTTGAGAAAAGAAGAAGAGGCAGGAAAAACAGTGAGCCCAACCTTGGATTGAGGCTGAAGAGTTCTGAGTTCTGTTCTCTAGTTCACGTGATCTGGAGCATGTCTCTCTTTTCTGTATTACTAAGTGTCTGCTGTGGGTTATCAGATTACAGGAGAGGTGGAAGAAATATTTAGGATCATCTAGCTCTTTTACAGGTAGGAAAGCTGATGTCTAATAACATGCCTTAATTTATTACTGCTGTGTTTTGATTAATAACTATATTAGCAACTATTTATTAAGTACTTAACTTTGTGCCAGGAACTACGCTAAGTGCTTTGCATGTGTTGTCTCATCAAATGTTCACAATGCTCCTATAAGGCAGGCCCTATATTTGTCATTTTCACACATGAGCAAACCAAGACTCAGAGACACTCAGTGGCTTGCCATAGGTTTCACAGCTAGCCAGTGATGCAATGAGATGCAAACCAGGCCTGTCTGACTCTTAGCAATCAATTCTAATTGCTGTGGTCTGTGGCCTACCTGACCAACCTGGAGACATGGGCAGGGGCAGTTAGCCCCAAATTAGAGAGAAGAGAACTCAGGTCAGAGAAGAAGAGTATCTTGTTCAAGGTCAAAGAGCTTATTATCAAGCCTCAGAGCTCTTAACCTCTCATCTGCTTCCCTTCCCACTGCTCCCTGGACCAAGCTTTGCTCTATTCCTTTTTCTTCTGGGTTGGTAAAGCAGTTGATGTCAGGGTCAAAAAGAGGCCTCACCATGTCTAGAAAGGATCCTTTTGGAGTACAAGTCTTCCTTGACTTACAGTGGGGTTATGTCCTGATAAACCCCGTAAGTTGAAAAGATTGTAAATAAAAAATGCATTTAACACACCTAACCTACTGAACATCATAGCTTAGCCTAGCCTACCTTAAACATGCTCAGAACACTTACATTATCCTACAGTTGGGCAAAATCATCTACACAAAGCCTGTTTCGTAATGAAGTGTTGAATATCTCATGTAATTTATTGACTATTGAAAGTATAAACAGCATGGTTGTCTGGGTACAGAATAGTTGTAAGTGTTTTGGTTGTTTACCCTCTTGATAACGTGGCTGACTGGGAGCTGTGGCTCACTTCTGCTGCTCACAAGAGAAGATTGTACTGCATGTTGCTACCCCAGGAAAAGATCGAAATTCAAAATTCAAAGTATGGTTTCTATCAAATGTGTATGGCTTTCGCACCATCGTAAAGTCGAAAAATTCTAAGTTGAACCTTCGTAAATCCGGGACTCTCTGTACTAGAAGTTGATGTTCCCCCCGTCCTGGGCCTCTTTAGAACATCACCCAGTTGCTAACTGTCTTCTAGTTGGTTCCTTTGGGAAGGGGGACCCTCTGCCCTTTGACCCATTGAATCTCGCCTGACTCAATCTGGTCAAGCTCCTGTTCCATCTTAGTGGCCGCAGCTCTCTTCATTTCAAGCCAGGCTCTGTCCATGTGCAAGTGCTATGTGATGGTTGGCCCTGGGCTCAGAGAAGGACCAGACTCAGGCTGGTGAAATAACTGGCCGCAGATCTTCCCATAAAGGCTATATGTGTTGAGAATGGAGGGCTGACTGGTAAAGCCAGGAGGCCATAGTGTTCAATATTGTTGTTTATCCTGGTGGGATCTGTCTCTTACTCAGCAAGGGGATTTACGCTGGAATTATCCAGTTGTGTCTGCTGAGATTTGGCTACAGACTCAAATTCCCGGGATGGGGAGGTCAATGGCTGCTTTTGTTCTCAAATATACTTAATTTTCTCCCTAACTATTCTTGGTCTTTAGTCTGCTTAGCATAAAGCATCTCCAAAACTCCTCCCATGTGATGAGTTCACTGTAGACTGGTCCACTGGTATAGTCCTGGGCTGAAATTCCAAGCCTCCTTGTCCATGGAGGAAGGCCACCCCAGGTTTTCCATCTACAAGACAGATCACAGAATCATTCCATTTTACATTGTGTGTTTCCCGATTTCTGTCCTCATTTGCAAAGGAGAAATGAAAAAGTGTGTGTCCCGCCTTTGGGGACTTAGAGTTATTAATGGTATCTAGAGAAGGATACTTAGATCTTGGTCAAGAGACACAGTACCTGTATTATATTTTCAGCTCCACCATTTGTTAGTAGTTTAATCACATCTTTAAAATGGGATGATTATACCACACAGAGTTGCTGGAGATATTGTATATAGTAAAGGCTCAGTGAATGTTAGCTACTATTTTTGTTAGCTGCTACTCCTTTCATTATTGTTATTATTCAAGACACATTCTCTTTGAGGTTCAGTTTCCACATCTGTAAGATGGAAACTAATTCTCACCTTGGCATTGGGGGAGGGGGTATGAAATAAGAAAGTGCTTAGTATAGAGCTTGGCAGGTAGTAAAGGCTCAATTAACTAGTTACTGTGGTCTTTATTCCTCCTTCCTTCCCTCCCTCCCTCCCTTCCTCTCTCTTTCCCCCTCTTCCTTCCTTCCTCCCCTCCTCCCTTCCTCCTTATTCCCTCCCTCCCTCCCTTCCTTACAAAATTTCCTTTGTGAAACAGTCCCCACAATACCATCTTTCATTGAAGCTTTATGTCTCTTATTTAAACTACTTCTTATTAGTCTTGCTGTCTTCTGCCTTCTCTCCTTCTATCCATCTTCCACATCACAGCCAGAAGGGCTGTCCAAGGCCATTTTGGTGTCACAGGCCTTCTCTAAGAATACAGCAAATGACCTCTCCCTCCTAGCAGAGCCTACCTTTCTAGGAATGTGACAGCCCCCATCCACCTCTTGGACCCATGGAGAAGCTGCAGCTGCACTGGGTTTCCAGCCCAGTGACCTGACTTTCAGGAACCGGCTGGCTGAGGGCCTCTCCTGAGAAGAACACTCAGGAGTGAAGCAGAACTGGGGAGGGCCATCAAAAGATGCCCAGCGGAGAGATGGGACCCTAGGCCTGTAGCCTCGCACAGATGTGCCAGAGCCGGTTTGCACTGGGTCTGAGGACAACTGTGCACATCTCTTCCCAGCTCCATGTTCAGTGATGTCACATTGCCAGTGTGAAATTGGCTGTGGTAGTAGATTTATACCATGGAAATCAGCTAATGCTACAAATCAGCGCCTTTTTTTCCTCTGGGGAGCCAGTTGTTAAACATTTTCCAGTACACTATGGGACCTCAGTCGCATCAATTGTTCACAAGTCACATAACCTCTCTGAACCTCAGTTCCCTCATATATTTAAACATTGAGGATAGTGTGTTAGCTCAAGTCCTCTGAGAAGCAGATGCAGAGATGACATGAATTGGCCAAGGATTTTATTTGGGGAAAACACCCAATGTATGAGAGAAGATGGGCAGTTGCTGCAAAGGCTGGGAGAGCCATCAGATTTTGGTGCAAATCTGACCCCACATGAAGGACGGAGAGAAGGAAGGTTTAGGAATGTTTGGCAAGACCATCTAGGAGTCCTCAAGACACTCTGTCATCCAAGGAAGAGTCTTGTAGTCTCCCAGGAATGAGCCTGTCTCAGTATCCCTGCCATGTCACTGCCTGTAAGTAGCCTGTAGGAAGTGTAGCCTCAGTGTAAATGTGATGATGGAATTTGGGGAACTCAGACTAGCACTCTTGGTTCATTGAACCCCCTATAGTTGAATTTTCAAGGTGCATTCTCATGGCTGCCACAGATGTTAACACATCAAATCCCATTGGATGGAGCTTATCCAGATCATATCACACATCTTTAAAAATGTTTTCTAAGCATCTGATCTGTGCCAAACACTGCGCTGAGTCCAGGGGATGAAGAGAGATTTGAAACCTGGTCCTTGACCTTGTGGGACCCATATAGAGGAGATTGACAAGTAAATAGACACATTCAGGATAGTGTGAAAAGTAAGAGGATGGTGAAGAGGTCTGTCAGTAAAGGCTGTGTAGAAAAATAGGTGATCTGATGATCCTTGAACAAGCTCAGTATTGGGAAGAAGGGGAATTCTAGACAGAACAATCTTTACAAGCAAAGGCCCAGAGACATGAAAGAGCATGGGAGATTCAAGGACTTGGGAATGACTCAACATGGATTCAGCATAAGATACAAGAGTGGGATTAGTGAGAAATGACCCTGGAGAAGGAATCAAGGCCAGAGAAGGCTAAGGAATTGGATACATTTATTTATTTTGTAGACTGTAGATAAGTGAGGAGTATTACAGGCTTTTCATCAAACGCATATTTTAAAATGATCATGGGCTACTGTTTGGAAGATGGACTGGAAGGGTAAGACAGGAGGCAGGAAGTCAGGACAGGAAGCCAGGTCCATGTGGGAGGGAGATGGCAGGGACAGTGAGTGTAGAGAAGGAAAGTCAATCAAGAAGCATTTAAGAGCTGGAGCCTACACCAGTAGATAGATGACCGTTGGACTTGGAGGATTATGAGAGTGGGAGGTCTATGATGGCGTCCTAATAGCTGGCTAGTGTTGTATATGCTTGCAATGAATCCTCTCTCTAGGCCTTCTAGACCATAGTTTTGAACCTTAGGTTATAACTCATTGGTGAGTCCTGAAATCAACTTACTGGATTGTGGCCAACATTAAAATATCTCTATATCTATATCTATATCTATAATATAATATAATCGATTAGATTATATTGCATGTAACAAGGGTCAGTATTAGTTCATAAAGCTTTGTTTCAATCATGTATACATGCATGTATATACTAGGTTGGCAGGTAAAATATATGAATCACAGTCAAAAATGTTTGAAAGACACTTTTCTAGGCTATGAACTCTTATAGGCCAGGGGTTGTGTCTTACACCTCTTAAACTCAAAGAATTATAGAACTGGAGGAGGGCTTTGCTTCTAACTAGCTTAGAAGTTTTGTGCCATCGAAACCCTCCACTCTACCTCTTTTAGTTGGAAAATGATGCTTGGAGAGGTTAAATGATTTCTCTAAGATCAGATAAATCTTGCATTATCCTTTACAATATCTGGTTTGATTAAGTGAATGAGTGGATCAATGTATGTCTTTAGGAATGAATACAGATTATAAATTAATGTAGTAGCAATATGTGGGTGATGAATGAATGAATAGGTGAATTCATGAATGAATGACTAGATAAATATATAACTGCATGAAAAACTGGGTGGACAAACTAACAAAAGAAGGAAAGAAAGGTGAGAGGGAATAAGGGAGGGAGATAGGAAACTCTCAAATCCCCTCACAAACACTGTGAGTCTGTAGCCTCTCAGCCAAGGAGTGAAGGATTTCTGAATGACCCCAGGCATCGGACCAGAGCCAGTTGGAATTAATCCTGTGGTCAGCACAGAGATCAGCCAAACTTGACCCAGGGATGATGGGCTTGCAGTAGACTTTGTTACGCACTCGTTTATAGGGTGAGCTATTAACTGGCCCAGCATGGGGGTAGTCAGGCGCCTGACATCAGACAATGAATGAGGTGTTTAGGGTGGGGAGAGATGGGCTCTTCTGTCCAGCTCTGGTCTGCTGAGTCATCCCCAGCCCCAAAGGCTGCCATGCCATTATTCATCAGTCCCATGACTAGGAGCCAACCAGATCCATTCACTCTTGGCCACCTCAGAAATCTGCACATTCAGTTCAGGGGAGAAGTACATTAAGGTGAAGAGCAAGAACCCAGAGAGCCACCTGAGATCACTAAAAATTAACCCAGCCTAAATTGTTGTAATTAGAATTTGAATCAGATCTAGGTCCAAATCTGAGCTTCTTTGCTTATTTGCTGTTTGGCACTGGGCGAATCACTTTACCTTTCTGAGCTTTAGTTTACTCATCTATAAAATGGACATAATATCAATCTTATAATATTTCTGTGATCCATGTGCTGTGCAAAGAGTTTATGCTAAATAAATGTTTGTTTCCTCCCTCCTTTCTTTGTCCTTCAAATTTCCCCATACTTTGTATCCATTAATTCATTCATTTATTCAAAAAATATGTACTGAATGCTCACTGTGTACAAGGCACTAGGTGCTGGGGATGCAGTAGCAAACCAAAGACACAAAGCTCTGCCTTCATAGAGCTGACATTCTGGAAAGTGTGTGTGTGCATGGCAGGGGGAGGGTGGTGTCATAGTGTTACATAACTCTGGGGTCACCCTCACAGAGCTCTCTAGAAGGAGAGGGAGACAGAGAGTTAAAACAAAATAAAAAAGTGAAATATCCAGTTTATCAGATGTTGATAAGTGATATAGAAGAAAAAGAAAAACAGAAAAAGTATTACGAGTGGGGAGGGCTACATAATTTTAAATAAGGTGGTGAGAAAAGGGAAACATTTGAGCCAAGACCTGAAGGAGATGAGAGACCTGGAGGAAGAGTGTCCCTAGAACAGGGAGGGGCAGGTGCAAAGGCCCTGAGGTGGGAGGAGTGTGCCTGCTATATCTGAGGGATGGCAAGGGAACCATTGTTCATATTGCCCTCTTTATTTCAAATTCCTTTCCCTGCCACTCTTCAGGGAGAATTCTTTTTTTCTTTCCAAGGGGAAGATTTGCCCTATGCTAACATCAGTTGCCAGTCTTCCTCCTTTTTCTTCCTTGTACCCCCCTCAAAGCCCCAGTACATAGTTGTGTATAGTTGTAAGTTCTTCTGGTTCTTCTGTGTGAGGTGCTGCCACAGCATGGCTACTGACAGACGAGTGGCATGGTTCTGCATCTGGGAACCAAACCTGGGCCATCAAAATGAAGCATTCTGACCTTTAAACCCTGAGCCATCAGGGCTGGCTTGGCAGAATTCTTTTTTTTTTTTGAGGAAGATTAGCCCTGAGCTAACATCCGCTGCCAATCCTCCTCTTTTTTTTTTTCTTTTTTGCTGAGGAAGACTGGCCCTGAGCTAACATCCATGCCCATCTTCCTCTACTTTATATGTGGGACACCTACCACAGCATGGCTTGCCAAGCATTGCATAGGTCTGCACTCGGGATCCGAACCGGTGAACCCTGGGCTGCTGAAGCGGAATATGTGAACTTAACTGCTGCACTACCAGGCTGGCCCTGGGAGAATTCTTAACTAACCTTCAGGCCCTGGCTCCTTTCCCTCTGCCATCTGGGTGGAGGAATTGCTCTGTGTTGGTCGGCTTCCATCTTTCCTCCCACTGCAAAATGCAGGTTCCCTGAGGTCAGGGTTCATGCCTCTCTTGATCATCTCTGTGTCTTCAACACCAAGAATACCCTCTGGCTCAGAATAGGCACTGATTGAATATTTACTGAATACATCATTAGATAAACAGGTGAACCTCTGAACCTTCCCTCTCCCTTCTGCCTAATCAGTGCTTCCTTATCCTTTATCCTTTGAGGTCCTGCATAAGCCTTGCATTCTCCCAGAAACATTCTTTACATTGTCAAGGTCATGCTCATCTCTCCTTGACCTGAATTCCAAAGTCTACACAGGAGAATGTTAGTCCTACAGGATTCTAGGAACGTAAAAAGGGATCAATTAGTCTGGAAATTTGTTGGTTAATCAAATCTGAGTGGGTTTCTTTATTCAATGACTTCTCAGAGACTTTAATATGATAAAGAACGTTGTGAGTCTCAAAAAGAGGGATTTTTAGGGAATGTTTCCTAAATATATTTGACTATAATGCACCTTTCCCCAAAGGAGCAATCTTTAGGAATCCACTCTGGGAAATACTGGGTTGAAACTTGTTGGGATTCTCCAGCTTTTAGAATATTCTTTGGTTTAGCCTCAGCCGACTTCTGTCACTCTAGCTTCATGGCCCAGGGCAGCCACCTTGGTTTTGGTTCCTACCTCCTTCTTGCCTGCTTAGAAAAAGGCTGCTCAGGAAAGAAAAATGACCTCAGACTTTAAAAATTTCCTGGCTAGTATGGAACCCCTAATGAAATATACAGAGTCACAATTATGAGAACTGGGAGAAAGCCAAGGAAATGAAAGGGGGACACCTATGCCGCAGGCCTGTGGAAGAAGAGGGCATGGCTTTTTCCTTCTTACCTTCCACAGCTACCTTCTCAAGTAGTCTCAACAATAAAAGTTTGGCAGGTCAGTTCATGCCGTAAAAATTAAATTAGTGGCGGTATGTAATGGATGCAGCTTGATACCCATAGGGATGGGATCTGTATCTTTGCTCCCTGGGGCTTGTGGGAGATGCCAACAGGCCCCTCCAGATTTTGACAAGGAGACTCTTGTTTTTCCTCAGTCTCATTTTGTCTATGTATTTCTCAAAGTTGTTCTCTATTTCTGTTTTTCTCTTTGGGGACCTTGTTTGTTTCATAAAATTGGAATGACTTTTTCTGATTGGGAACTTGATGATCCAGCTAAACTTCAGAAAGTGGAAAATGACAACTGGTACAATGGAGAGATGAGAAAAATGCAGCTGATTTTGCCTCCACTTATTTTATTTTACTTCAATTCAGTTTGAGCAAATAAACATTTCCTAAACTGCCACCAGGGCCCCTATCCTGGGCACTGGGGAGACTAAGATGAATAAGTCATAGCCCTTTTTCACAAGAACTTTCAAACCTACTAGACGAGACATAAAGGTGACTGAATACACCATGATACACGTTGGAATACAGGGTGTAAGGTGGGAGTGTTTAGAAGATTTGTGCTCAAGGGATGAGCTTGAAGTAGAAACTCTTTCTCTCTCTCTCTCTCTTCTTTTTTTAGAGCATTGGTTGTCAAAGTGTATGGTGTCACTAGATTTGTTTCTGACAAACTCTCTCAGCTTCATTTTTATAAACAACCCAGGGTTCATCTAGACCCCTCTATGGTCAGCCCTGCTAGCATGTGCGCATATTGTTCTTTGCTCCAGTGGTCCCTTTCCCTGTTCCTTTCCCTGTCAAGCACTGGCCGTGATTCCTAGCTGAAATAACTTTCACTTTCTCTGAGAAGCTGTCTTACTCTCTTCTTTCTCTGCCTCCTAGCCAGACCCAAATAGTAATACTTAAGTTCTATGCCTCTAGAACAACCTAAATTTCCATCAATGGATTAATGGCTAGAGAGAATGTGGGGGATATACATATAGATAGATAGAGATATAATGGAATATTATTCAACCATAAAAGAGAAGGAAATCTTGCCTTTTGCAACAACATGGATGGATCTGGAGTGCATCATGCTGAGTGAAATAAGTCAGACAGAGAAAGACAAATACTGTGTGTTCTTACTAATATGTGGAATCTAAAAAAGATGAACTCAAAGAATTGGAGAGTAGAATGGTGGTTGTCAGAGGCTGGGAGTAGGGGAAATAGGAAGATGTTAGTCAAAGGATACAAACTTCCAGCTCTGCGATGAATAAGTTCTGGGGATCTAATGTACAGCATGGTGACTATAAGTAACAACACTATGTTAGATACTGGAAGTTACTAAGAAAGTAGCTTAATAATGATCACTGGACACACGAAAAAGGTAATTATGATAGGAGAGGGAAGTGTTAACTAACCTCATTGTGGTAATCCTTTCACAATATATACATGTGTCAGATCATCACATTGTACACCTTAAACTCACATATGTTATATGTCAATATCTCAATAAACCTGGAGAGAAACATGATCAGCAATCAGCCCCAGGAAACTATTTTCTGATGCAAGAAAATAAATGTCATAATAGTACACCAGTTGGCTCAGCATTAAAAAAAAAAAATCTGTGCCTCTAACATAGTATTTATACCTTCACTTATTCAAAAAGTATTTATTGAATGACTCCTGGGTCCCGGAAACATTTTTCTGGAGGTTGGAGATACATGTCAACAAGAAATGGCATATACCTGACCACATGGCACTTACAGTCTAGTGCGGGACAAACACATTCTTTGAATTGGAAAACTAATGACTGTATAAAGAAAAATGTTCTGGAAAAACGAACTCTCATGTGCTAAGGACTTGAGGCTAGAGGGAAGCTGGAATGATGAACAAACCCACTGAAAGCTACTGTGAGTGGAGGAGAAAGTGAGAAAGAACAGGAAAAGAGGAGGAGGAGGGATGGGGAGGTTCAGATCATCTGGCTCAAATGTTAAGGCTTTTGGATTTTATTCTAAATACAATGGAAACTTGGGGAAGAGTTTGACACTCCATAAGGGGCTAGACTTCTTTTTCTTTATCACTCTCTTCTTAGTGATCAGAAAAATACCTGACATGAAGGTGCTCAATCAATGTTTATTGAATGAATGAATGATGAGGTAGTGAATTAGTGATATGACAAGATTTTATTTTGCAAATATCACTGTGCCATTACGTGGAAAATGAATTCGAAGGAGTCAAGAGAGGGCATGTATGTAAGCCAAAGAAACATGTAAGTCATGTGTAATTGCAACCCATTTGGGGGCTCAGTGGGCTGTGGCAGTACATAGTATAGTGACTAAGAGTAAGAGCATTGGAGCCAGACAATCCTGGGTTCAAATCCCAGTCCTGCTACCTTTTAAGCACCATGACCTTAAATATGTTGATTTCAGCAGTTGTTTCTTTATTAACAAAATAGGGGCAATCGTAGTAACTACCCGTTTGCTTCTTGTGAGGTTTACATGAAAAAAAAAAAAGACTATAAAGTGCCTGGCATACATATATAGTTCAGGGAGTAAGAAAGACAGAATAGTGTAGACGCCAAGAATATAGGTTCTTAAGTCAGGCTTCCAAGGTTCAAATCTTGATTCTGTCGCTAGCTGTGTAACCTTAGCTAAGTTCCTTAGGTCCCCTGCAGCTCAGCTCAGAAAATAATCCTACAGGTCCACAATTCCTTATCCAAAATCCTTGGTACTAGATGTTTCTCTGGATTCAGATTTTTTTCTTGGGTTTTTATAAAGGTAATGTAGTGCACCTACCGTATATTTTGTAACATTCTCATTGGATTTGCGGACAGCACCCCCATAATCAAACTTCTTTTTTCTGCAGCTACACATAGACTTACACAAACACATTAAGTGGAATTAAAGGAAAAAGACCATAGACAGCTGACAATTAATTCAGAGCAGAATTTGCCGGTAAATAAATTGTGGAAAAAACTGGGGGTGTGCTTCATCTTGTTTTCTTAGCACAACCTGGCATAGAGATGTATTCAGTATGTGTCTGTTGAATTTCCCCTCCCTAAGTTATTCTCTGGTCCATCTGGTCTGATGAGATTTCCAAGCTCTCAGCCTTCTGCTTTGGTCTGTGGGAGGTAGTAAAGTTAGGGCGAGGGATTCACACTGGAGCAAAGGCCCAGCGTGGAGTATCCAAGGGTCCTCTGAGTGCAACGTTTTACACTTGAGAGAAGAGAAGTGATCTCCTCCAGCCCCGCAGGGCTTGGACCTTTCACAGGAGGCACACTCGTTCGTCACTGAAAGGGTAGGGAGGGTAGAGTGAGACCCGCTTCCCCTACTTCCCAAATGCAACCTCCACAAAGACAACAATCTGTTGTTTGTTGTTTTGTTGAGTGGTCTGTTCTAAGCACCTACAAGAATGCCTGGCTTATAGTAGATTCTCAATAAATATTTACCAAATGAATGAAAAAATCAGTAAGAATGAACATTTATTAAATATCTACCATGTGCCGGGCAATTTTCCGTAATTTCTTCGATCTTCCTATCAGTCTTATGCAGTAGGTAATATTCTCATGTCTGTTTTACATCTGAGGAAACTGAGGCTGAGACAAGCTCACATCATCGGGATCCACTCGACTCAGCCTTGGCTCATTCTTCTGTTTCCCACCATAGCAGATGCCTTGTGAAACTTAGGCTAACCTGGTATCTGGCAGGTGTCTCCTGTCAGCCAGAGCAGACCAGGGTGGGGCAGTTGGGCTCAAGATTGAGATGTAGGCTGAGCTGGGTGATCTAACAGAGTCCAGCCCAATCAGAACCCTTAGCTTCACCGAGCTGAGCAGATATTATTTCCTCAGATCTAATATTCCTGGGCTGCTTGGTCCAGCTTGCTGAGCTGAACATCCTGGGCCAGTGCAATGCCAAGTCGTTGGCCTGTGACTGTGGGCTCTGATCCTGCTGAGAAATGGTCCCTGTCTTTCCATAAGCTTTCTTGCTCCACAGAGGAAGAGGAGGAGGGAGCCTTATTATCTAATTTGGGCTCAACCACTCACTGACTGCATGACATTAGGCAAGTCATGTTTTGCTTTTCTTTTCAGTATGATTTAAAAAGGGTGACCATATTTACCTTTAAGAGGTATAGGGAGAATCAGAGACAGTGAATGAAAAGTGTTTAGTATAGTTTCTGTTATAGTAATAAGCCTTCCTAAGTGGTAGCTGCCACTCCTGCTCCTGTTTGCATTGTGATTATATCTGAAGGTCTCCAGCTGGTTCACCATGTCACCAGCTGAATTTGGGACCCAAGATGGGGTGGGAACTGTGTGCTGACAGTAGTCGGAGAGCCCTGGGACAACAAGGACAGTGCCCTTCATCTCAGTCCCCATCACGTAGGAATGGCTCATAGTGAGAGCCCAGGCCTTATTTGCTGAAAGACTGATCATCAGCCAGATGGACATAGTCATTCTATTTCTATGCTTATAGCTCCGTAGTGGGACTTCTGCAAAAACAAAAATCCAACAGTGTATAGTCAAGCATAGTCTCTTGCAATGTGGATGGTGCTTGAAGCCAATGCAAGTTCAGAGTTGTTAAGGAACCAAAGAACAAAATGAGAGGAGGGTGTATGTTTGTTTGCGATAGTGTTTTATTTGTCTGCATTATCACTGTGTTCCTTTCATCCGGGGGTTTATAATTGCTCAGAGACATAGAAAATATTACATTTGTTTATATATACTTAGAAAAAAGTATGGGGATACACACCAAGATGCCAACAGTGGTTATTTTGAAGTGGAGTGATTGCAGGTAATTTTATTTATTTTTCTCTTTGCTTATATATACTTTCCACTCTTCCAATGGAAGACCATGCATTACTTAGGTAATTTATGTAGGAACATGAAGGGACTCAACCTAAGATCCTCCAAATTACAGTCCTTTCACTTCTGTGCCAACCTGTGGTTTCTTTAAGGGCAATTCCCAAGTGACGATGCTGCTGTCTGAATTGAGACCAGGAAGAGCACAGAGAAAAGATGGTGGCCTCCTAAATTTCTAGACATTTAAGAAGAGGCATAAAAGGGAAATATCATTTATGGGCTTCTACTACTTGCTGTCCACCATGCTGAGTGCTGTAATTACACTGTCTTATTTAATTCATCCAAGAATACTGCAAAGTTAGGCATTACTCTTTCCATTTCACAGCAAAAGAGACTGAGACTTAGAGAAGTTGTCAGTTCCCCAATCACATATTCGGGAAGTAGTGGTGATTTGGATTCAAAACACTGTGCTTTTAACCACTGATCACTGAATTCAACAACACAGTCACACCCAGTAGTGCATCTATTTACATATCTCTTCATCTGCATTTCTCTGTGTGTATATATTATGCATATACTGTAACTATAATATGCACATGTATATATGTATCTGTACATATACACTAATAACTTCAGCTTTCTAGGTGCTTACAGGAAAACAAATGGATAAAGTGGGTAGAAAATTACTTCAACATGTGAGTATAATCATAGATATACATTTTCTTATGATCCACAGTTACTGAGTTAAATTCAGGGACTTCTGTGTCAAAAAGAGTACTAGAAAGCCAAACGTCCTAGAAAGCCAAAACTGGGAAGAAATCTTGATTTCTTTCTTTCTTTCTTGACTTCTTTATTTCTTGATCTCTCTCTCCCTTCCTCTCTCCCTCTCTTCCTTTTCTCCTTCTGCTCCTTCTTGCCTTTCTCCTCCTCCTCCTTCTTTGAATATCTGCAGAACTCTTTGTTCAAACACAATTTAGAAAGACCCAATAAACAAAACAAAATAAAACCAGGTGGCTTAGGGATTTAGGCTGAAGCCTGCTTCTCAGCAGCCCCTGGACGCTTCTAAAGAGCACTAGGACTTAAAACTCGTGAATCTAGACTCTTATCCTTGTCACCGATGAAGAAACTCAAGACCAGGGATGTGAAGACACTTCTCCAAGTCTCTCAGAAATTTCTTAGCAGAGATGAAGTGAGACTCAAGCACTCACTCACCTAAGAGCTCTCTTCATACTTTATTGCAATTATTTATTCAAATTTTCTATTTTTCCTACTGGAAGGTAAAGTACTTGCAGGGCAGAGGCAGCATCTGGACTATTCTCCTCTGTACCCTCAGTACCTAGCTCTGAGCCATGCCCCTGGGGGGTATGGGATACAGTGTTGCTGAATGGATGATGGGGTGGATGAACACGGTAGATCCTTTTTGTCCAGCCCAGTGCTGTCATGCTGTGAGTTTATGACACATCCACATGATGGGTCAATATACTCAGAACTAGCAGCCCCTCGCTCGAGATACTAATTATCCTCAATAATAATTCATCCCTCCCTACGCCCCTGCACCCTGAGGCCTGCCCTCATTCCACAGCCAGCATCTCCCGTCATTCAGCTGTCGGGTCTAGGGTTGGGATTTTTTTTTTTTTAATTCAGCTGATCCCAGTTATTGTTCAGCGAATGTTAAATCCATGGAGAAATCCATCTCCATTCCTCTCCTCCTCCCCTTCCAGAGCTGGAGAGCTCCTCCTCCTCCCCAGTGTCTTCAGAGCACTATCCAATAGCTCTCCCTGGGGTCAGCTTCTGCCAGAGGTCTTGGTGAGCTCTAATGGTCTGGAGGGGGTGGGTTGGGAGGTGCAGTGTACTGAGTGGGGAAGAGAAAGCCCACCCCCATCGCACTTAAACCCGTTCTCTGCAGTTTGGGTTGTCCTGGTTTCACCCTCTTGCTCTGCTATATTTCAAGCTGGGGTGGGGTGGGGGAGGATGTAGGAGAAGGGGCCTGTGTCCGGGCCCCTGACTCGCTTTGGCTCAGAGATTCCAGCTGCGCATGAGTGGGCCGGCCTGTGCAGCTGGCCTTGCCTCTCTTTTTGGCCAGGGAGCAGAGAGGCCCAGGCTGGGGAGCTCAGAGAAATCAGAAGGCCTCAGCCTCTTGCTGGGGTGGCCTCTGGGCAGCTGTGGGTTGTTTTCTGTGGCTTTAAAGTTAAAGGGCAATGTACTCTTCCCAGGGCTTCTATAGACCAGCTTCTCTCCTTTATGGGCAACTGGTTGAAAAGAACAGATGCTCTTGAACATCCAGGTATCACTTTATACAAGTTAGTTTTCCCAGAAACCAAAATCTGGTTTCCCTGAAAACCAGAGTTCATTTGATCCACTTTAGAATGTTCTGGCTGGCAGCTCCAGAGTTTGAAGAGCACAGAGAATCTCAGAGTTTCTCCCCTCAAGCAACCCTGGAAAATCATCAAGCACAGTTTCTCCCACCCCTCATTCGAGCACCACTTTCACAATTTTGTCATACCCGGGATATTAATAACTTAATGTGTTCTTCTTGAAATCGACTCACTTCTTTTTCATTATTTTTATTTTGGTTAAATCAATGATTTCAAAATGGAAATTTGTATCACTACCAGTAAATGGGAAGCCAGGATTACTTGCCATAAATAGAAGATAAAAGTCAATACAATGAAAACAAAACAATTTTATATAATTCTAGACAAAAGCTGTTGCCTCTGGAAGGTTCTAAGCTCGAGCCTTGTTCTGTCTTTTTTAAAGAAGGGAGGTTGGCAAATGTTTCAGAATTGTCAAGAGCTTATCAGCACTAAATGAAGCCATTCTCCGTGACTGAATTTTAAGCGCTGAAAGAAAACTAGAACGTTGTTTTTTTTTTTTTCATTAAATGATCTAATTCTGATGTGTCCCACACTTTGGTAAACACCATATAACCCAATAGAATGTTTTTTACCAGGGAAGGAATTGGCTCCCAGTCACACAGTAAATCTGTGACAATGGTGGGACTAGACCCAGGACAATGGACTCCAGAGCAGTTTCCCCCTGCCCCTAAACATATACCAAGTTACGTCTTGAAGGAAACAATTCACTTTTCAGGAGTGGGGTCTCACTGGGTAAAGGTTTTGTTGAAAAAATGGTTGTGTTATTTTTTTCCCACCGCAACACTCTGTGACTGTGGTATTGTTAAGATAGATACTCGGTTTTTAGCATTCTAGCTACCACTTCATATTTTTGTACCCAACTTAAGAAGTACATTGGAATTAAGTGCCTATTTTAGTGATAAGGTAACCTGTGCTAAATTGTACAAATTTAAAAGCCAATCAGTCATAAGCATGCTGAAGTTTATTAATTAGTAATTTAATCATTCATTCATCCATTCAATACTCATTTAGTAACTTACACCTTTAGATACGTCTACCTATAGCTTGCAGAAGACTCTTTGGAGCCTGATATCCTGCTATTGTGTGGCAATTTTCTAAACTTCAACTTTTGCTCAAGGTTAAAGAATCAAGAGACAGGCTCACCCCAAGTTTGACTTCTCCAGATTTTCTAAGTGAGGGAAGAGAAGCAATGACTTTTGTTGCGTACCGACAATGTGCCCAGTGCTAGGTACGTGCTATTATCCCGACCTCATGCACAGAGCAGCAGAGACTCAGCTGCAGTACTTTGCCCAAGTCACACCATTTGCTCATTCACACCAGCCTGGACAGGTGGACGTTTGACTTGAACTCAACTCTTTCTGATTCCAAAGCCAGCACCCTTTCCACTGCATCTCAGAGCTACACAATTATAAGCATTTTGAGAGCAGACAGTTTTACTCACATGTGTTTTCCATTCCATCTCAGGGTCTAACACTGTGCCCTACACATAGATGCTATGCATTAAATATCTGCTGAGGATAATGGTGATATGACAGATGGGGGAAGCTGAGGTGCAAAAGAGAAAAGTGATGGAAAATAAGCCCTGACTCTGCTCCAGTGCTCTCTGGACTTGACTCCCTCACCTAGGGCTCCTTGGAGGTGAATGCTGTGAACATCTGAAGTAGCATCTTTTTAATTTATTTCTAATTTGGGAACTAAAATGAAGTGAGAGAAGACTGGCTACTGATCAGTCTTGTTTTAGAGTCCAGCCTCTTCCCTGGCATGTCTGCAGATTCACAGAATCTTTCTCAAACCAGCAGACCCATTAAAAAAGATAAGGAAAGAAAAAAAGAAACAAAAAAGCAAAGAGAGGGAGGGAAAACTTGCTCTTTAAGAGACGATTTGCCTGAGCTAGGCTCAGACATCTCTTAAGACTCTCGGCCAGGGGAAGCCCTCAACTCTGTCTCGCTCATCTGGCCCCATCCTCTGACACTGCCTCAGTCTTCTCTGTACTGGGTGTGTCACCTTCAACCATACTACCCGCTCCCTCCCTGAACCTTTCCCTTTCTCTTCCTGACACCAGTGATTTCATGGATATCCAAAGGAAGCTATAAAATCCCACTAAAAACCCTTGACTGTCCTACAGATGTTGAGTATCGTCATTTGCTGTGCCCATGGTGGCCAGACCTAAATCTGTTCCCAGGTGATGCTAAGTTTCAAGGCACCAGGCCTTGGATCTTCATCTTTCCTTTGATGCCTGAGTTGAGTTTATCTCCCCAGGACACATGGCAGAGCCACTTAGCTGGAGGAACACTTCAGTGCGGGAATTGAGAATCAAGGATTCAAATCCCAGTTCTACGATGGCCTGCTGCACAAGCTCCAGCAAGTGTCTCTCTCTCTCTCTCTCTCTCTGGTTCCTAAAATAAGGAGTTTGGATTAAATCAGTAGTTTCCAAAACCAGAGGGATACTTTGAGGCACCCCAAGAGCCACTGAGGGAGGCAAATTAGAGTAGATAGGAGCTTGCACCTCCTGCCACTAGCAGAGGGCCTTCCCTTTACCTGTTGGGTTTTCCCATGAGATTTTAATTAGTAACAAGTACGTCTCTGTTTAAACAAAAGAGTTTGAAAAACACTCATTTTCTAAGCTCATTTTCAGCTAAGACAAACACCCCCCCATACATACATACATACACATTCAACAGTACCCCCAAAGAAAACAAATGAAAATGAACAAGACAGATTTTTTTCCCAGTGCTATGCCTACTTTTGATGATAGACTAACTGAGGCATGGAAAGGAAGTTGACTATGAAAATGCTTTGCTCATTCACCCACACCTTCACACATCCCACGAGGGAAGAATCTGAGAATCTTTGGTGTTACAACAGTCCAGTGGGCCAACTTTGGCCCTTCGGAGTTTCTGGGACAAGGGAGCAAAGTCTTCATGGATGCTTTTCTTTCTCTGAGATTTATTACAATCAAGCACAAATATATATATATGTATATGTACATGTACATGTGTATGTATAAATATATATGTATCTGTGTGTATGGCAAGCTAGTTCAAAATCTGTTGGCCATATCTTTATGGATAGAGCTATGAACTTGATTAGATATCATCTTCCTTTTTCAGACTCTCCCTGATTCTCTACAGCTCTTCCCATTTTCTGAGAATCTGAGACTCGAACGTCCTGCTCCCTTTCTCTCCAGCCTGATTTGTTACCCCTCATACTCTACTCTCCAGTCTCACTGAACTACAATGCTCCAGGGAGAAAAGAGGACTAATTTGGTGTGGTGGCTGTGAGGATGGAGGCAGGAGGGATGCTGAGAGGTAGAATCTATAGAACAGTGGTGGTAGTATATGTGTATGCACGTGTGGTGTGTGTGTGGTATGTTTGTGTTTCTGAGTGTATATATGTGTGTGTAGTATGTATGGATGATTGTGTGGTGTGTATGTATGTGTCTTTGTGTGTATATGTGTGTGTGGTGTGTATGTGGTGTGTTTATGTATGTGTTTGTGTGTGTATGTGTGTGGTGTGCATATACGTATGTATGTGTGCATGTATGGGTGTGTGATGGGTGTATGTGTGTGTGTGTATGTATGGGTGTGTGGTGTGTCTATGGCAGTATGGTGTGTGCATGGGTGTGAGGTATGTGTATTATGTGTGTATGTATGGGTGTGTGGTGTGTGTATATATGTGCATGTGTGTTTTGGTGGAGAGTTGCTGGAAGAGAAGACTGAATGGGCAGAGTGTTATAGACTCTGAGGGTTGAGTCAGGACCACTGACTATGTGGATGTTGGGGCCAGTCCCCCAGATGGAGAGGGATACAAGAGAAGAAGCAATTTTGGAGGAAAGGAACTACATTAACTGATAGGACTAAGTCCCACAAGAGTCAAGAAGGGGGGTTCAGGCACCTGAAACCGATGAGCAGGGACTGGCCTTGTAGAGTTGGAACAATGCTGTCAACCTCTCAGGTACTCCTCCCCAGGCCTAGAGCCCAGACAAAACAGGACAGGAGGAAATGATGGGTGAGGGCAGAAGAAAGGGAAGGGAGTAAACTCCTTTGATTTAGTCAGCATTCTTAGGAAAGGATAATTCCGAAGGAGAGGCAGACTATGCTGGGAGGAGAGAGAGATGATTTAGGCCAGGGAATAGGCTAAAGTGTTTTGCAATGTGTGGTCCATTTATATCACAATCACCAGGGAGAGCATTTTAATAATGCAAATTACTAGGTTGACCCCAAAGCTACTGAATCAGAATTTCTGGGAATCTTTATTTTTCACATGTTCCCCAAGTGATTCCACGTCTACTAAGGTTTGAGAGTCACTATGATTGAGAATCTCCTTGGGATGATGAAACTAAATAAATGTATTCCCGAAGGGTTCTGCCGGCCCTTGGAATGCCCCTTCTCTCTCTCTCTCCACATTCCTGTGAAAGGCATAGCAGGCAGGGTTTCCCTGAGGGCATTCCCCTTCCCCATTTTGCCCCAAGGCTGACATTTGCTGATGATGGGGCCAAGCTTGCTTTTCTTCCTGGCAGGCAGCAGGGCCCTAGGGCAAGACCAGGCATTTTAGAGGTCAGGAGGGTCTGAGTTCTAATCTGACCTTGGCCTTGTCCCAAGTTTCCCTCCATCGGGTAGGATGTTTCTCCATGTTAGGAACAGAACTGCCTATCTCACAGGGCTATTAGGAGGAGAGCATGAGGTCTTGAGTTGTGAGGTCTTCAGGTCTGCCAGCCTCAGTTTCCTCATTAGTACAAGAGCATAACACCATCTTTGTAGCTGCAGCCTTGCAGGGCTCATTCTTGTTTTCTCTTCCTTCTCCTCTCCTGATCTCCTCCTACCATACTGCTGATGGTGATGCCCACAACTACCCTAGGAGTTAAGAATTGACAACCTTATCTTGCAGACAAAGGTGCTGTACCTCAAAGCACATGTATAGCAGCTGGTAGGGCCTAGACTGAAACCCAGGGCTGTGCAGTCCACAATTTCTGCCTAGAAATGTTATATGGACCTAAATCCAGTCACCTAGGAACTTTCAATTTTGTGATCTGTTACAAAAGCCCAGGGTGCTAAATATTGCGGAGGAGAGACAGGACGCTTGATGTGAAATTATAGAAGATGAAGGGAATGATTCTGACTGTGGAGATCTGAGAGAGCGCTTTGGCAGGAGTGGGACATTTCACGCGGGATTTTTTAAAGGGGGATTTTGAACGCTGCCTATGAGTTCAATGGTGTGGAAGACTGAGCACATTGTAAGCAAAGGTGTGGAGGCAGGAGACTTCTCCTCACTTTTGGGGAAGTAAGTCATCTTACAGGTAGTGTAAAAAGCATGGAGGGGAGTGGTGTGTAAAGAGAGATTACAGGACCAGATGTAGGAGGCCTCGAATGTCATGCTAGGCTGGGTCTCTGTGGGGAAGGGCACTCAGTGGAAGTGGGCATCCAACAGGGACCTGGAGGCAGGAAAGGCTAAGCCTCTTTCAGAGTCACCCAGCTATTCAGCATGGCAGAGCACAGGGTCTCCTGCCCCATCTGTTCCCAAGCCGTAGCCGGAATCTTTTCATAAAGGTTGCAGGGCCCTGTCTGCTGGCTTCACCTTGCAAAAGAACATGTATCCCGCCTGCCGCCTGAATTGAGCAAGAGGCTGGAAGCCGGGTGAGGAAGCAGCAGCTGTGAGTCAGACCGCCCCCACGCAGGCTCCAGCCCGGCCTGGGGCCCCAGCTGGGACGGGAGCTTCGCCTGGGTTGCATTTGCCGAATACGTGCTGTACAGCCAAGAGTGGCTCCGAGCTGCCCCGACTCCCTGGGAACTACCCGCGTGACTGATGCCCCTGCCTGGCTTTTAGTTCTCTTCTTCTCCCTCCTCTACGCACCCCCCCACCTTCTCTTCTTTCGCCTTCTCTTCTTTCCTTTTACTCCCTTCTCTTCTTCTTCCTTTTAAAATTTGCCCTCCTCTGCCTTTCCTCCTTTCTTTACTTTCAGCTGCTTTCTCTCCTTCCTTTGAATCCCTTTATTATCTATATTCTTTTTTTTTTTTGAGGAAAACTACCCTGAGCTAACATCTGCTGCCAATCCTCCTCTTTTTTTGCTGAGGAAGACTGGCCCTGAGCTCACATCCATGCTCATCTTCCTCTACCTTATTTGTGGGACGCCTACCACAGCATGGCTTGCCAAGCAGTGCCATGTCCTCACCCGGGATCCAAACTGGGGAACCCTGGGCTGCCGAAGCAGAACATGAGCACTTAACCACTGCGCCGCTTGGCTGGCCCCCCTTTATTATCTATATTTTTCTATTTGTAATGTGACTCAGAAGACCCAGGTTCAGACCAGGCTACCACTTACTCAGTAGTAGGTTTTAGGCTCCCCCTCCTCTCTGGGCCTCAATTTGCCCATCTGTCCATTGAGGCAGTTTGATCAGATGATGGTTTAAAGACAAAGAGCCATCAAGTTTCTCCTTCTGCAATTCTCTGCTTCTGCTCCTTCACCTCTTTCTTAGAATGGTTAAATGACAGAGCTCACGGCACTCTCAGAATTCATTTAGGGCCATGGATCTAGACCCTGGCTGCCTGCTAGAACCACCTATTGACCTTCTAAAAATTACTATTGCCCACATCCCATACCAGACCAATTTGATGAAAATTTACGGGCGTGAGGCTCAGGCATTCATTTTTTAAAAGCTCCCCAGGTGATTCTCCTGTGCAGCTAGGGTAGAGAATTACTGATTTAGAAGAAGCTGTCTTTTGGTAAAGTTGGAGGAACTGAGGCTGAGGGTGGGGAAAGGGACATGTCCACGGTCACATGGTGAGTCAGAGCAGACAGATCCAGAACCAAGCCTCCTGCCATCTCCGTCCTCTTGGCCTTAACTTTGAATCACCTTAAGCAAATGCCACCGCCCACAGTGGGGCCAGGGAGGAGAGAGCCTTCTGACTCTGCCAGAGCCTGGCTTAGAGGCAAGGCCCAGACACAGCCCCATTAAGCCAGGCGTGCCTTACGGGAATCGCTCCTGGCTCCGGCTTAGAAAACAAACAGAGTGCTTTGGTTTTCTTTGGCTGCATCCCGTGGTGGGGGCGCTAGGAGGAGAGCACCTGAGGACGCAGGTTTGCTACTCTTCTCCCAGGCAAAGTAGGGCTGCCAGATGGGGAGGACTGGAGACAGGTGGGTAGGGCCACTTTTGGGGGTGAGCCAGGAAGTGCGTGCCTCCTGCAGCTGCCGACTGGCTGCCTGGGGGTGCACCTCATGCAGGGACTGATGCTTGAGGGGGAGGGACTGGGGGATCAGGACCTCAGCTTGGGTGGCAGCTGCAGGTAAACCCCACACCTTGACCTGCCTCCAAGCAGACCCTCTCAGGTATGTGCAAGCTCCACTCCATCCTCCCATACCGTGGTTATAGTGGAAGGAGATCTTGGTTGGGATCTCCATTATAGCTGCTGTTTATTGAGAGCTCCCTACATGCCAGGCATTATGATAAGTTCTTTATACTTTATCTATAATTCTCATGTGGGTTCTTCACAGCTCACTGGGGTAGGAATGATTAGTCTGCTCACTTCACAGATGAAGAAACAGGATCGGAGAGATGAAGTCCACTGATCCAGGCACACAGCCCTGACGGTACATAGTAGATGCAGAACTCAAGCTCAGGTCTCCCTGATTCCAAAGCTCAGCCTCTCATCCACTATGCAACACTGCCTTTGTGTGAATCAGCAGACCTGGGTTTGAATCTCTAGTCCTCTATTGATAAACCTGTGTCTTTAGGCAAGTTAATTTACCTCTCTAGGCCTCAGTTCCATCCTCTGTAAATTGATGCTTGCTCTGCCTATTTCACATGACTGATGTGGGGATCAAATGAAAGTTGGAAATGAAAGAGGTTAGTAAACAACAGAGAGATATACAAAGTAAGAGATTATTGCTGTTATCGCCAAACACAGCTGTGTCCACACACGGGGAACCACCATCGCACATCCACCTGTCCATGCTTGTGACCTTGGCCATTGCCGGCAACCTCTTTGGCTCCCAAGGACTCAGGTGGAGGAGTGGAAGGGGAGAGAGGGAATAATAAGAAACTGTTTATAAAACACTTCACATCTCCCAGATGAAAGGTTCTAGCTAAATATCACGTCTCCACATAAATAAAACATAAATGAAATAATATTATTCCTACCCCCTCCAGCCAGCATGCCTGCAGATGCTCTCATTGAAGCCAAGGGCAGCTGGGTGAAGTCTAAAGAGAAAGGACTTTGGAGTCAGAATGACTGGTGTTCAACTCCTGCTCCTGGTTGCATGACCTGGGGGCTGGTTACACAGCCCCTCTGAACCACAGTTTCCTCATCAGAGGGTTGAGAATAAGACACATCTATCACCTGGTTGCTACAACAATTAAATGAGCACCTGTATATATCGCTAGTATAGAACGTATCACAATTAGTACTATTTACTGTTTGACATGTCTAGCTTCCCCATTCTAGTATAAAGTTCCAAAAGGCAATAACTGTGCTTTGATATGATGGAATATACTCAAAAATTTCAATTTCCTTTCTTCTTTAATTCTCTCAAAGTCACTCCATCTTCACACACCCAGACCAAAGTTCAGATCCACACCTATCTGTAACTCAGTATATTACTTCATTAGAACATAAAGTGTGGTGCTTGAGACTCCTGACTTGTTGAAATGTCCAGGCTTTACTATTTACCAGCTTTCTGACCTTGGGCAAGTCAGACTCATTTTCGCCACCTCTGAAATGGGTCCCTCCCACCCACCTAGATCCTTGCTAGGGGGATAAAATATGATACTGGGATTAAAAATACTTTGCAAACTGTGAAACATTTGGAAAGTAGAAGGGAATGTCATCTGTATTGGGAACGCACTGTCTGTCAGACTGGAATATTCGATTTGACAGTGTCATTTCTGCTAGGCTCTGGGTACCCTACTTCTGGGTACCCTACTTCCTTTCACACCATCATCTTAGACTCAATATCTTCAGCTCTTCACCCTTGTGTGGGAAGACTCAGGCATCATCACCTACCATCACTGCTATTCCCAAGCCATTCTCATCAGTATCTTCTCACTGACTTCTCCGAAACTCTGCAGTCAAGGAGTCCGAAACGCTACTCAATTGGAAGCCAAGAGACCAGAAGTTGAACCTGGGCCTTAAGTTTGATGTCCCACTCTGGAACCCAACTTCTTTTAGTGGAAACTAAAGAGATTCCAGATGACGATAATCGTCAGCTCTCACATTGTTGTTTCAAAGACTCAGTGAGATGCAAGTGGCTTTCCCAAGGCCACTCAGCAATAAGGTCTATTTGGTGTTAGAACCATGTCTCATGTATCTCTTCATCCCACTGCCTAGCACAGTGCCTGGCCCACACCCTATACTCAGAAAATGTTTGTTGAATGCATTCTGACACTGAGTACATGTGAATTTGCTTATGTTTTCTTTCCTGCTAGAAAAGGGTGATTTTGAAATTGGATTTTAAGAAAGATTTAAGTTGTTTATAAAAATCCTTCAACCATGGTTTTCAAATATGTTTCTCAGAGCTTAAGGGATCTGTGGCTAGACCTCAGGGGACAACAAGCTGTACAATGGAATAGCTAATGGTGGGCGGTGTTGGATACAATCTGATGGACCCCATTCTCATCTTTTGTCATATAGGATTATGTGTAAGGTTTTTTGGAATGGTGGATTATACTACTTTGAAAGGTTTGAAAAATGATTGATTTAAGTTGATGAGAAGGATCGGGATATCCCAAATTAGACACTGAGTATCAAGGGTGGAGCGTATGTAAGGACTCCAATCCATCGTTCACTCTCCAATTTGGGGGGCAACACTTTCTATATAAATCTTTAGGACACTTCCACAGGAACACATGTAAAAGTTACAGAAAGCCACTGGCATCTAGCCGCAGCCAGGGCCAAAACTCCAGCCCCTCTCAAACTCTCTGTTTTCTTGAGGATAGCCCATGGCCCCAGGCAGGCGGCCCCCCGTGCCAGGTCTGGCATCCCTGGCTATGAGTTGGCGCATCTGGGAGCTTGGCCTAACTCTGGGCCAGGAGCTGCTGGGGCAGTCCAAGAACATCACTGGGAAGCTGGAAGGAACTGTCCCAGAGGCTGCAAGAGGAGCAGGGCCCATCCGTGTTTTCTCAGACATACAGGGAGCAGGTAGCTGGGCCAGGAGCAGACCATTGGCATTCTCACCAAGGGTCTTCTGGCTCAGATTCCAAAACACACTAGGGAGAATGTTTCTGCAGCTGGGAGGAAAGATGGGGGAATCCCTCTGAGGCCTTTTTATGCTTCATGACTTTTTATGTCCTTAAGACAGCCACAAAAATGTCTCTCGGCTTCATCTTCTTTGCCATGTTTCCCACTGATTTGGCTTCTGGAAAAATTGCTGTTGTATTTGCTCCTGTGGTCTAGAGGCCTGGCCTCCAGCACCTAATCCAAAGTGGGACCTTTAGTGTCAAAAGTATAAAGTCTGTGTGCCCTTACCCTGTTCCAGTGTAAACATCTGTACCCCTAAAAACTCATCAGCTAAACAACCCAGAACCAAAGATGTACAACTGTCAGAAATGTGATAGAACTGTCAAAAGCACACAAAATCAGTGTAAACAGAGGAGCCCAAGTCATCTTCTCCCTTTTTTCTGAGATGTGCAAATAGCGAATCACCCATAAAAATGGAAAAAAAGAAAAGGTGGACCATTTCAGGGACAGACCACTATCATGTCTAAGATACCTGTGTCCTTTGTCAATGACAATTTTTGATGATAAACATTTTTTGAGGCGAGGGGGATGCTGTCATAAGGTGAGCCACTTGATTAGACATGGAGTGTTTCTGGGTTGCCTCCTTAACTGTCTGGGGATGCTCCATTTTTCATGCAGATATCTCACTTCTCCCCAGACACTGCATATTCCTTGGTATGACCGCCTCAGTGCAAGTTTCGGGGTTGAGTCATCATGGAATACTAGAATGTCAGCCATAAAATGCCCTTGGAGATTTTTTAGTGCAACCCCCTTAGTTTACAAACGAGGTCCTTTTTGGCAGCTGCTTCCCAAGTGTTTCCACAGGGAATTTGATATTGCTATCCCATTCCCCGTTCTCTCGTCAGAACTAGACTCTCGTGTTCTACTGGAGGAAAAGACACTGGACTGTTCAGTCATACACTCCAGGTCATGTTGGCTTTGTGAGGGGCAGTGACAAAATCTGAACACCAAGTCCTCGTCAGTGCTGGTCCACTGGGCCCCTGTGGTTCAGCAGAGGTACCAGCAGGAACCTCAGAAACATCATCCTGACGTCACAGATAGTTCTGGGGCCAGTAGATTTGTCAGCAGGTCCCAGCAAGGAGCTGAGAAGCTTATATCAGCTCCAAATTCACATGAGAGGAAAACAAAATTCCATCATAATGTTGACCATCTGTGGATGAGGATGATTTTTCAAGAGAGGCCACTGGAGAGGGGAAGAGGAAAATAAGGACTATTGTCTTAAGGGAACACGATTTGAAAGGGATCTATGGTTCAACTAAGCAACATAGGATATGGCATAGCAAAATGTTATTCTACCTTGCCAAGCTTCTGTTTTTTAAGCAGTTTTAACCTTCTTGTTCTTTTAAAATTTTTACTTTTTCCTTCTTCTCCCCAAAGCCCCCCAATACGTAGTTATATATTTTAGCTATGGGTCCTTCTAGCTGTGGCGTGTGGGACACTGCCTCAGCATGGCCTGATGAGTGGTGCTAGGTCCGTGTCCAGGATTCGAACCGGTGAAACCCTGGGCTGCAGAAGCAGAGGGTGAGAACTTAACCACTTGGCCACGGGGCTGACCCCTAACCTTCTTTGTTTTAAAAAAAATATTTTATTATGGTAAGAACACTTAACATGAGGTCTACCCTCAGTGAATTTTAAAGTATACAATGCAGTGTTATTAACTATAAGCACAAGGTTGTACAGCAGACCTCTACAACTTACTCATCTTGCAAAATTGAAACTTTAGGCCCATTGATTAACAACTCTACATTTCCCCTTCCTGTAACCCCTGGAAACCACTGTGCCACTCTCTGATTCTATGAATGTAACTATTTTAGATACCGCATATAAATGGAATCATGCAGCATTTGTCCTTCTCTGACGGGCTTATTTCATTTAACATAAGGTCTTCAAGGTTCATCCATGTTGTCACATACTGCAGAATTTCCATCTTTTTTAAAGACTGAATACTGTTCCATTATATGTATATTCCACATTTTCTTTATCCATTCATTTGGTGTGCACATTTAGGTTATTTCCAGATTTTGGCTAGTGTGAATCAAAACCACAGTGAGATATCACCTCGCACCTGTAAGGATAGCTATTATCAAAAGAACAAAAGGCAAGTATTGCCAAGATGTGGAGAAATTGGAACCTTTATACACTGTTGGTAAGAATGTACAATGGTGCAGCCACTATGGGAATCAGTATAGAGGTGCCCCCAAAAATTAAAAACAGAATTACAATATGATCCAGCAATCCCACTTCTGGGTATATATTTAAAAGAATTGAAATCAGGATCCCGAAGAGATATTAACATTCCTCTGTTCACTTAAGCTTCTTTTTATTTATGACAGTCTGTTGCAAAACTATGTCATAATCAACAAAAGAGTGTATCAGTCTCTCCTTATTCTGTAATCCTGAAACCCAGGAGTATGAAGAACTCCCCTCATTTCCTTCAAATCTTTTCTATCTGTCAAAAAACTTGCCAGATGGTCCTTAGGATGCATATTTAGTAGAGCTAATATTCAATTCAAAATAGTTCCAAAAAAACTATATTGCTGTCCAACACAGATACTGTGTGATTTGTTTTTTTGGACTGTATGATTCAAAAAATGAACATCAAGGTTATTCCAAAAATAATACTCTTAAAACAACACTTTGATGAATGGGACTAATGATGGTCTTTAATAACTCCAAAATCTTATCTGCTTTTCCCAGAATCTATAACTTGGCTTTGTTCAGATTTTTCTAAGTTATTTTTAAAGTTCACAATGAACTCACTTTTTTGGGGGGAGACCCTTGCAATGATCTTTAACCAAAGTAATAAACATATTAACTTGATTTCATATGATTTTAAAACCACTTATTCAATTGAAGTGACAGGATCTATTAGGCTCCCTTATAGACAATGGATCTTAGAGGATCCTATAAACCACTAAAAGTTTACTTCATGTTTTTATTTCATTGAAAGTCATATAATAATGTTTACTAGCCTCTATTATAGTTTTTTATTGTAATGTAAATTAATACAATTTTCTTAGGGGAAAATTATCAATATGTATGAAAAGACAACTTATTTTAGGAAAATTGTTTGTAAAAGATTCATACGAAAGGATGTTCAAGACCGATGTTAACTATAAAGGAAGTAAAAGAAAATCCTTTAAATATTACCATTGCAGAAAGCCAGTTACAAAATAGTCTATGGGATGTCTTAATTAAAACACTTCTGTCTATAGGGCCGTGGGTGTCTTTACTGAGAGATGAAGGGGAAGTGTTGTAAATCAAGAAGACAAAGGAACTAGAGAGTTAGTAGGAACCATAGGTGCTTTTTGCTTGATCTTTCTGAGCACATCCCCTCTTGCCTCTGCTCATGGAGTAGAGTCACTGCTTCAGTGCAATGTTTCAGTCAGTTGCCTATCTTCCTAGTATCTTGGTATTGCCAGCTTCAATTCCCTGGAGAAAAAATATGATTGGACCACATTGGGTTAAGTTTTTAGTCTTGGTCCAATCAGCTGTGATTAAACGGATAGGATCACCTCAGAAAACCATGGCTAAAACAGCCCGGTACTATGTGTGTTGGGACCAGTTCTCAGAAAGCAGAGTTATAGGCTGGGTAGACCCACAGTGGCTCAAACTATTATGGATCTTCTGTGTGTGTGTGTGTGTTTTGTATTTATTCAAGCAACATTGACTGTAAGAGTATATACCAAAATGCTATTATGTTACAAGTTGTTTTCTTTGTGTTAGGTCTGGCAGATTTATATTTTCCTCTTTTTCCATAAATTTTCTATAAGGAACATATTTTATTTTTTATACTAAGAAAATGTTTAAAGTTGTATAGAATTAATTTTCATGATGGAAAAGGGTATTGCTCATTCGTTATAGAATGGGAATGCAAAATAGGAACAAATCACTCTGAGTCTGAAATGATCAGAATTTTGGCATGGTTTCTTCCCAGTCAATGTGTATTCTTTATATAGAGAATACACTGTGAGAGAATTTAACGTGTTTTTAAAATTTTTCTACTTTTTTTCCTTAGAGGATAGGATCCAAACTTTTTCTGATAGTATCACAAACCATTTGCGAACATTTTAGCATACTTATACTATTTCATAATATGGATATTCCAGATTTTATTTAACATTTCTACAGTGTTGGACATTTAGACATTTCCAATTTCTCACTTATTTTGAAGATTGCTAAAATAAACATGGGCCTTTACATTTTAGACAAAAATAATCTTTTATGAAGTCTAGTAACCAAAAGGAATTCCCGAACCTACTGAAAAAAATTACCTCTCTGATGGAGCTTATAAGTAGTTCTTTTCTTCCAATATGTTTCTTTTCTTTTTGAAAGTCCTATCTCCATGTGAGCTCCCTCTGGGGTTTGTGCTTTAGATATCCTGGTTGGTGCCCTGCACACAGGTCGTCAGGAAACCACCTACAGGCTGGACAGCTACACACCAAGGAGAACTCAACCGGGTGCCGAAGCTGCCGCCCAAGCAGTTGGCTGTCATGGTGAACACATTTTGACCACAGGCCAAGTTTCCCTTCTTAATGTGTTATTCTATTCATCATCAGATCTCTGGGGATCTTGGATTCAGAGAGGATTAAGAAATGAAACTCTAAAGATAATCAAGGGAAAAGTACAAGAAATCATTTTACCTTTCTCTCCCAGCACATAGCTTTTAGTCAGATGTGATATTTTCCTTATTTTTCAAGTCTGTGTCTGGGCACAGGATCTAACGAATGATGAATTTTCCACCAGACATGAATAGAAATTTAAATTAGAAGTAGAACATCTCAAAGCCAAGAGGATCCTTAGAAATAGATCCACTGTAGAGATAGGGAAGCTGAGGAATGGAGAAGGTAAGGGCTACATGCTGCATTTCACAGCTAGTCATTGTTTGCAAAAACAGCCTCAAGTGGCAGAGACTCGAAAACCGTTTCATCACATCAAGATGCTGTTGATTTTAAGAGCCACTTTATTTTAGGTGCCATTAAAAAAGAAAAGAAACTGCTGCCAACTGAATTATAACAGAATGCTGTCTTATCAATTAAATTTTCAGACTTATTGAAAGACCTCATTTATTCTGATTATTTTGTATAATACATCACTCTTGTAATATGAAAGTCAAGTAAATGTTCAAATATTCATAAAACTTCTTCACGTTCAGCTTCTGCGTTTTCTGAATCACTTTTTGACTCAGACTCATTGAATTCTGGGTCTTTCTGTATTCTTCTGTCCTCTTTCCCAGCCAGAGAATTGGTTATGCTTCATTTCTCCTCCCCTCGCCCATCAATTTTTTTAACAGCTTTATTGCGGTATAATTTATATACCATATGATTCACCCATTTAAAGTGTACGATTTAATAGTTTTTAGTACATTCAAAGAGTTGTGTAACTATCACCACAATCTATTTTAGGACATTTTCAACAACCCCAAAATAAACCCCATACCCTTTAGCATTCACTTCCTATATTCCTCTCATTTCCTCATTTCTACACAACCGCTAATCTACTTTCTGCCTCTGAATTTGTCTATTCAGAATATTTCATAGAAATGGAATCTTACAATATGTGATCTTATGCGACTTTCTTCTTTCAATTAATGTTTTCAAGGTTCATCCATTTTGTAGCATGTGTCAACATGTCACTCATTTTTATTACTGCATTTCTTAAAAGAAGTCTCCATTATTATCTCTGGGATTTTCCTTCAAGTTTTTGTGCTGGTACTTTCTTGCTCTTACCAGCAGTAGTCAATGAAGGCTGTCAGCCAGAAGTCGGGATTCATGTTTCTTGCACAATTAGTTCTTAAGTAGTTTGTGGCCTGAAACATCGAGGATTGTCCGTATCCAGTTCTACCACTAGGAATGACAGCCAGGATCACACAGGTGCACACAGTGACATCTGCTGCCTGGCTGATGGAAACTGTACATCATCGTCCCTTGTAGGACACATCTCAATTTCAGACATTGAAAGACAAAAAAAGTATATATTTTTCGAATTCATAAAGCATGGAATATATCTTTAATACTTTTCCTTAGATCAATATGAAGAGAGTTCACTCTGAGGATCAACAATAGAGAGACTTGGGACAGATAGTCCAGTAGCTTGAAGGGATATTAGAAGTCACAGGTCAGATACCACAACCAGAGCAAGAGTTCCCTCCAGATCTGTGGTTCACTGCCCTTGGCTACAGGAGTCACCCTGAGAGTGTTTTTAAATATGAAGTCACAGTAGGGCTAAAGATCCTTTTTCAACACGGCTGGCATAGAACCAGAACCAGAATCTATCTATCTGTCTGTCTATCTATCTATCATCTTTCTTTCCTCTCTCTCTCTCTTTTTTTCTTTCTTTCTTTTTCTTAGAAGCTAATCCAGGACTGGGAACCACAGCTCCAGCTCACTCCTGACAGATCTGCCAGAGGCCGCCTAAGCATCAGTGAGGAGGCATCATCATAGAGTGGGGTCAGTAGTGAGCTTAGAGCATGCAGATCTGATTTCAGATCCTGACGTGGCCACTTAGGAGCAGTGTGACACTGGTAAATTATTAAGCCTCTCTGAGTCCTCAGTTCCTGTGTAAGATGTTAGCAGCCTAGAAGGGTTGTTGTGATAATTATGTAAAGCACACGTGAGAGCGCATCATGTTTACAGATGATACTTCTCCCAATCCCAGCTGCCCTGCTTCAGGTCTTTTTCTCTGGCTTGAAACATTACCACTAACCCTTACTACCTATGACTTGAAATTTGATCTTTGATTCTGTGCTAGTATCCTGTTCCCCATGTGGCAGCTGACCAAGCTCTTCTGATTCTGCAATAGTTAAAGGAATTCATTGATTTCACCCATTTCGAAAGCCTGAGCTATCTTCAAAACTTTTCTCCAAGATACTCTGCTGGGTTTTCAGGCTTTGGAAAGTCAAAGGCAGTCAGCTTCCATCAAAGTTCAATTATTCACCTCCTAGAGCTTCTGTGTGTTTTCAGTTCCCAATGTCCCCACTATACATACACATTACACCTGCCACTCCATCTTGTATGATGTCCACAGGTCCCAGGTGGAGAGAAAATCTGCAGTTTACCAATGTAAATTGTGAACCCAAAATCTCAGTTCTATTTGTCCTACCGTTGTATAAACATGGAGAAATTTTGGTGAACAAAGAGGCAATTAAGAGAAAAAAGCATCTGTGTGCAAGCAGAGGGACCTTGAACCACATGTCAAACAGAAATTCACAAGTGGGGTCGTGCCCTATCACTATGTTTCAGCACCCGTGGCTGTGCATTTAGGACATAAAGGCGAGTGAAAGATGGTTTTGTTTTGGAGGTCATAGTCTGGTAGGCAAGCAGACAAGGAAATGGACAAATGCAATACAGTGTAAATGTTTCTGTGGGGGAAAGTGGAAGAGCCAATGAGGTCAAAGACTGTGCCTCTAACTGAGACTAAGGGATGAGATGGGAGCAAGAAGTTGTCTCTGCTCACTTTAATAAATAGTTATTGAATAAAAGGCTACCCTTTGACTTCACCTTTTCTCTGGGCATAATTTTCTGTTTTTATAAATAAAATAAAAATATCTGTGTATTCCTTCATTTAATAGATATATCTTTAGTGGCTATTGCATGCCACGTACTGTCCTAAGTGTGGAGTAACAATGGACAAAAGAGAAATGGTCCTTATCATTGGAGGGTTTGTCAAGTGCAGCTGAGAGATATTAAACCAATATATATACATAGATAATTCACATTATGGCAGATTCTATGAAGGGAATAATTAGGTGTTATGAAAAGGAATATCAGGAGAACCCTAGTTTAGTTGAATGAGAAGGTGTCAGTCTCATATCAAAAGGACTCTTCTGTCCTATTTTCTAGGTCTTGTTTGACTCATTCATTGTTTTTCATTAATTCATTCATCAGAAATTTTCTAATCACTTGCACTAGGTCAGAAGTGGATCTGGGCTACAGATATCAGATTGGGCTCACTAGAAAATCAAAAAACCTAGCTAGGGAGGCATACTAAAAATCACAGTGACAAATTTATCATGTTTCCAAAATTAAAATTTATTTTCATATCTCTGGTCACGTTTGCTACTCACACCAACCCCATAAGGCAGGTATTATAATTATCCTCATATTACAGATGAGAAGGAGAGGCTTTTAGAGGTTTCCATGATGTGGCATGCATGTAGAAGATGCTGGAACATGTATGAAAACCTGAGGCTTCTGATGGCTTGCCTTTGTGCAAATGAAACTAGCGCCAAATAATGGAGTTCAACTGTGGGTTAGAGAAGGAATGGAGAGGGCTATGGAGTGGGTTGGGGATTAAGAGGGGCTTCCTAGAGAAGATGGCATTTGAATTGGGCCTTGGATATGAGTAGGATTTCAGGAATAGGGAGTATGCTGGTGACAGGCAAAGAGATGGGGTAGAGAAGCCCTCCAAATTGAGGGAATAACCAACACAAAAGCAAGGAGGTATGAAATTGTGAGCTGTTCGGGGATGAATCCGGAAGGGATGGTTTGTGGAGAGAGTGGGTCTGGAATGGTAGTTGGGACTGCATTGTTTAGGGCAACTCTAAAAAGCTTTGATCTTTTTCTAAGGTCCATCCTGAATAATTAAGGACCTTTCAGTAGGAGAACAGTATGGTGAGAGCTTTGCTTAGGGCTGGCACCTGCAGGATAAAGAAGCAAGAAGGCTCCCTTGGCACATTAGGAATTCTCAGTACTTCCTTCTGCCCCGGCTGTTGAATGCAGGTGGCTTGCTCTAATAAGTCTCCTGTGCTTACTGCCCTGGGCTAACATTGTCGCTCAAATCCTAGGACCAATGATAGACATGAAATGGATAGCTTTTGGATACAGGTTTTAATTTGATGCTTGATTTATTACCATATTGCTGTGGCCATAGAGGGCAGAAGCCATCCACGGTATTTAGGCTCTCAGGCTGGACGATGGTAGAGGAGGTCTGGAAATCCCTTCCTCTGATCTAGGAAGTCACCTGCCCCTATGCTCTACTGCTTCCCTGTATGTCACCCCTTTCACCCTCCATCCCCCACTCTGTCGGGAGCGCCCCAGGCAGGAGCAGGATCTACAACACATCTTGTCCACATGTGTTGCAATCATTGCTCCCTTTGAGTTCTCTTTATCTTGGAACTCGTGCATTTTGGAAGTTGAAGGTTTTGGAGCAGAGACACCTGGGCAGCTTAGAGACAGAAACAGGCACATCTCCACAGAGAGACCTGGACCTTGGCCCTGGAGCCCTGAGAGGTGAATGCTGGCTTTCATGTAGAAGTTGTGTAGCGGAGCTCACATCCTAACAGATTGGAGAGTTACTAACAACTCTTCAAAATTGTACAGGAGCTTTACAATTTTCAAAGTGATTCTGTAAACGTTACTTCCTTTAAGCTCAGAAAACTCCAAAGAAGCAGGACTTCTCAGGCCTGTTTGACAGATCAAGAAACTGAGACTCAGAGAGTCTAAGGGTCATTCAACTCAGAGAACAGGAAAACAGACTGGAACTCATGTCATCCTGCTCTAAATATAGAACTCTTTCCATTACACCATGCTGCTTCACAGAAATCAGGGAAAAGCTGCAAGGATAAGGTGTTTCTGGAAGCTCAGCACAGAAGGGAGCTCTGACCACATTTTCCCAAGGAAACATATTTACCCATGGTGGTTAAGACCTATGGCTCAGATAGTGAAGCACTGTGTTTCAGCAATTCACTTGCCTTCCAGTCAACTTAGTTATGTTCCACATAGCACCTACTAGGAAGGACTATATAACAAAATTAAAAAAGACATTTTTCCTACTCTGGTGAAAAATGCAGACATTTGTAGAAGCCACTCAAAAATAAGAGCCTCAATCTTTCTCAGTCACTTTTCTTTGCCTTTCACTAAGGTATCCAACTCATGTTAGAAATAGTCTGTCAATGACACAGGGAAGCAGCATCCATAATGTCAGAGTTTTAGAGGGAGACAGACCTCAGTCCAAATCTAAGCATATAAGCTATGTGATTTTTTTTTTAAAAAACATTTTGGCTTTTCTCTCCTTGCTAAAAAATCC
Source organism: Equus quagga (assembly GCF_021613505.1). Lineage (NCBI taxonomy): Eukaryota > Metazoa > Chordata > Mammalia > Perissodactyla > Equidae > Equus > Equus quagga. Next base: position 78,628,209 of record NC_060267.1, on the reverse strand, counting down.
AACTAGCACTGGCCAAAAAATATATTCCATGCATCTGCAGCCCCTGAGACAATGCTTCCTCGTGGAACTCAGCTCTGACTCTCTGCCTGTTTCTTGGAGGGCTGGTTCTAGTTATGGGAGGCTTTTGAAACAGCCAAGTAATAATTTGTGAAGTAAGGCCCACAAACTGCTTGGTTTAGCAAATTATGACTTTAGAAAATAATATTTGAAGCTGGTGTCAAGGGCCTGGTTAAATAAGAAGTGCCTATATCTACCTAAGCCAAACGTGCTCACCATCCCATCTGTGCCTCTTCTGTGCTCCCTGCCTCATTTGTGTTCCTTCTTAAAACCATCTTGAATAATTGTCATTATCAAAATCTCAAGAGCCTACTATTATTTAGGGCCTACTTTGGGCCAAGAACTGTTAGGATCTTTCTGTATAATATTGCTAGTCTTCACAGTTCTGCATGAAGACATTCTAACCTTCAATTTTAATGCCAAGGAGACAGTAACCCACCCACCTATACCCTGCCATCCCAATAGGCTGAGTCAACTCTGCTGGTGACCAAATACTTCTGGTTTACTTGGATATCAGCAGGCGTATTCTCTTCTCTTGTCTTTTCTTTTTGATCAACCTCTCCATCTCAAAGTGTTTACATCCTCTTGAGAACAAGTTTGAGTTCCTAAGTCTGCTTTTGGTAGTCTTGCTGTCTCTTCCTTTGCTATCACACTGCCTTGTGTCACTTATTAGCTATTATTTTTGAAAAATTTGTCTCTAAATTATACAGTGGACTGGGTAATCAGAAGGTCAAGCTCATTAGAACTGCATCTTAAATAATAGGTTATAGCTATTGTTATAAGAGATTCTCCTACAACTTTATGTTAGTTATTCTGAATCCTATAGATTTTTCTGCCTTGTTTTTTGGGTCTCTGCTGTTTCTGGCTGAAAGAAGATGCTTGATGGGTTGTCAGGGCATCTGAAGTGTATCTGAAGCAAGAAGTTAGCCTTCTTTTGGAAGATGAGATAGCTCTAGAATTCCTGAATTTTCTTTTTCTTATCCATACTTAATACCTGTGCCAACTCACCAAAAAGATGGTTTAATAGAGAGAATACAGAATTTAGTGGCAGATAGACCTGGGCTTGAGTCTCAGCTCAGAAATTTACTTGCTATATCACAAGGACAAGTCATTTAGCCTCAGTTTCCACATCTGTGCACTGGAGTCATCCTCTTCCTTCCCCTTCTTGTCTGCCGCCTCCTCTTCTCCCTCATTCTCCTCTTTCTGACCCTGTTTGTAATCATAATGATCTTACTCACAGTGTTGTTGTGAAGATTAAATGAGATGGTGGATGTGGAAGAAATTTATAAAGTCTAAGTGATGACCACAATGGTGACTTTAATAAAGACAAGAGTTAGTACCTTTTGATCTCACAAACATAGCTGCTGCCTCAAGGCGGAGGATGAAGACAGGAGCATCATTCTTTGTTGTCATTCGATCACTGTACCTGTGTCCTAGGCTTTCTCAATCTGAAGCGATAGGCATCTGGAAGCTTGGATGTCAACCTTTATTTCCACGTGATGCATATGAATGGTGCCAATGGTCAATGCAAGACACACTTCCCCTGCAAGTTTCCAGGTGCATGACTACTAGCTATAGTCCTACCTCCTTTTTCACTTGCCCAAGAAATCATATTTATGTGCAAATAAATGTGAGGGACATTATTATAAAAGTGTCCACATTATTTGTTGTCAAAATGTGGTCCTCAAACCAGCAGCAACAGCAGTATCTTGGAACTTGTTAGAAATTTAAGCCCCACAGTAGATCTACTAAATTCACCACTCTGGCCATGGGGCCCAGCAATCTGTGTTTTAATAAGAACCTCGCAGCAGGTGATTCTGATGGCTGATAAAGTTTGAAGACCATTGGTTTAGATTAGCTAAAAAACCAAACATTCTTAAATATTTTATCTTTATTATTTGTGACTAATAACTTCAGACTACCTGACTCAGTAGGTCATAACAACATTAGTGAGAACTCTGTGTTACAAAGCAGGCTGGACATAGGAGCCACCAAGAGGAGTCAGGTGGCCTTTGGCTGCAAATAACAGTAACTTTGACTTAAAACAATTTTAAAGCTAAGGAAATGCATTATCTCATGTTACCAGAAGTCCAGAGATGGGGTGGATCCAAATGGGACACCTCAGAGATCCAGCTGTAGTTCTCCATAATGCTGTTTTTTCTGTCCCCAACCGTGTGCTGGTTCCTTCCTCAGGCTGGTAGCGAGAAGGCTGCCTGGTACTGATCACAAGATGGCTGCGAGGCTTCGAAACATTATGTTCAGACATATTCAAAAGAGGAAATGGACTCTTTCTATGTTTCCATCTTAAGACAGAAAGGAAACCTTTCTGAGAAGCCCTCCAGCATACTTTCCCTATGTCTGGCTCACATGTCCACCACTCCAGCAACCATTGCCAAACAATAGTTGGCTTACAATGTAGGCTTTGCCATTTCCTGAGGGGTTGACCTCTAATCAAAATCAGCGTTCTGTCACCAGAAAAAAAGGAGAAAATCAAGATTCATATTGATATACAAATGGGAACTATTTGAAAATTCAGCTTACTGGGGAATTTGTCTAAAAATTCAGAGGTGGAGAAGAGGTGTGGGATAGAAAAGATGCTGCAGAGGGTGAGCCCCACACTCTCACTGCAACCTGAAAAACTGCACCCAGGGGATCTTCTCAACTCCATCTTGCTCAGGTTTTCTAAACTACCTCTTCCTTCTTCCATATCCCTGCCTTTTGTTTTCTTCCCAGCGCATCCTTCTGTGGAAGCACTCTCTTCTTTGCTCTCTAATAATCCCCTTATCGTGTGTATGGAGATGCTGAGGAAAGGTCCTTTAACAGGAAGCTAGCAGAGCTGGGTCCAGATCCTAGATCCTTCACAGTAATCCTATATCTCACACTTAACACTGTGGCAAGTCAACTCCCCTTCTGATCTTCAACTTTCCTCATCTATAAAATGAAAGTAAGATCTTCTGCTCAGAAATGTTGCTGTAAGGATCAAGTGAAAGAAAGAAATGGAAGGCGCTCTATAAACTGTAAAGTGCCATGCATTTGGGCAAGGATGTCAATGATACCTTCACGGATCAGGGCTTCCCAATGGGGGTCTTTATCATGTGTGTACACACACATACACATATGCATGCGTGCACTCACACACACCTACCTCATAGGCTGTTGACTGGTCCTGTTGAGAGAACACATTGAAGGGGAATTGAATTTCTAGAAGAGTGAGTGGAGCATACTGAAACTCCTATAGGCTGTGGAACTGGGTGAGATGATGAAGATGATGACCGTGACAATACCACCAGGCCACCATGGAGCGAGTGTGTAATGCCTGCCTCGCTGAACTCGCCTGACTTCAAGGGTCACCACAGCACCTCTCTGGAGACTCTGCTGCCATCCCTATTGTGTCGGTGAGAAAACTGAGGCTCAGAAAAGCTGTGAAACTTGCCCAGGTTTATAAACAAGTAAGATCCCGGTGAACTGAAGTGGACTGTGGAGCAGGAAGGTGGTGGGGATGGCCGTGAGCCTGAAGCCAGGGCTTGAGGATTGGGTTTGCAGAAGGACAGAAAGAACATATCAGACTAGGAGACAAATGTGAACAAAAGTCCCGATGTGGGAAGTTGCCAAGAATAGCAAGAAGAAAGGAATGAATCTGGCCTGAGAATTCATTCACTCATTCATTCATTCAAAAATATCTTGAATATTCATGAGGTGCCAGCACTTTGTTAGGCCCTGGGAATATCGAGTGTTGTGATATAGAGGGGAAGGCTTGAGAGCTACTTTTCCTAGGAACTCTTGCCCTTCAGACCAACAGGCTGCCCACCTTCTTCTCACGTGGCCAATGTTGGTAGAATGTGGACTACCGTTAACATGTTTGTTTGCTCTTTAGCTCAGTAGAAAAGTCTGGCTTGGTTCTAGTTAAACTGTGCTTTTACCCTGTCGTGTGACCTCAGGCAAGTCACTTAGCTTTCTGTGCCTGTCTCTCCATCTGGGAAACAGAAGATTCACTTCAATGGTCTCTGAGTGCCCCAGCTCTGACTCTGAGGATGATAATACCCCAACTCTGCATTCAAGGGGGACAAATTATTCAGAGTCTGGATAGTTCTTAGTTCTAATCTTAATAATTATTCATCATCTATGTGAATTTGAACATGATCATGGATCTTACGCCTCCTTTTCTTCAGCTGAAAAATAAGCATAATAATCACTTCACGTGTTTCTGTGAGGATTAAAGAGATCATGTATGTAGAGCCCCAATCACAGTTCCCAGCCTGCGGCATGTGCACATGGCATGGCAGATGTTTTTCTCAACAGCTTCTCCCCCAAACCTATCCCCAGAGTTCCTCTAGGCCGAAGCATTATTTTAATAGATGAGAGAACCCACATCCAGAGAGGGCAGGTGAGTCATAAAGGAAGTCAGAGCACAGCCCAAATCCAAGCCCAGGTTCCTTTCTTCTCTGGGGATTCCGTGAGTCCCTCCCTCCCCTGCAGGACTTGGCTGTCCCCTGGAGGCAAGTGGAAACCTCCAGGCAAGGAAGTAAGTCATCACCTCTTTATAGAGCGGAAATTGCTCTGAAAGGGCAAGTGGACTTCTCCTGCCTAGCTCTCTGGCGCCTTGGAGATGGCTACAGCAATCCCTTCCTGCCCTCTTCCCACATTCTCCTGACTTGATACCACTCCCTTCCTCCTTCTGACTGCCGGTTGCTGGTCTGGAAGATGGCTCTGCTGCCTGCTCCCAGCCAAGAACCAGTGCTCTGCGTTTTCTACAGGATGGCCCTGGCAAGGCCTGTGTCTTGGTGGAGAACATATGGGGAAATCACTCCTAATGCCTCCATCTCCTGTGGCTTCTCACCTAAGCAACAGAATCCCAAGTAACACCCACTCCCCAGTGTTTATTTTGGAGGTGAAGGGGAGCAATAACAGGAAATACAACTTGATGGGATAGAAAGAACTTTGGATTTGAGTCTGACAGCTCAGCTTGTGAGGCCCACCTCTATCACTTACCAGCTGAAGGGCTTTGGAGAAGTTTCTTTACCTCCCCAGGCCTCCGTTTATTCACATGTAAAATGGGAATCAGAATGCCAGCCTGGCTAGATCTTGCATGTTTCATGAGGAACTATGTGTTAACTTATTCAATGTACACTTATTGAGCACCTACTATGCACCAAACACTATTCTAGATCCAGCAGTGAACAAAACAAAGTGCCTCCTGTCATAGAGCTTGTATTCCAGTGTTGGGAGGTAGGGGCGATGATGATAAAATAATAGATACACAGTATAATATCAAAGTGTAAGATGTACTTGAAAGAAAAATAAAGCATGGGATGAGGATAGAGGTTGGGGGATGGCATTTTAGCTAAGGTAATCAGGGAATACCTCTCTGCCGATGTGACTTCAGAGCCACTGAAGTGGAGTCAGCCAGGGGAGAGAACAGGAGGCTCTAGTGCACCTGTAGCAAGGCCCTGGGTCACTTAGGTGTTCGAGACTATGGTAAGGAGTTAGTAGATATGGATGCCATGTACGCTGTAAAGTTCTAGCCCAATGTGAGCATCCTTGGCCAATATCCACTGCCCCTTGCCTTGGAAACATATTTTATGGGTCAAGGGCAAGCATTGGACCAGACGCTTTGTATCACATTAAATCCTTACAACATTTCATCAGAGTGGGAGTTCTTATTCCCATTTACACAAGAAGGTGCTGAAGCCAGAAAACCCAGTTCTGTTGGTATCAGACTCCTGGCTTCGATTTTTTTTTAATTTTAAATTCTTGATGGCTATCCATGTCCATTGCATCCATTGGGTAGTCAGTGAGGGAGAGGTGGAAACAAGGAGGCAAGCTAGGTAACAGGGAAAAATGGGCAGGAGCCACCATGGTGTCCCCAGAGCAGAAACTCCATGAATACGTCATCCAGATGGCTCCATTCATCAACAACCTCAGTGCGCTTAAAGGGATGAGTAGACTGTGGGACAGAGGAAAACACACAGAATGAGAAGTCAGCTGCTTTCATTGTTGGCCGCTGCTTCATGTGATGTGACTTGAAGCAAATCATCTCCCCTTGCTGGATATTGATGCCCTAATATATGAAGTAGGACCTGGTGTGCTGAGATAGTCAGTAGTGATTGAGCATGTAAAGCATTTCAGTCCTCTTTGGAGGACGTGATGCTTTCTCTGACCTCTACCCTTTCCTCCTCAAACTCAAATCTCAGCTACGCAATTTGCTGCATGACGTTCAGTGAGGTACTGCACCTTTGGGAATCTCAATATCTTCATCTGTCAATGTGAGGAAATAGCTCTTAGAATTCTTGTGAAGCTGAAATGAGATGAAGTACATGAAATACTAGGAATAGTACCTTAAAGATGGTGAGTGTTCAAATTCTTAATATTATTAGTTGAGAAGGAAAGGCCGAAATGGGAACAGTAGTTAGAGATATGTCCCACTCTCAAGGGTTTCTGTAAGCATCAGACATCATTAAGTGCTTAATAAACACTAGTTGTTATTATTTCTCCTGTTATACTTCCAGTGAAGTGAGTTGTCATCTTAGACCCCGCAGTCCAGGTGGTCCCTCTCGCATCTGACCTTCCCTACCCTCTCTCTTGCCCTCCTCTCTGTCCTGATCTTGGCTGAGCTCCATCCCAGGAATGTCACGTACAGTAGCACAGTATGGCAGTGCAGAAGGCTACCACGTTGAACAGCTCACCATTCCAATTATAGGCATCGTAGACGTGTGTTAGTCACTCATCACGTGTCTCATTCTAATCAATCAGATTATTAGGACAGTTTTCAGATATGTAGAAGGAAAAGGTCTTAAGGAAGGGATTTTTTTTCTAATTTGCACAGAGGCATCATATAGGCTGGCAGTGACTCTGAGCTTTAATCTTCCAGTCTATATAATGAAGGCCTAAAACAGATTTCATGCCTCAGGCTCCCCTTGGCTTTGGGTCCTTGCAGATCCAGAAGTGGGTACTGCTCAACCTATACTCATGAAATCAGTCTGCGTGACTGTGGAGAGGGTAACTGGTGTGGCTGTGACCCCTAGGAGACCTGCGGGTCCCTGGAGCCTCTGCCTTAAACCACAGGTACCAGAAAGCTGAGAGCAATAATCCTACCCTGCCTACCTCCCTGGGTTGGTGTGAGGATCAAATGAGAGAAAGAGAGTGCTTTGTAAACCTTAATGAGCTATACAAATTTGAGGGGTTACTTATATATACACACACACTCATAGATGTGAATATTGTGTGTGTGTTTATGTGTGTATATATAAATATATATGTATTGCATATGTGTGTATATATACACATACACAATACCTATATACAGATATATTTTATATATGTATACTATATATATGCAAATACTGTATGTATGTATACTATACTTTATATATATATATACACACACTATATACTACTAAATATATATGTAAAGCTATAAACTCACAGGGCTAGGTATGAATTAGAAGCTTATAAACCATGTTTACTCATTCAGTGTAACCTAAGGCATGTATTAAACAGTAGGAAAAACTGACCAGCCAAATTTTCCAAGCTTGAAAACCCTTTTATAGCATTCATTGTGGATTGAAGAGAGAACTTGTTTCCCCATCTCTATTTAAAGGAAAATTTTAATATAAATGGGGAAGCCAGGGAGTCATTTTAATAGAGTGAAAAAAAAATCTGTGTGTATGGGGGAGGGATAGATGAGGGGACTTGGAAGAAAGGCTGTCACCTACTCACTCTCCTTTCTTTACCTCCCAGGTCATTTCCCCTGGAATAGGTGGGACCAGAGGTCACTAAAGTTGCCCTGGTCAGATGCTCAAGGGTGACCATCTCTGGTGGAGGCCCTTCTGGCCTCTGAGCATCTCCAGAAATTCACCCTCCCTGTGCGATTTCAGTGGGATCCCAAGGTTCTTCTCCAGCCAGGCTTGGGGAGATATGGGCTTTGGCTGTCTTTGTTTTTGGTCCAAAGCTGAAGAGGGAAGGGAGTAGCATCCACCCTCTGGGCCCAGGGTTTGTCTCCTGTGTCCAGGGCACTGGGTAAGGCCGTGGAGAATGGAATAAGAGGAACTAGCCAGCCCTCGGGAGAGCCGAGATGTGTGCGGTGTCAACAGCCAGGTATTATCCTCTCTTCCTGGTCTTGCAGTGGAGGTTCTCAGCGTCCTGCCCTCACTCTATACATCTCTCTCTGCCTCTGTCTCTCCTATTTCTTTTCTTGTTTTGATACTCGCCCTTGCTGTTTCTGGATAGTATCTTTCCTTCCTTCCATCCTTCTTTCATTCCTTCCTTTCTTCCTTCCGTTTCTCTTAGTCTTGGTCTCCTTCTGTCTCCATTTCTCTCTGTTTTGATCTCTACCCATCTCTATCTCTCTGACTCTTTCTCTCAGTTTCTCCATATGTGTATGATTCTCTTTTTCTCTTTGTTCCTCTCTATTGCTGTCTGTTTCTACTTCATTCTCTCTGTCTCTGAATACTTACTGGCTGTGGTTCTCTCTCTGACACTGTCTTTCTCTATTCCTTCCTATTTCCTTCTCTCTCTGTGTGTCTGTCTCTGTCTCTCTCTCAGCTGGAAATCTGCCTCTCTCTGCCACCTCCCAGGTCCCACCTCCTTCTCAATGATTCACCTCAGCCCGGTGGAATGGTGTTGCTTGCACGATCCGAAAACCTGACTCATCTTTGCCAGCCTTCTCTCCACCCTCCTGAAGGCTCCCTGCTGTAGGGCCAGGGCACAAGGATGGGATGAGGAGTGGGATGTGCATTTGTGTGTGTGTGCATGTGTGTGTGTGCAAGTGTGGTGGGGGAATGAGTTGGGCGAATGGAATGGCCTCGGGATCCCATTCAGTCCTCCCTGGTGCCTTGATGGAGTCCCCAGAGGCTACTTTGGAGGGCCCTGGTCAGATTTGGGTTTGAAGCTTGGTCCCACATTAGTGGGGAGAAAGAAAGACAAAGGAGGCTCCCTTATCTACTGAAGATAATCCTGCGGCTATCTGCTAACCACAGGGGTGGAGGTATCTGTTTGGAAAAGGGAGGGACGTTTTGGGCATTCAGCAGTGTTTAATCTCTGGGCAGGTAGTTTGTGCAGCCTTGGTTTGGGAGAAGCAAGAGGTGCTAAACTCACAAGGTTGATTCACTTTCCCTGGATTGTTGAATTCCTCCTCTCCTTACCCATATGAAATGGTTCACGAATTAGTATTTTTCATAATAACAATAACAAAGCTGCCATTTATTGAATATTTCCCATGTGTCAGGCACCATGTTAAGTGCTGCATACATTGTCTAAATTAATTCTCCATGTGATTCCATTGATTCATTTGAGATAGGCCTTTTTACATCCATTTTACAGGTGAAGAAAATGGGGCTTAGAGAGTTTAAGTAACTTGCTTAGAGGAGTCGTTTAGCAAAGCTAGGATTCAAACCCAGGACTGAGCACAATATTGCCTATTCTGCTACTTTTTCTTCCCCAAAGGGGATTTGATATCTCTGTCTTGGTAAATGTAATTGTCTAAATCATTAAACGTGTGGAGGGCTCAGTAAGAGTGCATGCCTTCAAGGGTTGGCTGTAAAACTGTATTGGTCATGGTTGGGCTCACAGTCTGGATGAGGAGACAAGAGCACATGGTATAGCTACAAAAGCCCTGGATCAGGAGTCAGGAAGTGTGTGATCCAGCCCTAGTACCGCTTCAGGAAGGCATCTTCCTTTCCTGAGCTTCAGTATATCCTTCTATAGAATGAGACTTTTCTCTTTCATCTCATCTTGCCAACCTCACGGAGAACTTGTGCAGCTTAAGTATGATGAGGTAGGCTATGAATTGTAAACTCTAAAGGGCTTTACAGAAGGAGAGGGCTGTAGGAAGAGAAAGGCAGTCCTCATTGTAGAGACAAGAGTCAACGTGTTTGTGGGCAGCCAGTGAAGATGCTGATGTGATACAGCAGATGGCTTGGCTGGGCAGAAATGCCAGGGCTGGGCAGAGACCAAGAAGCAATAATATGAATGAGGGAGATTTCCTGGGGTGTGGGGGCCTGGCAGGTAGGCAGAGAGCCCAGGGAGGCTAGGAGTGGGGACCCAAAGTAATAGGCAGATGTAGAGGAAAATAATGAGGGTCACAGTGTTGGGGTTAGTCGCAGATCAAATCAGATTAAGGCGAGGAGAGTGCTTGATGCACTTTCTGTCATGGCCCTTTGCTTTGGTGGAGAGAGGTGAACCGATTTGTACAGGGAGGCAGGGGCACAGCTCCTATTCCCTGACTGTGGACTCATCTCTTTCACACAAGATCTGCTGACCTCATGGGATTGTTCTTTCCAGCACAATTTAAAGGTTGGTGCGCAAAGAAACCCTATCCCACCTTTATCCTTGTGGGCTTTCTTCTAGCTGCGATGGAGGCCATGCTTGTTCATCAACTCACTCATTCCCTAAGCCCAGGTGCAGGGTTCAGATGGTGAATAAGACAGACTGGGTCCCTTTCCATAAGTCCTCCCCATCCATGGTGGGGGGAGACCCTAAATGGGTGATTGCAGGACAATGGCTTAAGGACCACAATGGTGGGAAGCAAGGACACTGTGGGAACCCAGAGGAGATGCCTGACCCTTGCTGGATGGAGGTGTGGCCAAGGAAAGCTTTTGGAAAGATTTTGGGTATAAGCAAAAACTTAAGGTGTGAACACGAGGAGTTGTCTCAGCATGTTTACAGAGCCTTGGCTGAGTCCTCAGTTGCTTACCTCTCCAGCCTCACCCCTCCCTCGATTCATTCAATGGATCTTTAATGAATGGCTACTGTGTCCCCCACACTCTGCTAGACACTGGGGACACCATAAACAAGATGGAACAAGACGGACAAGACTCCTGAACTCATGGAGCTAACCTTTTAGTAATTGAATGAAAATAAAGAGATAAATAAATGAACACAGTAACTCCAGGTTGTCACAAGAGTTCTATGATAAGGAATAATAGAACGGGGGCAGTGTGGATCTGCATTAGATAGGGTGGTGCAGAGGGCTCTAACAAGGTAGAACTTCAGCTGAAATGAAGGAAGAGAAACCAGCTCTGCAGTGAGTCGGGAGGAGAAGAGATCTGGAAGGTCCAGTACCTAGAAGCTAGTCCTAAATTTCCCGACATTAGAGCATCCTCGTTCTGCCATCATCTTTCTCTTTTCCTGTGACACAGGAATTCCTCTGTGTCACCTGTGGGCATATTTCCAGGTTGGCAAAGGTCCTTCATCATCATACTTTCTGTGCCCTGCTGTGTCCCGGGGGCTAAACACCAACGTACCTCAGTACCTCCCAAAGGATGGCCTCCTTTCCCTTCTTCTAACTCCAAAAGCACCCATCTGATATGTTCATCACCTCACCTGGCACTTGTGGAGTTCCCTTAGCAACAGTCCCTTACCTATGCATCACAGTTTGCAGATTCAAAGTACTTTGATGGACTTAATTCACTTCTCATGACCCCCCTGTAGAGTGGACACTGACATCCTCATTTTAGAGACAAGGAGACTGAGTAGTTCATAGAGACAGAACAATTAGGAAGTGTATGTTGTGGTGGAAAAACCACAGCCTCTGGAATTGGATCAACCCAGGTTCAAGTCCCAGCTTCACAATGTAGTAGCTGTGTGGTTGGGCAACTTGCCCCGACTCTCTGAGCCTCCCTTCTCTTTTCGACAAAATGAGAATAATAACTCCAGCTCTGCCAGATTATATGCTGTTTCATCACATTTGTGGTCAAAGGGGCTATTAGGGCCCACCATCAGCACACAAGGTTTCTGCCTTTTTGCACAGAGAGGGAGACGTCAAATGAAGTGTTCAGCCCATAGAAAGTTGGAAGTGTTAGGGGAACTGAGAATCTGATGAGAAGCACATTTTGTACACTTGGTTCTTTCCACTTCACAATAGTATAACATTTAGGAATGTGATTTAAAAAAGGAAAGAAAGAAAAGAAAACCCTCTGTGGATGAGTGCTACGATGGCAGTAGACACACACTGCGGTTCTCAAAGAGTAATGGTAATGGGGGTGGGGCTTGGCATTCCTTCACCCTTCCTCCTCCTCCGCAGTCTGGTCCTCTCCTTACACATGTTAGCAATACCCACTCCAGCCAAATGTATTAGCATCATTTGTCCTCGAGATGGTGGAAATGACGAGGGCTTTTGTGGCCCTAATTAATCCAACTGTAGAAAAGGGCAGGCTCTATTAGCCAAGTGCATATTAATGCTGAGGTTAATATGAAATTCTGTATTGATAACAACTTGTAGGACTCTTTGGCAGGTTGCTCGTAAAAGCAACCATTGCAATTCCCCCTTGCTAAGCTGTGAGTACCACAGGGAAGGGGTTCACCCTTGTGGCTCAGCGCTGTGTCCGCCGTGGCTAATCCTTTCCCTGGTACCTAGTAGGTGTTCAATAACTGTTTGCAGACTGTTTTAACAGTGGGGCTAACAGGTTTGTCCCAGACCTCAGTGTGGAAGGCACATCAATTGCTCTTTCTATACATTCCTCAAAGGCAGAAATTGGGTCTCTGTAGCAGATGCCGCTGGGGTTGTGCCATATCCTCTTGGCCCATGGCTATTTCAGCCACAGCTATGGTGGGCAGTTCTGTGCACAACCAGGCTCACCTTGTGCTGCTGGTGACCTGAAATGCATGCTTCCACTTTCTGCCCCATAGCTTTGTGCAAGATTGAGGGAGCTCCGTAGGTCCATGTGTAAGCACAGCTAAAAAGTTTGGAGAAATTTATACTCCCAGGAAGAATCTCAATCAATGGACGTCAGGAATTGGAAGATAAGTGGTCAAGCTCCCTGACTTTCTGCCAAACAATTCTGGGAGACATCCTATGTACTTCTTAGATGGTCCCTGGAGAATAGAACCCACGTCACTCACAGTAGCCAATGACATGACATACCTCTCTATTGACTTTCCCTCTCCCCTACCTTAGCCTCCCCTTTTCCCCACGCCCGGTTCCTGGGATCACCTCCCAAATAACCTATCTGTACCCAAGCCATTCTCTGAGGCTCTGCTTTCCAGGGAATGCAAACTAAGACATTCTTCCTCATGCTGTGTTCCCAGCCATCAGCTAGTTTACAGGACGTAGTAAATACGTTCACTCCCTTGACAAATATTTATGGAGAACCTGCTGCGTACAGGCACCGTGGGGAGTGAACAGTCATTTCTCCATGGAGCTTACACTGGGAGATACAGACAATACAGTAATTCATCAATACATGAAAGATAGCAATAAGTTTTATGAAGAGAAGTAAAGTAGGGAGAGGGAAGAGAGAGTGATTAGATTAGATTGAGTAGCTGGAGAAGGCCTTTCTGAGGAAGCAAGGTTTAAGCAGCGATTTGGGAAAGGAGAGGGAGTGAGCCATGCGAAGATTTGGGGAAAGCTCTCTAGGAGTGGAGACCACAGATGCAGAGGGCCTGCAGTAGGTTCAAGGAAGAGGAAGAATGCCTGCATGGCTGCAGTGAGGGGATGAGGAAGGGAGCACAGGCGATGAGGTCAGCAGGCAGGGCTGGAGGAGGCAGGATGTTGGAAATACTCAGTGATTCTTTTTGAATAATGAAATCTTTGTGTCCTTTCCCTGAGGCAGTGTTTTATGGTGGGAAAGATTCAGGTTTTGGAGTCCGACAGTTCTGGATTTGAAGTCCAGCCTTGTTATTTAAATGGAGTGTGACCTTGGGCAACTTGCTTAATACTTGTGAACACTTTTTTTTCGTTTAGAAAATGGCAATCATAAAACCTACCGGATAAGATTTGTATCTGGTAGGACTCTTGGTTGCAAGTAACAGAAAAACAAATGGAAACTAGCATTGGCAGAATAGGAAAAATACTGACTTATGTATTTGAAACATCCAAGGGTACATCTAGCTTTAGACACGACTGCTCCAAGGCCTCAAATGATGTCATCAGGACTTGGTCTCTGTCCCAGGAATCAGTCTGATTGATCAGACTAACTGCTCACTTGTTCATCTCTTTTTGGCGTCTGACATGGGATACCAGGCCATTGATCACATGCCCAGCTCTGGAGGAGGGTGGAGGCCTTAGGTCCACCTAAATCTTATAGACTGAAGTTGGGGAAGAGCTGGTTTCCCAATGGAAAACTGGGATGCTATTGGCAGAAGGTGGAGGCAGGGGTTTAGAGCAAGTCAAACCAACAGATACCCACTTGAGAGCTGGCCTGAGGATGAGCCAGAAGTCCTTTAGAACAAGGCCTGGCACGTGGGAGCCCTCAGCAGATATTTGCTAGGCCATCACTGCCATTTTTGCCACCGCTATTTTTTTGGCAGTCCCTTCTTTCCTGTACCAAGGGAGTCTTATGCACTCCTGAAAGAGATCACACATGAGGCAGCCTGGCTCTCCTAAAAGAGAGTTCTACCACCAGTTGCTGGTGTTGGGGAGATGGGGGTGGATCAGGCATCAACCACTGAAGTTCAGTTTCACAGAATTCCACAAATATCTGTATGGCCAGCCCCATGCTGGGTCCTGGTGACACAGAAGTGACCAAAACACTGCTCCCGCTGTAAGCATCTCACAGTCTGGAAGCAAATGTTCAGTCAGGAAAGCACAGACTTTGGGTCTCAAATGTCCTGGTTCTCACCTTTACTGTGCCTTCCTTAAACCTATTTCCTCATTTGCAAAAGCACAGTTAACCTAATTCATCAGTTTGTACTGAATATTAACCAAGACAGGGTTGTTTTGAATGTTTATTCAAGACTATATAAGTAAAAAATATCTAGCGCTGTTGATGCCCCATAATAGGAGCTAAATAAACATTTTCTTTCCCTCTATTCTTGCCTCCTTCCTTCCTTTTTCCTGTCTTCCCTCCTTCTTTTTAAAATTACTTCCTTTTCTAGAAAAAGGAAAGGTTCTAGGAAGTTAGGTATTATGTAATGTATCTAAAAGCAGCTGAATTTGATCACTAAAAATTTTGCCGTCAGACAAACCAGTGAGACCTGATGGGGGTAGGAGAGCGCTAACATTGGTACACCATCCGTGTAGCAGGTATGCCGCATATATTATCTTATTTATTCCTTGCCTGATTCTCTGGTGGTCCTCTCCTTTCCAGATAAAGAAGCAGTCTCTGAGAGTGTAATCATCCATCCCTGGACAATATAGTTCCCAAGTGGTGAAGCCTGGCTTCAAAGGCAGGTCTCACCTGCCCCCCCAAAACCCACTCTCTTTCCCATATCTCTTCCTGCCATTATGATTAAGGTGAGAATCATCACACGCTGGTTCTGCAGATTTAAAATAGCATCACGTTTCAGAAGAAATAAACCAACTGCAGCCAATAGATGTGAGCCCCTCAGAGATGCATTTTGTCACTGACAAGGCCTCAGAATGAATTTCTGCATTTGCCCAAGTAAGGAAAGGTGGGGCAGCGCAGAACCCTGTTTCTCCCTGAGCACCCCAGCCAGGAGCATCTGTAGGTTAGAGAGAGGCCAGACCCAGAGTGGCCTCTAAATCCCCTTGGCGTTTCCTGAAAAGACTGCGGAGTCCTGAGCAGGGACCTTTCTCCCCACCTGGGCTAAATAACTCTCTGCTCCCGCCCCTTCCGTTTTGGAATTTCTTTGCTGCTTTTCTCCCAACCTGTTTTCAATTTGCTCTTGTGGCCGGCTTTGACTGTGACCTCAACTCAATCAGAAGCCAGAGAGCGAGGGGAGGAAGAGAGGGAGAGGGAAAGCGAGGAGGAAGAGGGTTGAGGGAGTGATGAAAGGAGAGGGAAAGAGAGAACTGAGGCAGGGGGTGGGGCGTGTAGAAAAATTGCTCTGTGCTTTGTTGGGTTGGTTCTGAAGCTTCAGCAGAATCCTGATTGACCTTTTCTGGGGATGGTAATGAGAGCAAGGCTCGAGTCTGAGTGGATAAAGAAATGTGTGGGGGTCTGGCCCGAGCCCACTCGGGTTACAGCCCCAGAAGAGCCATAATGGGGAACAGGCACATTCCTGTACAGCGACTCCCAACTCCCTATCTGTTTTCAAGGAAAGAAAAACAGAAAAAGAATGTTAGAGTCTTGGAAAGGCCTGGGCGAGGCGGCAGCAGCAGCAGCCTGGGTCTCGGAGGGTCCTGCCACGTGGCCATAACAATGGTCCAGGGAGCGGGGACAGAGGTAACCTAGTGGAAGACACATGGAGCTCAGAGGCAAAAGAGCTGGGTTTGATTCTGGTCTCTGCCCCAGAGTGGCTGCGAAGCCTTGAATGGGGGTGCAACATTCCTGAGCCTCTGCATTTCTGTCAGGGAATGGCAGAATTTTGGGTTTCAAACATTTTAGGCAATAAAATTTTTCTGCTAACGTTTTTAAAAGTCCCCCCTCCACCAAACCTGATGGTTGAAGGTTAGTGTGGGTATAGAAAGACAGATTTCAGCCCCTGCCACATCTGCTGTTCCGTCTTACCCCTGGAGTTCTAGATACGATAGTTCCGCCTTATCCGTGGGGGATATGCTCCAAGACCCCCAGGGGATGCCCGGAAACTGCAGGTAGTACTGAACCCTATATATACTATGTTTTTTCCTGTACTGACATATCTATGGTAAAGTTATATTTATAAATTAGGAACCATAATAGATTAAGAACAATAACTTCTCTTTGGCATATCTAAATTGCCACCATCACTACTCTTGCTTTTTGGGGACTCATTAAGGAAAATAAAGGTTAGTTGAACACAAGCAATGTGGTACCACAATAGTAGATCTGATAACTGAGAAGGCTAATAAGTGACTAATGGTGGGTAGTATGTACAGCGTGGATACGCAGGACAAACAGATGATTCACATCCTGAGGGATGGAGCGGGACAGCATGAGATTTCATGCTACTGAGATTGGCGCACAATTTAAAACTTACGAATCGTTTATTTGTGGAATTTTCCAGTTAATATCTTCAGACCACAGTTGACTGCGGGTAACTGAAACCACAGAAAGTGAAACCGTGGATATGGGGGGGACTACTGTATTCTAATTTGCAAACCACTGTTAGAATATGTTACGTATTGGAACTCAGTGAATTTCTCAGCGATTCCAAGTTTAAGAAGGTGGTGTGGTAGAACTATGTGCCTGGCATGGAGTAAATGCCCAGTAAATGTAGCTCACGTGTTGGAAACAGTTGGATAGAAACTGAGGAGCAAGGACTCCTGGGGCAGCTGTGGAAGCTCTGCAGTTCTCAGCAATTTTATCTCATGGGTTGGCTGATATGTATTACCTCATAGGCTACAGGAGTCAAGAGATAAAATTTTTGTTCCAGGTCTACCTCCCACTTTGTATATGACAATGGACACGCCACTTCCCTTCTCTGGCTTCAGTTTTGTCACCTGGAAAAGGAGCAGGTTGGATAAAAATAATCTCTAAGTGTCCTTATGTCTCCTCAGTTATGATGACATCAACAATAATAACAAAAACAACAAAAATAGTAGTTGATATATTTTTGAGCTCTTACTATGTGCTGTACATTGTGCTAATTGGTTTGCAAACAATATATACAATATTTTGTATGATGTTCACAACAATACTGTAAGTTAGAGACTATTATTATACCCATTACACATATGAGAAAATAGATATAGAGAGTCAAGGAACCTGTCCAAGGCAAGCTGTAAGTGGGGGTGTACCAGGGTTTAATCCTAGACAGTATAAATTCAGAACCCAGCCTCTTAACCACTACACTATATTATTTTTCATTCAATTGTACTGCTGCCAGATGCGGAGTATGGTATATTGTGGAACCACAACACGTGTCAAGTTGCACTGATTTGCATTTGTGCATAGAGAAGCACCCCTTAGTCCCCTGCTCCACTAGGTGAGGAAGGCCAGTGAGGGATTGCCCTGTTTACCTGTCTCCGTCTAGGTTGCATTTAAACCTTCTGGAATAGAGTGCCAAGAAAAGCAATCTTACAATTTACTTTATGAGTCTGTCCTTTTATTTAACAACCCTTCCTGTTGTCAGATTACAAGCTGTAGAAGGTCAGGGACCATTTCTTTTATTGTCTCATTCTCCAAGCCCCTAGAGCTAAGAGAGTGGCATGAATTCAATTGCAAACTGAACAGAATTGAGAAAACATGCTTTCAAACACTATCTTTCTTAAACTTTCTCTAGGAGGCAGCATAGTATAAAAGAAAAGGTATGGCTTTGGAGTTAGGAGGCTATGGGTTCAAATCTCAGCTCTATCCCTTCCTAAAATTGTGAGCTTAACCTCAGCTTTACAGTGGCGTTGTTGACATTTACCTCATTAGGACTGAATGTTATGAGAAGTAAAAGGAAAAAAGCAAAGTTGGTTTAACTCTTTTTATTTGAAGGTCATTATGTATATATAGTCCCAACTAGAACTGGGAACTCAATATTCCTATAATGTCCTTGATGTGACTAGTTATATATTGGACATTATAAGGATGTTGTTATCTAGTTTCTTCACTTGAATTAAACCTTTAAACTGTAGAGATGTGTGCTGATCTTATTCACCTGACATATTTATGGGGCTTTTATCCATCATCTGAATTATTCTGAAATGCATGGAAATATCTGGAAAGCTATGCCCATTTGAAAATGAATGTCAACCATCTTTTGGCTTGAAGACAGTTAAATACAGGCCACAAGCCATGCTGAATTCCCTCATGAAGGGCCAACTCTTTCAATGGCTATCTGGAAACAAATTGAAAAGCAGACAGACATGGATCCAAGCTCAAAGAAAACAAATGTAAGCAGCCAGACTTGGAATCCTGAGAAACCAAGAGAAACAAAGCCCTCAGTCCATCCAGTGAATAATTCCATGTTTTTCCCCCTTTTTCTTCATTTTTCACACCATGCATTGCTCTGCTCTGCGACCTATTGGAGGAGAGACATTGTTGGTTTATGGTTTTACTATGGAAGAAGCTGACATAAGAGGCCTAAAGCAGAAATGGGGGATCCCAAAATCTGTGATGAACAAAGGTTTTGTTTACCTTTTCATTTTCCAGCAAATCTCTAGTTCTAGACAAAGAATTTTCCCCTAGACTCATACTTTCTTTCGAGTTTCCAAACTCATAAAAGAGTTATTGACCCCTCGTTCAGAAAGGAAAACTGAGACTTTGAGAGGTTAAGGGGCTTGCAATAAATAGTGAAACTAGACTACATTTCCAAATCTGTCTGGCAATAGCAGCTGAACTTACGTGTCGCTGACATTGGCCTGATTCCGACACTTGCTCTGGCATCTACATATCAAGTCCATAAACTGCATGTTGTGTCTGTAAAAAGTGGAAAACAGAAAAACACTACCCATCAGATCTGCTGTATTGGACCATAGAACTTTTGTTTACCTGAATCTCAGGGCCATCCAGACAATTCAGTTAGACAGGTATTACATGATTCTCTTGTGAGTGAAGAATGAAACTTTTCTTTGAAAGATCAGTAAGAAATGACCTGTATATTCTGCCCACCCAGTTCCCTGGTAGAGAAGTGCCATGTGTTTCCTCTGAGTCTCAGTCTTCTCAGACACTTGGCTAACATTACTGTGCCATGATGGTTTCATTATATTGGATTGTCCTTAACTCCAAGTAGAGAGGATATAGTTGGACGAACATCCCCCTCTTGTTTATTATTGAGAATATATGTGAGTAGAGAATGTGAGGCACTCCATATCAGGCGTGAAAGAGAACAAAGAATCAACAGTTGGGAGGCCTCATACCATTTCATACTGTGTGGTATAAAATACCTCACATGACCATTTTGATCCTAAATCATCCAATTTCAGAATTAGAAGGGAGCTTAGAGCCCGTTTAGTCTGGCTCATTTATCTTACCTATTTTTAAGTAATTTTTATTGGTTTTTTTTCTTTATTACAAAAGCAAGACATGTTCATTGTAGATAATTTTAAGGTAGAGATAAGCAAAAATACGAGAGAAAAAGTACCCTTTGTCTCACTTTCCAGACAAAGCCACTATTACATACTTGCTACATTTTTTCCTTTTCTTTCTAAATAGATATACATGTAAAATTTCCACCAAAAACCAGATTATTCTGTAATAGTGTAACCTGTTTTTTAACTTAACATGTCATGAATATCTTTTTATATAACTTTATATTCTTCCACAATATTATTTTAATTATTTTAATATAAAATATTCTATTGCATCATTGAATTATAATTGATATTGATGTTTCAACATCACTGAACATTTAGTTGTTTGTAAATCCTTGCTAGTTTAAATAGCATTGCAGTGTTTATCCTCGTAACTTAGTCTTTGTGCACATTTATGTTTTTATTTTATTTTTCCAAAAATCCTAATAGTGATTCTAGCACCTTTTACAGAGGAGAAAATTAAGGTGTAGAGATGGAACATAGTTGCCCAAAGCTATACAGCAAATTCTTCACAGACGAAGACTAGATCTCAAGATTCCAAATGTTCAGTTAATCTTTCCAGTCTCCATCTAGTCTTCTTTCTTAGTCCGATTTCCAGTAAACTTCATCTGCTTCCTAAAATCTGATGGCTAGATTGACTTTTAGAAATTATAGCATTGAGAGCACTTGTACTTCCGCTGTTCCTTCCTGTCCCATGACCTTCATCACTAATCAATCATGGAAATTTTTCCCTCTTAGCTGGACCATGTCTCTCTCCATCTCAACATAACACTCCATGAATCCATTACCAGTCCATAAGAGTGACCATGTGACATGAAACTTATTTTACATCCTTAGTCCAACTCCTTCATTATGCAAGGAAGGAACATGCAGCTCCAAGAAGGGAGGGCCTTGCTCAAGGAGTTAAGAGGAAGTTAAAGGCAATGACAAGGCCAGAATAGCTAGTCTGGACAGAAAGTACTGTCCCCCTATTGCCTTTTCATGCATTTTTATCACACAATAGTTTACCTCATTTGCACCTTGCTACAATCTTAAAAAGGTAGGTATTAGTATTTCTACTTTACAGTTGAGAAAATTCAGGCATAAATTTATTATGATTATTATATATATTTTTTTAGAGGTATGCATTTTGGTGAGGAAGATTGGCCCTGAGCTAACATCTGTTGCCAATCTTCCTCTTTTTTTTCTTTCTTTTTTTTCTCTCCAAAGCCCCAGTCCATAGTTGTATATCCTAGTTGTAGGTCATTCTAGTTCTTCTATTTGGGATGCCACCACAGCATGGCTTGTTGAGTGGTGTGTAGGTCCACGCCCAGGATTCGAACTGGTGAACCCTGGTCTGCCAAACCGGAGCGTGTGAACTTAATCACTTGGCAACGGACCCGGCCCTCAGGCATAAATTTAAACAAAGAGTCATCAGGGCAAGATACTAATCTGTGTCATTTTCATATCCTGTGCTTGTTCTGTCCACTAATCCTCTTCATAATGGTATTCAGACATTTGATGGGTTTGGACAACAGCAAGAATGTCTGCTCACCAAGGCCTGAGCTGGGGAGCTCATCTTTCTTTGTCTCCCTCCAGGAGAATTCCTGAGTTTTGCTGATGACTTGCTCTCTGGCCTGGGCACATCTTGTGTAGCAGCTGGTCGAAGCCATGGAGAGGTCCCTGAAGTCAGTATCTACTCCGTCATCTTCAAGTGTCTGGAGCCCGACGGTCTCTACAAGTAAGACATTTTGGGTGCATGGGGAATATGAAGTAGACAGAATGATTTTAAGTCTGGGCAGCAAGGCATGAGTAATCTGTCCAGGTTAGCCAAATGTTTTATAGGCCAGCCTTTGTGTGTACCTTGAGATGCTAAGATTTAGAGTGTCCATTGGAGAAATGTAGCCATAATGAGTCACAGAATCATATAAGGTTGGTGCTGAAAGGCCCGGGGAGGCCAGAAACTCAAAACCACTTCCCCTACTGATGAAGAATCTGCAGCCCAGAGAGGGAAAGTGGCAAGTTAACAAGAAGGGCCGGGAGAGGAGTCCCTGCCTGGTGTTCTTTTCTCAATTCCATGCTATCTCCTCTGAAAAATATTAGATTAGCATATCTGAAGTACATTTACACAGTGTATATGTATATACATATAATTTTTTATTATTCGATCTAGCCAGCCCTTAGAAATAGTGCCATTATCACTCCTTCATAAAGTATATTAGAGTTCTTGCATCCAAACTTCTGGAAATGCAAAAGGAAGCCATTCTAAGACTCATCTGTTAAACCCAGAGGGAAAAAAGCCTCATTTTTCTTTTGTTTCCCATTTCAATGAGTATTACCATACCTGGATGCAGCCATCATAAGCTGTAACATAGAGTTCTAGAGACCAGCTCTCTTCATGTACCCTAATTATGAAACTATAGGCCACCTCCCTTACCAACCTAGAAAGCTACAGTTGTTAACAAGGTGAGCATTATTCACCAATTATTCAACTCATTCGTTTTTTTCTTTTAATCACTCACTCAATGATTCATTCACTTATCCACCCACCTACCGATCATCCATCCATTTATCCATCCAACCATCTATCCATCCCATTCACCCATGTATCTATTCATCCACTCTTATACTGCATCATTTATTCACTTATCTATCCATCAATTCTTTCATTCATTCACATTTTTATATCCTCATTTATAATTCATTTACTTATTTGGCAGATATTTTCTGAGGATTTCCTACGTCTTGGAACTGTGCTAGGGAATGCAAATATGAATGTGACTAAGACAAACTTTCTATCCTCAGATAACTTATAACCTAATAGTAGTGTAAAAGGCCACAGACTGTGGATTCAAATTAGCTTTTGACGTTTTAATTATGTGACCCTAGATAAGTTGCTTTACCTCTACAAGCCTCAGTAAAACAGAAAAGATAAAACCTAGGTTGCAGAGTTGCATAAGAATTAAACAAGATACCCTAGCACAGTATCTGAGTATCTGCTGAATAAATATTAGTCCCTCTGTAATCTGAATCTCCTTCACCTCTAAAACACATCCCATCCCCACTTCCTCTGGAAGACCATGACTTTTCTGAAGACCATGTTGCTCTTTTGAACACCTGACATATTCAGGCTCATTGGTAACAGCCGATGTGTTCATGCACCAAACTCAGGAATATCACTGTCAGCTGGAAATTAGGCCTTTTGACACTGGCTCTGCCAGTGACTGTCTCATAGAAGTTTGGGCCCAAGTTTTATTTTATGCTGAGTAGCAAAATCAGTTGGGGATGGTGAGAGCTCTAGGAATGGAATCCCCAGAGTATAATAAGCTATCAGATCTCTTCCAGTGGGACTTGTGAGCAAACTTCACAGAGAAGGCAGCATTTGCCTCAGGCCTTGAGTCATGACTTGGGATCCAGATCTTGAGAGCATGACTCTACAGCCTCTGAATCAATAAGCACTGACACCAACCCTTTGGGCTTTAGGGTCATTGCATCTGTGAAATACAAGTATGTGACTAGACTAAGAGCTATAAGGTCCTCTCCAGCTCTAAAACAATGGTTGTATGAAGAAAGTAGCATTTTTGAAAGATTTCTTGATGGTTGGCTTCTGATTCCTCTGTCCCCCGTTAAGGGCATAGACTGCAGACAGATCTGCCCTGCACTTTATCAGGTGTATGACGTTGAATGAGCTTCGTAGCCTTCTGAGCCTCCATTTCTTGCTCTGTGAAAATGCAGATAGTATGGTGTCCATTTCACTGGGACCCCAGGAAGATTTAATGAGATAAGGCACAAAAGCTCCCCACTTGGTGGAGAGCTCCCAACAGAAGCATAGGAAGTGTTAGCTGTTATCACTGGTGCTCTTGTTGCCTTGTTGTGGTAATAAATAATTAACATCAACTCCCCCTCCCTCCATTCTCCAACCGCTGGGAGAGAGAGCTTCTAGCAGAGAGGAACAGAACCCTGGAAGGTGGTGTCTATCCACTGAGACACAAGTAGTAACCACGTCTCTGAGTGACATTGTGGGGACTTGGCATTAGCCAGGCTGGAATCCTACAGGCCCATTATGTAGAGAGCAATGAAATGTTTTATAGAACCCCAGCAGCAGTTAACACCGAGAGCTGACAATCGACTGCCATAATTTAACAGTGATGAACTTGTCCCTTGCCTCTTCTTTTCCTCACTGCCTGACACCCCCTACCTGTTTCCCACCTCTTCAAGTGAGAACCTCCTTCCTTCTTCTGTCCTGGAAATGTGCTTGTCAGGAGCTTGTCATCCCTAACTCTGAGCACTTCTTTATTTTATTTTGGAAATTGATTTTATTAATGGCCCTGGGATCTGGGCCTCTCTGTCAGAGAGCCAGGGTAGTGTTGGACTGATCTCTTATCCCACTGGCGACTCTCCTCCCATGAAGTCTGACCGACTCAGTCTCAAGTTTTAAAATAGTTCCAGTGTCAGTTCTTGGGGTTTCTCATTTTCTGCTTGCTTGTTCCTTACCAAAATTAGTTTTTTTCCTCTTCGGCCAAAAAGGCCATGTGTGGCAGTGGAAAGAGCGTAGGCTTTGGGGATAAGCTGAGCTGGGTGCAAATCCTGATTCTGCCCCTTACTCATAACCTGCCCTGGGGCAAGTCATTTTTCACTGCTCTCTGCAACAGTTTCTTCCTCTGGAAAAAAGGTGCTGATAATCATTCCTGCCTTTTAGGGTTACAGGGAAGAGCATCAGGTGAAAAACTCCACAAACAGGGTTTACCAGAATGCCTGGCAGATAGAAGGCCTGCAGGAAATATTAGTTACTTTCTCCATCATCTTGCTTCATTCTCCTTGACTCAGTTACTGTTATCGGTGACCCTTTCTTCCAAGAAGAATCCTAGGGGAGCTATTCCTTGTGAGACAGGTTGGGGTCCCACTAGCTCTGGAAAGAATAACCGTCCAGGATCCTTTGGGGAGAAATAGGATGAAAAGAGAGGATGGGTGCAGATCTCCAAGTTTTAATTAAGCACCATTGAGCCCCAAACCGCCCATGCATGCTGCCTGAAGGCGTGATGGAAGGATACAGGTGGCACAGCCTTGGAGGACCTGTCTCTCAGATAGGAAGTCTGGGTTCACATCCCACTGACACCATTTATGCCTCTGGGACCTTGGACTAAATGTTCATATCCTCTCCTTGTTCTGCAATTTCAGCATCTTCAAGGTGAAGGTGCATTAAATCTACCCCAGCTTGAGAGTTCTGGGAATGCATGCTCTTGTGCTGGGGTTTCTTTTCATTCTCTCTCTTTTCCTCCTCCTGGGCTCCTGCCCTTCCAATTTTCTACCTCTCTCACTTTTCCTTTGCCCTACCAGGCCTCTCTGCCTCTCTGTCCATCTCTCGTGCCTTTTATTCCCTCTTTGTGTATGTATTTTCTGCATAGCTCACTGTCTTTGTCTGTCTGCCATTCCCCCAATCATTCCTTCTCTGCCTTTCTATTTCTTATTCTCTTAATTTCTATTTCTGTGTGTGTATCTCAGTCTCTCTGTCCTTTTTCTTATGAGTTTTGGTTCCTCTTCTCTCTTTCTCTGTCTCCAAATCTGACCCCCCTCTGTGCCCACTCCCTCTCTCTACCCCACCTAGGAAGACAAATTCCTTTTGCAGCCCCTGCATCCATGTAATTTTACACATCACCACAGGGTTGAGACCAATCAGAGGAGTGAAAGTCAAGGCTAAGTTTCTGTCCTAAGCTCACCCTGGTGTAACAAAACAGAAACATCAGCACTCGGGCCCTGTTTAAATTGAATTTTCTTGTTTGTTTCACTTGTTTTGCTTTTGAATGAAAACAAAGAGCAGCAGAGGGAGAGGGTCCCCAAAAGGTATGACCAGTGCGACCAGCTCCTGTACCCTTGGGTTTTTGGAGTCCGAGGGTGACCCTGAGCAGGGATCCCGGCTTGGGGTGGATGGGTCAGGCCAGGCTGGGCATCCGTGATCCCTGCTCTCGCCTGGCCAGAGGCCTAGACACCCTTCTTGTCACTGCTCCCCAATTTCCTATTAACCAAGGTAATTAACCTCTGTCTTGTCTTGGCTGCTTTGCCTTCCTCAAGCCATGGATGACTGCCAAAGGGTCCTGAGCAAACACAGCAGCAGCCAGCCCCAATTCCTGGGGTGGGGAGCTCATTCCCACACATCCAGAGGCTTGCCCCAGGCCCACCCTCACCTCCCTGGCCTCAGCTCTCTGAAAGGAGTGCCAAGGGAGCCTGGGGACTGCAGCCACATGCCAACGTCCATGGTGGGACCAGCGGCCACGGGGAACACACCTTTTTAGCAGGGGTGGGAGGAGTTGGAGGAGAGGAGTGAAAGGAAAACCAAGGCCCTGGAGAAGGGAAGGCATTGTGAAGAAGGAGTCTGAGCTCAGGAGTCAGGCAGCACTTCCTGCACTTGCTCCCAGTGAGAATTGAGGCCATTCCTCCCCCTCCTCTGATGTTCTTTTCTGTAAAATGGAAGGGTTAAAGTCAATGACCTCTAGGACTTGCACACTGAGGTCAGGATGGAGATTCCACCCTAAAGTCCTGATTCTCAGTGCGTCCATTTCTTCCTGGATAATGGTAGTGACAGTGATAATAGTAGTTTATTGAGCATTCACTGTGTGCCAGGAGCCATGCTAAGAGATTACATGTGCTATCTCATTGAATCCTTTCCATAACCCTGTGGATCTCGTATTGTTATTGTTATAATTATTATTATTGTTAATTATCATCATCATCTCTCATTTCACATATGGGAAAACTTGGGTTTAAAGGAGTAAACACTTTACCCAAAGTCACATGACAGAGCAGAGCTGAGATTCATACCCAAGTTGACTACCATCCACCCTCCCCTCCCTTCACCCTCCATTCCATCCTGGTCCTTGTACACTCATACGTGTGGCATTGTCAGAAGTCCCTGCTGAGGGTGTGAGTGGAAGAGGGCCTTCTAACCGGAAGCAACCCTGTTTGCGATGGAAAGAATGTTGGGGCTGGGGAGACCCAGGTCACAGCCTGCAGATCCCCAGGGAAGGTACTTCATACCTCATCTTTCTCATCTGTGAAATGCAGCTAATTAACTTCATCCATAAAATGGAGATAAATAATTACACCTCCCCATGTTGTTGCAAATATTAAATTGGACAGTGGATGAGAAAGTGCTTTGAAGTTTTTGTAAAGTCGTGTGCACATGAAGGGTGATCATGAACGCTTTCTTTGTCAAAGAACAGCAACGGGAAAGGCAAGAGGTGTTTTGAATCCACGTGCTCCTCTCCACTCCCACCACACATACATATTTTTAAATTAGGCCTTTGAAATCCGACAAAGATGAGTTTTTACCTTGGCTCCATCACCTACCCACTGTGTGGCCTTGGGTCAATTTCTTAACCTCTCTGAGTTTCAGTTTTTTCATCTGTAGAATGGAATCATAGTAGAGCCTATTTCATAGGATTGTGAGGATTCAATGAACTCAAACATGTAAAGAGTACAAGATAGTGTCTAACTCATTGGCAGTAGCTGATAAATGGCAGCAGGAGGAGGAGTAACCGGTGTTACTACTATCTGTGATTACACACTTTACCTAAGCAATCATGCCTGGGGTCACCACAATCGATACCATTGTGTTCTCAGCATTCCAGAGGGAGAGCAAGTTAAGCATTCATCTCTGACACTGGTCCCTTTACACATCACTCCCCAGCTACACTTGCTGGAATGTACCAGTCTCTTCCTTCCTCAGGGTCTTTGCTTCCCTTTTCCCTTTTCCCAGGGTGGCCTTCTCCTGGTTCTTCCCATGATTGGCTCTTTGTGCTCCTTCAGGTCCATGATTCAATGTCGTCTCCTTAGAGAGGCCTTCCTTGACCACATTATCTACAGTAGATCCTACCTCCCACATGTACAGACACACAAAGCCGTGGTACTCGCTAAAGCTGTGATGATGTAGTATCTCTTTCCTTGTTTGTTGTCTGTTTTTTCTCACTAGACTATCAGCTGCATAGAGCAGGGTTTCTGTCTGCCTTCTTCATCCTCTATCCCTGGGGCCTAGAACAGAGCCTGATGCTGGTAAAGAATCCAATAAACAGTTGTTGAATGATTTGAACAAATTTCCAAGTCAGTGCAGAGATCTGGAGATGGTGACTTCTCCCCTTCACTCTCTCACAGCCTCTAACACACTTTGTCACCAAATATTCAAAGGACATTCACTGTGTGCCAGGCTGTGGTCTAGTACCATATCTCTATATCTCTATATCTTTCTCTAGGTTTCTATGTTTGTCTGTCTATCTCTCTCCCTCTCTCTCTCTCTCCATCCATCTATCATATATCTTATCTAATTTAATCCTCAAAACAATTCTGTAAGGCAATTACTATTATTCTTATACAACAGATTAATCTACTAAGGCATAGAGAGGTTAGATAACTTGACCGGAGCTTCAAAGCTAGTAAGTGGAGATGCTAAGATTTGAACTCAACCAGTTTATTTCCAGAGCCCAAACTTGAAATGATCACACTAGATTATGTGAAGAATCAGACATGTAGAAATGGCAGGGGTCAAGGAGTGGAAGCCATTTAAAGGAATCTTTTGTGCAAAGATCCATCCCAGATAAATTGGAAACAATAATGAAAACAAATTTTCCGTCCTGACACCAAAAGCTACATGGCTACCACTGAACTCCAAACTTTGTCCTGCCTCTGCAGTCCTGGCAGTGCCATACAAACAGTGGAACCCTGAGTCTGTACAAGGACCCCTGCTCCTGCTAAGGATGTACCCCCAATGCCATTTTTGAGATGCTCAGGATCCCAGTACTCATTTGCTGAGTTTTTCCCAGCATCTCCAGACTGCCATGTGTCTCTGCAAACAAGTCCAGGCTCCTGGCCCAAAGATGCTATTCAAAAAGCCCAGGGGGCTTGGAACCTTGGATGGAGCATTGCTGGGCTCCCTATCATCCCCAGGACAGCCCCCCTGCCTGGGCACAGCCTGGGCAGCACATCGCAGAAGCAGCCAGGGCCACCGCCATGGATACTATAATTATATATTAACTGAAATCCCAAAGTTTCCCTTTATTTACATTCCTCCCCTACCCTCTTCATTTCCTCTCTTCGTGCCAAGAATCAGCACAGAATTTACTGGAAACAGCATGAAAGTCATCAGGAGCCCTCCAGGGCTGGCTTTCAAAAGCACTTGCCCAGATGATGGGAGGCGAGAGACCTGAGGGTCATCCTGCCTCTGGCTCTAAGCAGCTACGAGGCCGTGGGCAAGGAGTTTCTACTTTGGAGGTCTCTGTTTCTCCATTTGCAAAAGAAGGGTTGAATGGGGCCATCCCTAAGGACCGTTTCATGAACCCAAATTCGGAGGCTGTGCAGCTGTGCATCTCAAGAGAGAATGGAGGCAAGGAAATAGACTTAAAGCCCCTGGCCACTGGAGAGGGCAGGTTTTGAGTCCAAGTGGAAGAGCTTCATTCAGCTTAAGACTCGCTCCTTCTCCCCTCTCTCAGTTTCAGAGACCCAGTCTATTCAGTGGGCCTCCTGAGCCAAGTCCCCAGCATGGCCGGGCCAGCTTCTGAGGGGACTTTCAGCTCCTAGGACAAAGGAGATACGCACAGAGGAGGCCTTCCATGCTGACCAGGGGCCTGGGCTACAGCCTCTGGACCACTGTGAGCTGAATCTGAGCCCAAGGTTGATCCAGGACACACCAGGAAGAGAAGCCAGGATGGGCCTGACAATTCCTTTCGTGCTCTTTGCTGGCTTTCTCTTCCCACTGAGGAGCTTTCTCAGTCCTTTTTCTTCTCTTCGATCCTCCCTCCCTCCTCTTTCCTTCCTTCCTTCCTCTCTCCCTGCATTCCTTCCCATTTTTACAACATCTCTCCTTTCCTTCCCCCTTCTGTCCATTTCTTTGTTGTTTCTCACTCTCTTCTTCTTTTTCCTCTCTTTCTTCCCTTTCACTTTCTTGTTCTCTCTCTGTCTTGGTCATGGATGCTGCCTCTCTCTCTTGGTGTCACCCTGACTTCCTGTCTGTCTGTCTCTGTCTTTTTGTGTCCATGTGTACTTCCCTTACACTTGCTCTCTCTGCATCTGTATATATGTCTTCTCTCTTTCTTCTTTTCTTATCTCATCTCAGCCTCTGTCTTGCTTGGTCCTGGGATCTCTCTTCTTCCATCCTCCTATGCATTTTCCCTCCTCTCTCCTCACCCTCTTCCCACACCGGCCTCAGTACAAGGGTCTTGGCCTCTTGTATAACTCTGGGGTGAAAAGCCAGTTGAGTGGCCAAGGGTCCCAGAGCTCAGCAGGGCCCAGGGGCCTCCGGTGTCCCCAGACCTGGATAGAATGTGAACTTCTGCTGGCTCTGGTGCCCTGTCTTGTTGGTCAGGGACTGAGGTGAGGGGGGCAGCCTAGCGACTTAAGACTTGATTCCATCTAGCGTCGGGTCATGCTGACCTCTCCAAAGTGCACAGTTGGGGCCCCAGAGAGGGGAAGAGCTGTCCTTAAGCCAGAAGCAAATACTGCCGTATGTCCCAAGCCAAGAGAGACTCGTAGAGGAAAAATAACGCTGTTTTTCAGCCGACAGACAGTGAGGCTCCTAAAACCTGCTGGGGACTCTCAGACAGGCTGTTTCTTTCCTCAGACTGCATCAGGATTTCATCCAGGAATGGGACACCAGCCAGAGTTCTGGAGGGACAGGGCACAGACTGCTCATATGAACTTTCAGAGGGTGGAGGGATGGGAGCCGAGGCCGTGCTGGAAAACTAGGCCTTGAATGCCGGGCAGAGGAGCTGGACTTTATCCTGCAGGCAATGGGAAGCCAGCAAAGGCTTTTGAACAGGGGCAGCCTGTATTTAAACCTGTGCTTTGTGATGACAAGTCTGACCACGGTGTGGAGAACAGGCTGGGTTGAGTTGATAATCAGGGAGGCCATTTGGTGCAGCGAAAGGGCAAAGGGAAGTCCTCAAACATTTGGGGATCCCTTGAGTGGTGCCCTGAGTAAGGCATACATTCGGCCAAAGCAGAGCAGCATGGGCTCAACTTATTTCTGGAAACATCTGGAAACGACTTTTCCTATTCTTAATAACTGACTGCAGTGCAGAGTGTTCAGGAAAAGGAGGTATTTGTTGGACACCTACAGGGTTCTTCACACCAAGCGAGGCCCTTGCGATGTGGAACTAACGAAGCCTAACCAAGACTAACAAGGTCTCCACCCTCACAGAGCTCACAGTCATGGCGGGGAGACAGAATAGACCAGACAGTTATGTGATGCTTCCCTTCATGCTTGGATGGGAAAGCCCAGGGGCTGTGGGAACACCGAGGAAGGGCCGCTAACTCTTCCCGCTCTACTGCAGATCTACTTGGCAGACCTACTGCGAAGTCTTCCCGAGGAAGAAAGAGGAAGTGTTGCACTGGGTTGAATAGTGTCCTCCCAAAATTCATGTCTACTCGTAACCTCGGAATGTGACCTCATTTGGAAATAGAGTCTTGCAAATGTCATGAGTTTAGGATCAAGATGAGATCATACTGGATTAGGTTGGCACCTAAATTTAATATAATGACTGGTGTCTCTGTAAGAAGAGGGGAGGACTCAGAAAGACACACAGAGAGAAGAAGGTCATGTGAAGATGGAGGCAGAGATTAGAATTACGCTACCACAAGCCAAAGAATGCCTGAAGAAGCTGGAAGAGACAGGAAGGATTCTTCCCAAGAGCCTTGAGAGGGAGCATGGCCCCGCTGACACCTTGATTACAGACTTCTGGCCTCCAGAACTGTGAGAGAATACTTTTCTATTGTTTTAAGCCACCACATTTGTGGTAATGGCAGCCCTAGGAAACTAATACAGGGGTGAAGAGGGTTTCAAGTAGAGAGCAGATTGTGGGAAGCCTGGGAGATGAGATACAGGATGATGTGGCAGAGTGTCGCTGGAGTGGGGAGGGCAAGGGGGAAGTAGGAGATCTGGGGCTTCAAGGCAGGAGAGGGCCTTGTCAGCCATGTTGGAGTCCCAAGAGGTGCATGGGAAAGATTCAAGGTGGGAATGGTATAAACAAGCTTCATGGCTTCAGGGAAGAGTTGACTTGCAAGGGGGAGACCAAGCATCTGGACGATGCCCAAAGGAGAGGAAGCAGGTCACTGAAGACCCTAGAAGTGATGTCCCTGAGGAACATTTGAGGAACCTGTACTGTTTATTCAAGTTAAGAGAAGACATAGGAGGACCGCCCACTGTCTTCAACCCTCTGTAGAGCTATGCAGGTGTCAGAGGGCACAAATGTATTCATTCTGACCCCAGAGAGCAGAATGGGGTAAAAGGCTGCAATGGAGATATATTTCAGGTCACCATCAGGAAACATTCCAACACTGGCCCTCGGTGGGGTGGTAACCTCAGGGAGCAGTGAGAGCCCCATGCTCAGGACAGCAGGGTCTGAGGGAGATGGGGCAAACTCTCAGCCAGGTTTTGTAAGGAGGAACTTGCAAGTGATGTCAGTGGGTCAGCATGGCCAGATGCTTGATAATAGGGAGCAGTGGGGACTGTGGTAAACTGGAAATAGAGCGGAGAATACTTAGCTCTAGCTAATTATTACTGTGTGAGAATGTAGACCCAGTATAGAAAAATAGTCCAAGCCATAAACCTAGGTGTTCAAATGAAATCTCTAAATTAGTACTTGCTGGCAAACAATTTAAAATCAGTCACATAAAGCGATTTTGTAGGCCATAAATAGCCTGCTGCTCATTAATTTGGAATCTTTAATCTAGGTCAGCTCTCTCCGTGTACAGATGAGGACGCTGAGGCCCTGAGAGACCCATAGGCTTCACAGTCAAGGCAGCTCCAGGATTAACACATAGTGTCCATGATACTTAATCCAGGGTTCTTACCAGCAGGCCTTGACCCCTACTTTCTACCTGAGGTGCCTGGTTTGGGGAAAGCACAAAGACAGCTCAGCATGGGGAGAGGTTCCCAGGGTAGAGTCACAAGCCACACTAGGCTCTGAGCCCAGGTTTGCTGCCCATCCACCAGGGGCCTTGGACAAAGAGCTTCCTCTTTATGGGATGGGCCCAGTGGCATAGTGGTTAAGTTCACACACTCTGCTTCAGCAGCCCAGGAATCGCCAGTTTGGATCCTGGGTATGGACCTACACACCACTCATCAAGGCATGCTGAGGAGGCATCCCACATAGAAGAACTAAAAGGGGCTACAACTAGGATATACAACTATGTACTGGGGCTTTGAGAAGGGAAAAAAAAAGGAAGATTGGCAGCAGATGTTAGTTCAGAGCCAATCTTTCTTAGCAAAAAGAGTCCTGCAAATTAATTTAAAAAATATGTAGGAAAACAAAAAAAGAGAATAAAAGAGCTCCCTCTTTCTGAACTTCAGTTTCTTCCTCATTACAATGAGATGATTAGATAGAGAACTTTCTTTTTTTCTCTCACCTTCTAGGACTCTAGGAACTCCTAAAGATAGGAATGGACCCAGCCTAGAAGCCGAGCCTCCTAACTTTTCCCTGCTCTCATTGTCTTGTCTGTGGGTCTGTCACTGCACAATGAGAGGCGACCCACCCTGCTACTCTCAGCGCCATCTGTGATTGAGGCTGTTGCTACGAGCAGGGTTGAGGTCATCACTGGAAAGGTGTTAGCAGACTGCAGGAGATCACCATGAATGATGTGTAGAAACTCAGAGGCGAGACAGAATCCAGATTTCTGGCAATTTTCTTTTTGCTCTGTTCTCCTTTTCCCCCAAGGACAGATTCTCCCATGTACCAATAACCCCATTCTGCTTTCACAACATAATAGAGCTTGAGGCCTCAGACATCATTGACCCGAAACTTCTCTCTTTATAGGAGAAACTGAAGCTCCCAGAGGGCACAGGCCCTGCCCTCGGTCACTCAGAGAACCAGGGTCAGAGCTGGGCTGGACCAGGACTCTTGACTTTACTACAGGCCACCAGCTGATCTCTTGTTCTAGACCCAAGCATACATGTGCCCCTGACTTTCCCGGGTGTCTGAGAGGCTAAGAGCCTGGGGTTTTGAGTCCAACTGTCCTAGGGTCCATTCAAATCTCAAACACTGTCTGGCTGCACAAGATACGTGTTTTCCCTGGGTCTCAATTTCCACATCTGTAAGGTAAGGGTATTTCTACTTCCTATATTAGTGTTTTTTTGTGAAACAAATGTAAAGTGGTTAACACATGCAAAGCTCCTAGGCATAGCATGTCCAGCACACAGTGGGTGCTCAATATCAAGTATATGCCAAGTACATGCAGGATGTTTCTCGAGTAGGTCTTCATCAGGGATGATCATGAAGGAGACTCATGATTGGCTAATTGGCCTGCCCACTGTAAAGTTGCTCTAATTTCTCTGTTCTCTCCATGCATCTCCTAGAAGCCCTTTGGACGTGAGATGTAGCAAATTTGAGATAATTTTCCCCAAATATCTGACATAACAAGAGAGGCCTTCCCTCCTCTTCC
This sequence comes from Equus quagga, assembly GCF_021613505.1. Classification (NCBI taxonomy): domain Eukaryota; kingdom Metazoa; phylum Chordata; class Mammalia; order Perissodactyla; family Equidae; genus Equus; species Equus quagga. The sequence goes on along the minus strand of NC_060267.1, from coordinate 78,593,975 downwards.
TCTTCTACTATTCCTTGAACCCATCCCTAAAAAAGTTCTCATGATCATAGCGAACTAAGATTGTCAGTAATCCAAGAGTAGGTAGGAAAGGTTTTGGAAACCATGGTTTAAGAATCTGTGAATCATATGGCCTAGCATTCAGTAGGTACTCAGTTCAGCAAACACCAAAGGTTAGGAATGGGTACTGCAGGTTGAATGGATGGAGTCAGTACTTCTGTAATGTAAACATCTGTAGCTCTTGGCCAAGGACCAAGGACGTAGTAATGACATGGCTCCTGCCTGCTGATCACTATCGTCATCGACCATTTATCAAGCTCTTCCTGCCTGCCACGCATCATGTTAAGATCTTTATGTCCACTAACTCTTTGAACCTTCACAATACTGTCCCATCTAAGGTAGATACTGTAGTATCCCCATTTTATACATAAAGAAACTAAGACAGAAAGGCTAAATGACTTGTTCAAGGTCACCTAATTAGTCAATGGCAGAACCATAAGCCTAACACAAGATATCTGGCTCCAGAATCCAACTTGAATATTCTTATGCATTCCTCTCGTAGGCAGTGGTACAGCTGAAATTTGAAATCTTGTGACAGATTGAAAGACCTTTGCCCAGTGTTGGGGACAAACTTGTAAGCAGCCATTATCCTGGGGTGGAGGGTGATTTGCCCCATAATAAAGGAATGGGAGTTCTGAGGAGACTGTGATCTCCAACATCCAGTAAACCTTGGGGGTGGTGCATTTGAGCTGGATCTGGAAGAATTGATAGTATTGACCACTTAGAATTAGAGAAGTTATTGCATCACAAACAGAGGGAAGAGCTGAAATAAAGACAAGGAGGTAGGATATTGAAGGGACACAGAAGAGAACAGCAGGAGGTTCAGGATAGTTGAGATACATGGTATATGAGGCAGGACTTGTAAGGCCTTGTAGTGCAGACTAAGGAACCATTGATTCATTTTGAGCAGCCGTGAGAAAGCTACATTTGGGTTTAAGAATGGTCTCTGTGGAGTATGGGTTGGAGTAAGGAGACTTAGGGGCTATTATCCTAGTCCTGGTAGGAGAGAATGAATCTAGAATTGGAACAATGGCAGAGGGGGATGGAAGGAGGAAGTGGATGAAGAGAGTCATAGGATGAAGGCTTATTGTGCTCACAGTTTTCTTTGGGAATCTATCAAAGGACAACCAATGAGCTAGCCTCATTGAGAAGACACAGCATAAGATTGGAAATTTTAAAAATCTGGGTTCAAATCCTGACTCTACCTTTTCATAGCTGAGTAACCTTTGAAAAAATGCAGAATTTTTGAGACCAAGCCTTTTCTTGCATCCAAAAAGCAGAAGTCATCAATTCTTCAAAACGTGCATATGAAATTTTAAAAAATTATTCTATATACCAATTTCTGACACCTAGTAGGCCCTTTATTCATATTAATTTCCTCTCATCCTTTCCATTTGCTTTAGTCTTATTGCAGTAAACATTCATATTCATTCTCTCTCTCCCTCCACCCCCTTACTGCCCAACTTCCCTCTCTCTGTCCCTCTTTCCCCAGGATGCCAGAAATGAAATAACATTCTTCGCGTGTTTGTTCTAAAGCTCCTGGCAGCCTTCCCACAGACCCCTGGCTGGGTCAGGACTCATTTGCATTAGCATGTGTGAGGCCAGCCTGAAGGGGAGGGAGAGGCCCTGTTTTCAGGGAGTTTCATCAGGCGCCCCTGCCAGAAAAAAGGAGAAGTTACTATTTTTTTCTGGGAAACGTTCGCAGATTCAAACAAGCAGGGAAAGCTGAGGAGCTATCTTCCTTGTAGAGAGGTTGGTGGGTGGGTGAGCTGCCTGCCTGGCTCCCATGACTGCATCCAGCTCCTCTCTTCCTTATCACAGCCCTGCCCCCAGAAATCTCCCCTTTAACATGGGTAGTAACTTA